>NC_086172.1:37979166-38284583 GCF_023053635.1 Elgaria multicarinata webbii
ATGGTGTAGACAAAGAGAATAGGCCTCTCTCATAATACTAGAACCGGGGGCCTTCCAATGAAGCTGAATGGTGGGAGATTCAAGACAGACAAAAGAAAATACTTCTTTTCAAAGTGCATACTTAGACTAAGGACTTCTCTACTACAAGATGTAGCGATGTCCTCCAGTTTAGATGGCTGGAGATTAGACAAATTCAATTGCTGCTCATTTTGATGGCAATATATTACCTCCGGTATCAGAGGCAGTATGCCTCGTATGCCAGTTTCTGGGAAACAACAGGAGGAAAGGAATATTGAACTCACATCCGGCTTGTGGGCTTCCTATACGCCTCTGGTTGGCCACTGTGGGGAAACAGTGTGGAGAACAAGACAGCCCTTTGGTCATTTCCATCTTCTCCACCCTATGCATGTTGGGAAAATTATACCGATGAGAATCAAAAGGCCATTCAATTCCATAACAGTTCACATCTTAGAAGTTAAATTAGAGGTTGGTTTGGCATTTGGCACCATTTCTATTCTTTATTATCTGATTTGAGTACCTTCCATTATGTATGAAAAATTGGTTCTCTCTATGAAGTTGGTGGCCCTTATGAAAAAGAGCTCCTGGGGATTATATCAAATGGAGCCTCTTTGTGCACTTTCCTGAAGAATTTTTTTTTTTTAAGAAAAAAAGAAGAAGAAACCCGTGCTTGTTTCATTTTACTGAAGACTATTATAGAGACTGAATTCTAAGGGTCCACCTTGAATTTGGGGAAGTGCAGAGAGGGAGGGATAACAAGATGGTGATGGTTTTAGTTGATTGGACCTATTTGATTCTTCTTGGCTGAATTCAACATCTTTCACATTTTTGGTCGTTCAATCTGTTTCTTTACACAGCTGGCCCTCCAAATAGAAAAATCCTAACAATATATTTTATTTGAGCCTTTTGAGTGGCCTTATTGAAATACTTCAGCTGCAGTGCAAGAAGAACTACTAGGAATCATTGTTAAGGAAAAAATCTGTCCTGCCTGAATACCTATTCATCTGGAAAAAAAAAATTCCCACCCTCAGTGGGAAACCTTGTGCTCTTTTTAAAATCTTTAAACATTTTTGCTTTTGAAAAATCTTTAATTTGTTCTTGATGTGACAGGTGTCAGAACAAATGTGTGTTTTTCAAAGAGCATCAACAAAATACAATAGATACCCAGACTATACTTCTATTCCCAAGGTTTAATAACAGCTGGAGGCAAACTCCCATCTCATCTCCTTCCAAGTAAGCTACATCGTCATCTAATAAAGCAGTCCCAACCTGATGCCCTCCAGATGTTTTGGATTGCAACTCCCATGCTGGCTGGGGGATGCTAGGAATTATAGTCTGAAGCTGATGGAAGCTTTGTGGATTGGTGGTTCCCAAGTCCAGGGATTGAGTAAACGATCTGTTCTGGATGTGGTTGCACTCCCTCTGAAGGAGCAGGTGCGTTTCTTGGGAGTATTCCTAGATACACCCTTGTCCAGTCAGCTTCGTCTGATCCACCAGCTATGGCCTTTCTTGGACAGGAACAACCTAGCCACAGTAATCCATGCACTGGTAACTTCCCGATTAGACTACTGCAATGGGGCTGCCCTTGAAGATGACTCCAAAGTTGCAGCTGGTGCAAAATGCAGCAGCTAGACTGCTCACCAGAACATCTTATAAAGACCATATAACACCGGTCTTAAAAGAATTGCATCGACTGCCTATACACTTCCGGTCAGAATTCAAGGTATTGGCAATGACATTCAAAGCCCTAAACAGCTTGGGACCTTGGTACTTGAGGGATTGCCTCTCCCTATATGCCTGCCTGAGTTTTGTGATCTGTTGGAGGAGCCCTCCTCTGCGTCCCACCAATGTGAGACCTACATTATGGTGGGACATGGGAGAGTGCTTTCTCTATGGTGGCACCTCGGTTGTGGAATGCCCCTCCCTTGGAGGCCTGACTGGTGCTGACACTGGCTTCATTTCAATGCCAATTTAAAACATGGCTTTTTATCAATGCCTTCAAGGACTAATATCCCCATGGTTACACATAGTTTTAATTGATTTAATTGTTTTATTGCTTTTTAAAAAATTCTACTGATTTTAATTTGTTAACAATTTAATACATTTTTAGCTGTGTAAATTATTTATGTTTATATTGTTTTGATTTTATCTATATGCCACCCTGAGATCCCAGTGATAATAGGGCAGGATACAAATGTTTTAATAAATAATAAATAAATAGTCACCCAGGTTATGGAAAGCTGTAATGAAGTTTAGTTACTGTATAAAGTGAGTCCATATTGTCTTTGACTGGGTTCACACAACACTAAACCACACTCAATGGTTGAGTGTAAGTTGCTGTTGAACTGTGAGTTAGCATATTGTCTCAACCCAGGACATTTCCTGTAGTGTGGCTTGTTAATAATGCAGTGTGGCTGATTTTTCTCAAACAAGCCACCTTGAGAACCTATGGTTTGTTGTTGAGGTTGCTAACAAATCACACTGCATAGTTAACAAGCCACCCGCTGGAAAATGTCTTGGGTTCAGGCAACACGCCAACCCACGATTCGACAAACAACCCACTGTTCAACAACAGCCCACACTCAACAACTGAGAATGGGTTACTGTGTTGTGTGAACAGCTCCTTTGTCCCCCTTTGATGTTTCACATTGTGATGCAGGAAACATTGTTGTTATCATAGCAGTATATGAATAAGTACAGGTAAGAATATAATTGTTTCTGCATTTGTGTAGGTAATCAGCACCTCTGTAAACTCCACTTGTTGCTCTTGAGGGCTGGTTTTTCCAAGGTCTGATGCTTAAGCCTTAGGGATCATGCATGTATCTCACTTTATTGTTCAACACTTGACGATTTCAAGTTTAATGTGAACCACTTCCATAATATGTGAAAGTTCTTCTGCAGCATTAGATCCACCACTCATTCCCCAATTACCTCTTCATGTTGCGGTCAACTGCTGAACAAGCATGTGAAAATAAGCTATTTACTTTCCAAGAATATTCCTCCAAAGCACCCAGATTTGATCATTTATACATTTACATCTTCATTTCTAACTAGATTTCATGTAAAGGCAAAGGGGAAGCCACTTTAAAGAAAAGGAAGAGCCAGAGTGGTATAGCAGTTTAGGCTGTCAAACTAGGGCAGGATCTACACTACTGCTTTAAAACAGTTTTTAACAGCAGTGACAACTGCTAGGGCCCAGGACACACTCCATATACAGTTTTCAAACCATTTTCAAAGTGTCATATGCTGTTTGGTGTAGATCTGGCCAGAGATCCTGGTTCAAATCTCCATTCAGGCATGAAGCTCACTGGATAACTCTGGACCAGTCTCAATCTCACCTTTCTCATAGGGTTGTTATGAGGATAAAATGGGAGAAAGAATCATTTACACCTCTCTGAGCAACTTATGTAATAACATAAATAATAGCAATAAATAAAATAATGTTAGATTTCAGTAGGGGATGAGGGCAAATTCAGCTAAGTTGAAGGGCCGAGTCATTTGATATATTGTCCTGGTTTGCAGAACATGACAGCCCATGTGTTATGGGAGAGCTGTTTAGCACTCAAATAACCTCCACCATCCACAATCCTCCACAATCCTCAGTTGGGGGTTGCATATTCATAATGAGGGCTGGCACATTGCTGCAGCTCCTCAAGGGTTAATTAACCCAGAATGGAATGCCGTGTCATGCGAATCGGTGCATTGAATCATGTTATGTAAAGAAGAAATGCATTTCAGATTGCGTTAGACTTTAATGAGTATGCCACCTGTCAATCAAAGACAATATACAAATCAGCAATACGTAAAAAACAGCATCAGCATTGACATAGATTTCAATAATAGATAAGTAACAATTCATTTCAAGACATAATGCTAACAACAATTTATAGAAAAACACATTCCATCCAACTGCCCAGTGAATGAGAGAGAAAGAAGAAGTAAATTCTCATCATTTATTCAAATAAGCTTTACTTTTCTTTACTTTACAATTTTTAATTATTCCTTGTGTGTCACAACTTAATTTAGATTGTAAGGCCTTAGCCAGATGGGGCAAAATCCCGGGGCGATCCCCGGGATTGTCCCTGTGCGTCCACATGATGGACAGGGGATCCCAGGATCAGAGAGGGATGATCCCTCCCTTGCCCTGGGATCTCACTCTCATCTTTGAGTCCGTTTTTTCCACGTTCTCGGGATGATCCCGAGACCACGGAACGTGTGGGTGGGCATTGTAGGTTGTCCCGGTTCCTCGCGGTTCCTCACAAGGCGCCAGGACACGTACATGGAGCGCAGAGCTGCTCAGGAGCTCTGCTCCCATAGGGAATGGGGTGGGGGAGGGGAAAATTAAGTTTAAATTATTAAAAAAACTACCTTTCTGTCCATGAGTGTTCGTGCGCTCTTCTTCTTTAAGAAGAAAACCCAAAATGGCGGGCGTGACGTCCTCGCCCTCCAAGGTCATCGCACACCACGTGTAAACAGAGGGGGAGATCTCGCAATAAAAATATCACGAGATCTTCACCACTCCGTCCCACTAGACCACTAGGTCTAGCTGAGGCCTAAGCTTGAGGGCAGGGATAGTCAGCTCCTTAGCTTTGCAAGGCCACTCTGGGAGCTTTTTTTTGGCTAAAGGGTGGGGGCAGTGATGGCTGATGGCTCCGATGTCACTGGGGTAGTAATTCTGCTCTGGGTTTCGGTCACAACTCTAATGGATCTCTCATTTCACCTAGGGGGAATCCGCACGTCGTTCTCAGGGCTCTTCCATCCGCCCCCAGTGCACCCCGAAAACGATCATGTAACTCACCTGTAAAAGAGCCGAGGAAGAAGCATCCTCGCCGCCGCCACCCAACTCCCTCCTCGCCAGCCGGCTCAGAGAGCTCGGCAGAAGAAGGCGGGGTGGAGAGCGGAAGAAGCTCTCCACCCCGCCTTCTTCCCCCGAGCTCTCCGTCCCAGCCGGCGAGGAGGGAGTTGGGTGGCAGCGGCAAGGACGCTTCTTCCTCGGCTCTTTTACAGGCGAGTTACACAATCGTTTTTGGGGTGCACTGGGGGCGGAGGGAAGCGCCCTGAGAACGACATGCGGATTACCCCCTAGAAATATACTTTGCCCCTTCTGTGCCCCCCCCCCCGAATTTTTTTTCTGGTGCCGCCACTGCCCCCAGCACTGCAATCCCTTCCCAGAGCAGCTTCTTTTGAAGGCTCGTTATACAAGGCATTTATTCAAGAGCACTCTTTGTCATTATTTTCTATCTTTTTTGTTTTGTTTTGTTTTTACACCTCAAAAACTGTAGAACTATTCTCAGCTTGATACAAACAGGCCCCTTTTCTGAAGCAATATGTGCCTTTACATTTTTATTACCTAGGTCAATTTATAAAGTAGTCACTCAGCCATCCAACATTTCAGAGATGACAAGAGGGGCACATATGTACATTTAGGGAAGGATGAATCAGTCTATTCTGTTCTGTGTAAGTTTTGCATGTGTTCATTTGTAAGTCTATTCTATCCTCTTTCCATATCAATCTTCATTTTTTAAAAAAAACAACCCATGAAAATCCACATTTTAATGAATTGTTTTACAAAGTATGCATTTTTGTACACATTTTACTATAAACTGTGCATTTTTGTATGCCTTTTCACCTAAAAATACTGTTATTTACATTTTTATGGTCTAAGAAATGTATCACAGAATTCAGAGAAGCGCAAATGTTAAAGGACAAGTTCGTTCTGATCCATATCTTCGTCCAGGAAGTACGAATCAGTTGTTCTCAGTTAAAAATCATGTCCAAACAACATCCCTGGGCTTGAAGGGACACCAGGGCCACAGCTAGACCTAAGGTTTATCCTGGGATCATCCAGGGTTCACCCCTGCCTGAGCACTGGATCCCCTGTGTGTCACCTAGATGATCAGGTTTGACCCCTGGATGATCCAGGGATAAACCTTAGGTCTAGCTGTGGCCCAGGTCATTCCCACGGGGGAGAAACCGTTCGCCTGCGCCAAAGGCGGGAAACGCCACACCAGCAGCGCCAACCTGAGGTACCACTTGCTGAAGTTCCACTCAAAAGAACGGCTCTACCAGTGTGGAGATTGTGACAAGAGTTTCTGGCGCAAGTCAGCCCTAACGTACCACCAGAGGATCCACACTGGCGAATGGCCCCATAAATGTACCGAGAGCGGGAGCAGCTTCTGCTACAAGAAAACCCTCACAAAACATATGGGGACTCACACAGGCGAGAAGCCCTTTTCCTGTGTCGAGTGTGGGAGAAAGTTCACTACCAAGTGCAGCCTCCAGTCTCATCAGAAAACCCACAGGGGCAAGAAACTATTCAAGTGCAGGAACTGTGGGGAAAGCTACTGAGAGAACCAGTGGTGCCAGAGGCATGAAGAAGTCCACACGAGGGATCAGCGGGATCAGTACTGAGACACCTGTTGCTGACCCCAAGGATAACTGAGCATAGCTGCAGTTATATCTGCACTTACTTGGAATTCAGTTTGGGGATTTTCTTCCAAAAACCAAAAGGCAGACAAAACAGAAACAGGGGCCTGTTCAGACAATGCACTAAGCCATGGTTAGGCCACTAACCCTTTTGCAGCAAGTGGTTAGTGAGTGTGTTTGTATTTGTATTTCTTTATTTACAGTCAACAGACCAATGTAAAACAAGAAGATACACCATTATATAAAACAGTACAAAGTAGGGATAAAGAAAGAAGAGGGAGTGTTACAAAACCACTAAAGATACTAGATTGTTATTTGTTGGTTTCTGAAAAGGGAACAGAATTGGGTTATTGGGGCCTAGCATAGTGAAAAAGGGAGGGATGTATAGATAATAAAATGGCTAATCTGTGGATTTAAGTGCAATCAACATCCATAAGAGATCTGGTGCAGATGGCCAAATTCAGGAATTTGGCCACCTGTTCAGTGGTAGATTTACTGGAGCCCTGAAGTAGACTAATCAGGAGTGACTCAGGGGAGCGTCCAGGGAGACGTTGCATAATAGGACATAATGGGTCTTTCCTTGCCTGTTGGTAAAAATTGCAATGGAAGAGCAGGTGCAGAATGGATTCCACCTCGATGTTATTACATGGGCAGTATCTGTTTTTGGATGGAATTTTCTTATATCTGCCCTCCAGCAACTTGGAGGGGAGGACGTTAAATCTTGCTAGGGTGAATGCCTTCCTGTATTTGGGAATGGTTAACCAACCCAGGTATGGCATTCCGTCTTTGCAAGAAGGGACTGGGAGACCCAATGATTGGGGGGAACATGGTCCCCAGGCAGTTCCCCGGAGCTCTTGGTGGTCTATATCCAGTAGTCTCTGTTTGGTGATCTGTTTAGCGCTGTCCAAGTCCAGAGATAGCAGGAAAAAAGGGGATAGCCCTATTGAGGTTACTTTTTGCACCACTGCCCTAGACCAGTGAGATTCGGAGGGTTCTAACAGGCCTTTGGTAACCAAGGAGTTGGAAGTGAGCGTTAGGTGACAGCGGAGCCAGTAGTGTATGGTGAATATCCAAGCTTGGCATTTTAGTGTACTTAGTCCAGCCTCCAAGTTGAGGGCAGCACCGGAAACACATCTAGGGACTCCGAATATAAGCCTGAGGTAGAGATGTTGCACTCCTTCAAGAGAACTTTTGAAGTGTGGAAACCATATTGGAGCTCCAAACAGAGTCTGAGACACTATTTTAGCTTTGTAAACCCGGATGGCTGCCGGTAGATATTTTTAAACCATGGTTATATAGCCACCATGTTTAGGAATGGTTCACAGAACATGCTAAGCCATCATGTTTAGCTCAAAATGCTTAACCACCATGGCTTAGTGTGTCGTCTGAACAGGTTCACAGTCTTTTATCAGCAAGTATTACAGAAAGTAGGGGCTGCCCCTGATCCACCGGAACACTTGCATGGAGGCATGATATGCAGATATCACCTATGACCAGTAACAGAAAAATGCAAGTCCCTGTTGCTTGTGGTACCAGGTAAATTTATATCTAGAATTACCATTGAAAAAAAGGCCACCTTTTTACAAACGGAAGTGAAAATTACATAGAGTCACATCTTCATGGTTTTGAAATTGCTCTGAGGTTATTTTTGGCAGAGGGCCAAGCAACATGTTATGCTAATTGCATAGCATGTAGCTGAGCCTGATTATTATTATTATTTATTACATTTATATCCCGCCTTTTTTCCTCCAAAGAACCCAAGGGAGCGTACATAATGGTTTTATTTACTCTTGTGTAAGCGTGTGCGGCTCCAATTCACACTGGTAGCTTCATCACACCAGGGTTATACTGTGCAATCACTGTGAATTATGTGCAAAGGACTCCGAAGTTTTCCAGCTTATAATCTGCTTTGACTGTGAAGTACTCCCATGCATCCTGCTTTAATTGTGCTTCATATATAAAAGAACCAACCTATTTTACTACCTCTTTAGGAGCAAATCTTTTATTGTTCTCCCAGCGGTCACTGGAGGCGCAGGAGGATGATTTGATATGTTTAAAGTACAAATTAAACAAATGCTTAGATCTGCGTAGGTTTTAAAGATAAAGACATCAAAACTGGCAGAGTAATAGATATTAAGGAGGGCTTTAGCATACCAAATTTGAATCAGATTAGGTCATCCATTGATTTTTTTTACATTTCCCCCCTCAAACCCTTTCCTGGTATGCAAAGGACCTTAGGAGCACTGCCGCCCGGGGTATGATTTAGCTAGCACCAACAACAATGACAGCTTTACACTATGGATAATTCGAGGGAAACAGGTATGTGGGATGAAGCCCTGGGACCACTACATTTTGGTACGGGATGATTGAACCTCCCCGCTATCTTTTCCCCCACTGAAATTCCACCCACACCCCGGTGGGCTGAGGGGGAGATGAAAATGGGGGGGAGAGTTTCCATCGCTTCCAATGAAGACTTCTTATTCTCTTGTCACCCCCCACCCCACCCCAGGAGAGTTGAATTTTGAGGTAAAAGGGGAAGGGTGGAAGGTTTAATCCTCCCCCTCCAGAGCATGGTGGTCCAAATCTGAATCAGGGCCATGCACTTACATGAGAATAAAAGGAAAGAGATAAACCTCAGCTACATGCAACATGATTAGCCTAATGTGTAGTCTGCCTCAGAGACCCCCCACTTGCAGAATTTTTCTGGTGATGGCAACTGTCTTTGTTGGACTTTAAAAATGGTTAGACATATCCATGGAGAATATGTGTATAAGCCGCTAAGAGCCATGATAACAGAATGGAGCCTCCATATTCAGAGGCAGCATACCTTTGCATAGTGGGTGGGTGGGACAAAGAACAGGGCAAAGGTGTTTCCCTCACGAGCTTCCCAGAAACACCTGGCTCTCCGCTGTTAGGGACAAAATCCTAGACTAGATGGACCCTTTATGGGATCCAGCAAGGTTCTTCTTATGTACTCATTTGATTAGCTCTAAGCCCCCAGGCGACCGTCATTTTGGTATTTTAATTGCATCAAACTGGGAAATACTAATAACCAGCCTGGCAATTGACTGTAGCGGTTTTTAACTACGTTATGTGAGGGGTTGACTTACAGAGGTCTTACTGTAATTGACCTAAATAGTTTAAAACTCTGATTCCATGACAATTGATTTGAGTACGCCTCTGACATCGACGTCTAGGCAAATAGCCTTAGCTGTTGAGCTTGCCTTACGTCTTACCCTTTTGACACAATTACGGTTAATATTTAGAAATGCTTTGAAGTAGCTGAATGCTGCATAACTGAGAACTATTACGACTCGTTAACTCTGATTTGTTTCACCTGCGTAGGGGCACACTAAGTATCTCACACTTGTCCAGCTCCGCCATACCTATCATTGAAGTCTTGGGAATCAAATACTCTTGATCTGTTCATATATTCACCCAGAGGATTTCTGTGCCCTCCCACTAGTCCTGTTATATGCACACACCTTTTCTTTTTTTTAGTGAGCATCTCGGGGATTCTCAAGCACTCTCCTGATTTTTGAAACTTACACTGAAGGTCCTCTCTTGTGTAATGAATAAGTGCTTATCTGCCTGACCTTGTATTCTTTTCATCCTGACAACAGGCTTTGCTCCTTTTGTGCCTTCTCATCATGAAAGCTTCTATTTCTTTCAGCCAGCTATCACTTGAAGTGCCTTGGATTAATCCCATTCCCCCACTGATTTGGGGAAATTATTCTTCCAAGATCTTGGGGGGGGGGAACGACGACTTTAATTTAAAATAATAGTAATAAATTGGCGCTAAACCTCACTCAAAACATTATCCACTACTTCTCTCCTTAAAAGCCAGAGGATTAAGAAGATCTCACTCATTGTGTGCGCAGGTAGCCAGGAGTCGACATTTGTAAAACTAATGTCTAAAACATTCTAATTAAAACTGCAAAAGGGAAGTGGGATAATCATGGGGTAAGCAAGTAAGTCACCACTGTGTTCCTAATCAGGGACACCGAGTGGGTAGAAGAGGGCAGAGGTTAGAGATACACAAATTAAAAATAGTTGTTCATATCAACAAAATAACCCCAAACTCAAGGAGGTCAATTAGTGGTACATTATGTGTCTCATTAGTCATTTTCCCCAACAAACAGTACACATGAATGCCATCATTCCTTATCCAGACTCAGAGAGTCTCTCTCAGAATCAGTAATATGAACAAACTGCTTTCTCTGCCACCCCCTCCTTCAAATTCCAAGCCCGTTGCTTCTGTGATGACTTTTCCAGTCATAGGATGACACCAAATTACAGAAATAAGCTATGCAAAACAAAAACACTCAAGGGGATGGAATGTTATGGCTTTTCTTGGCATTATTATGAAATCCGTACAATTTTAAAAGTGCATTTCTTTAAAAGCAAGGGTGGGGAGCTAGTGGACCTCAAGATTTTGTTGGGTTATAACTTCCATCAGCCCCAGCCAGCATGGCCCATGGTACAACAACATCTGGAGGGCCACAATTTCCCCATTCCTGCTTTAAATACTATGGGCTCGCTCATGGAGGTGTAATGGGTTTGTGGAGTCTAAGAACATCTTAGAACTCCATTTCCCAAAAGCTCTTTTGGGGATCTGCTGGTGAGGAAGGAAGGTAAAAATCACTTGCTGCTTGAAACTACATGTCAGAGTGATTGCTGGAACCCACCACAGTTAGTACAATGGTCCCTAACACTTCCCTTTGGTCCTGACTATACAGGTATACTGCATAATGTATCCTATCTGGATGATGAGCCGTACATACTGCTGGGGCCATCCACAGGTAGCTCCAATCTGTACAGAAAAAGGACCAGAGTTGGATTTAGGCCGCCACTACTCCCCTTCTACCATCCAAAAAACTGGTTAGCATTATTGTCAAGTTTCTAACAGGCTACAGGCAGCCCTCGCTGCTGAGGTCAGGGTGCAGGAGCTTCCCAGTCCTCCTGACCATATTTGAAGTGGGAGGATCTCCACAAGATGTTTCTTCTCAACACTGGTGTATTACAATAGCCTTGTGAAAGCATCCCCAGCTGTTACGATCTTCCTGGGGTCCTGTATATCTTATGGAACACCTCCGCCCATGTGGCAACACCTTCCCTGCTCCTATTTTATGGATCCATTCTTCTAAAACAAATACCCCAAATTGTCATCACCGGGATCTACTGCCCTGACATTCTATAGTCCCTGCTGTGGTCAGTGGGCATTCTCAAGGAGGGCCCGAAATAAGACAATAGAGTTTATTCAAAGCTTTTCTTTCTTCTTCATCCATATGTCTCTGAGTACCTGTCATAAAGGCATGATGGACATTTGTCATCTGAAAGGGATAGCCAATAGTTGAATACTATGAAGCCTTCCAGCTGTCAGCGTTGGACACATTGTTCCCGCCCTGTTTGAGTGAAGTCCTCTGACACCACTCCCCAGGGCCCTTCCAGGAGGCACTCCTTTAGCCCCCTGTTGGAAGGTCCACCCATTCCCCTGATGGGGGCACCGCAAGGGGAAGAGGGCAGCCCCACAGCAGGGGGATGGGGGCAGCTATATAATTCTGTATATAATTCTGGAATACTTCCCCAATTAACTGATACATAAACAAATCTCAACAGTAAGCATGTCAAGTTGATGTCTAGGCTCCATGGGCTTGGGGCCATAATGATGACAGACGGACAGACACACATTTCCCATTATTCCTATAGTGAGGGGATTAACAGATGGACAGCAAAAGTGGACTTAGAGAGACCTTAGAGCTGCAAAGAGAGTTTGGAAGGATATACACCCACCCCCATCATTCAACAGTGGAAAGATCTTACTGCTCTTGCGGCATTTAAATGTATATCCTGAAGTCATACACTTTGTCTGGATGCTTATTTAGGTATATGGACTGCTTAAATAAAAGGATTGACTTTCCTTTTCTTTTATTATTAGTGTTGGGACTGGTTCTTGTGCTTGTGCTATTTTTGTACGTTTTTTTGCTTCCCCCCACACCCATTGTTGGTTTTGTTTTATGCCCCCTTTCTCTTTTTTGTTTTTTGTTATAATTGCAAATTATGCCGAGGAATAATAAGGTGCCTGTGAGCATAGGCAGAGCCAATTTCTCTTATCACTCAGTAGCCCCTGTTACCTGGAATTAGCAGGCAGGTGGTGGTGGTGATGATGATGATGATGATGATGATGATGTCATCTAAATAGTACAAGCCCTGCCTGCAGACTCACAATGTAGTACAATACAAAAGAGAAAGGAAGAGGAAAACAAGCAAACTCAAATATTGATTATTAAATCTACACAACATTGGTAATTGTTCTTTAAGTGACTGACTGGAATGACTTCTGAGGAAATGGCCCTGGGAAAGAGAAGCCAAATGGCAAACGGTCACAGCCAGGCCAATAGAGTCATCCTCAGTGTCTCTCCCTCAGACATAGGGAGATGCAATGGCATCATCCGCCAGAGATGCTGAGTTGCAGCCAGAAGACCTCCATGGCATCTTCGTGGAGATTCCACACCGACAGTGGGCATGACGTATTTAGATCACACTCTTTGTAGCTCATTTATTTATGTTTTAGCACTTGGCGTCATTTTCATGGCACAGGCCATCTCGAAAGAAAATGAATGCTTTGCTCTTACATCCATTTCATCCGTAAAATGTCTGTGAGTGGCTCAGGCACCTGCTGTGTCGTGCCATCTGTCTTGGGGGTGGCAGTCAGAAGTGTCCATGAATTCCAGGTTTGCTGGCAGGGAAGCTCAAGCAGGTGCCATAAAAGTGTAGCTGTGTGCGGTCAATCAATCAGGGCATACATCTTTATATTCCTGCTTCTGTGAAGAAGTCTGGGCTCTTCAAAGAGAAAAATGTCACTCCTGTAGAAGGATGATGCTGTTAATCAGAATAAAGGTTTGGAAGAGGGCGAAAGCTTGATTAAATTCAAACTTGGGGTACAAGAGCAAATCAATACCAGCTATCTATTAATAACTAAGGTCTGGAAAGCCTTTTAGTTCTGAAATGATCTCCGTAGAACAGTGGAGGAAGCAGAGGATCTCGGTTTCTCAAAGAAGCTGAGTGATTGTTTGAGTACTGTCTGTTTCTTCTTCTTCTACTACTACTTATTATTATTATTATTAGTAGTAGTAGTAGTAATCAGTTTGAATTCATGAGGGCTAGCTGCATGTAAGGACCATATAGAACATGGACCATTCAGGACCATCAGAAGTTGGATGAGAAGCAGCATTGTACTTGGATTCTTTATGAATATCGAGGGAAGGGTTGCTAACCAATCTTAGCTTAGCTCTGACTGATTCAACAACCTTATGATTAAAGGACATTCCTCATCACTATCTAGATGCAAACTGATTAAGAGCACAATCCTATGCATGTTTCGATAGAAAAAAGTTGCACAACTCCCAGCATGCCTCAGCCAGCCATGCTGGCCCTGGTGTTCATGTAAGAGGAGATTAGCATAGGGTCTAATGGAGCCTTTTACTTCAACAATCCCCATTTACCAGGGGCAGGGGCACCTCTCTCTGACACATCTCTCTGCTACAAGGCCTGAAGCTGAAAAGCAAAAGTTGCTGTCTGAGGCTAAGATGCAAGAGGCGCCTCTCCCCAAGTCAAAGTTGGGGTGGCCAAGTATCTTTCTTTACAAAGGACAGACCTTTATTTGAAGGGCGGTCAGAAAATAGTCCTCTAAATGAAGGCATCCCCTGTTTGTAGGGCAGTCCAGTCCAATTCCCATTTAAAGATAAAGTACCATCAGAAGGGAGAGCTTGAAGAGGCCTTGAAATGGCCCATCAATAGTAAGCAGCAGACTGAGCAGGTACACAAAGTCACCTGGTCACAGTCTTCCCCACTACACTGACAAGTACTGTATCACTATGAATTATAGCAATTATTATAGCAAATTAATAATTATAGAAAATTAGCATCTATACATATCAATTAGCATATTAAATTTTATGCAAATCTGTGTTGTCGTCCCCTTTGACCTCTTTTTTGGTGATGTGTAAATAGCCATCCTAGTCAAGGTACATAATACCCAAGGCTGCTCAAGTTAATTTGGTAGTGCCTGTCCCCTTCCTTAGCAATACAGTTAAATTAAATAACTGTTTGTTGCCCTTTCATGACACCCCAAATTGTCGGCCTGAGGCAATGCCTCACTCCACCTAAATCACTGTCCCAAAAGATCCAATCACCCAAGTGGCTTATTAATCTGTGAAGGGCGAACTTGTGCAGAGTAAATGAATACAGAAAATAGTGGGCAGTAAAGAATCTTCAGCACTGTATACTAATGGAAGTCGCAGCAGATTCAAGGGGATGTCCTTGCTACGAGAATAGGGGCATTACAAACATGTCCCTCATTTCATCTGTGAAACGTTGAAGAATGGTTTGCCGCTGACATCAGTAACTGGAGAGTCCACTTGTAATGACCTAATAAGTCTCACCATAAGTCATCACTAGGATTTGAAAAACAAATGAACATTTTATTACTTCCAAATACTCATGGCTGTACGGACAACCTTTTGCTGGATGATTTCAACAAAGCTACCACAGAGTGAAACGGAGGCATTCCTCACATTGCAAATAGCAGTCAGGAGGTGTGTGTGAGAGCGAGACTCCACTTAGGACAGCAATGAGGTCAAAGAGTTAAATCCCACCTCCCTGCACACCACAGTCCCAATTTGGCTCCCCCTCTCCCCACGGTGATTATTCGTTTAACAAAAATCAACAATGCAATGCCAATCTACATGACAAACATCACGTCTAGTTTGGCTTGTGGTTTCATGACTAAACGGGAGTCATGATCAGCAGCTCCCCTGACCCAGAAGGTCCAATATTTGTTCCACGCCTCTAAGATACCCTGGGATGGATCTGGACTTAGTCATAGTGAGAGTAGACCCATTGAGATCAGTGGGGTGTAAGTTAGACATGAGTAGTGTGGTCACTTACGAATCACCAAAAAAGACGACAACAGAGATGTGCAAAGCAATTTGCATATCTCATTTATATGTATAGATGCAAATTTAGACAACGCTAGTGTTGTTGTTGTTATAGATATATGGCACATCTCACTATAGAGTGGAAGAATGTGAGCAGGTTACCAGTATGCTCAGTCTGCTGCCCAGGTGCTGTTGATGGGCGACTTCCAGTCCCAGCTCTTCCTTCTGATGGTTCTTTATCTTTAAACTGGACTTGTTCTGGGCAGTCCATCAAAGAGAGGACTTCAAAATAGAGGATGGTCCTCCAGCAGCCCTTCAAACAGAGGACTGTACTCTGTAAAAAAAGATCCAAACCTCCATGTTTACTGCATAGGCTGTAGCACCGAGATAAGGCATCTCCCAAATTATATCATTTAAAAAACAATTACACACCTCTGAAGATTCAGCCTGGTTGTAGCCACTTTGAAAAACCTCAACCAACCTCTTCTGGGAACACCTTTAATTCCTCAACGCAGAATCCTTCAGATTTCTGAAATGAAACTTGTCCATGTTCCACAGAAAATCTACTTCCGAGTACTACTGCTGGCAGAACAGGGAATAGGATGAGATCAATACCCCAAAAGGGCTAAATTAATTCCTGGCCAGGAACAGGAATTGGCTTGTGGTCCTGAGGTTCCCTGTCGTTTGCTTTAGATTTCTCAGCAACACCAATGCATAAATATTATGCTCTAAGAGGAATTAGTATCCTGAATGTTAATTTGTTCAGTTTTCTTTTGGAAGTGGCTTTGAATGTTTTCCCATTCCTGTGCAATCTACCAACTTCCCATAACACTACACTCACATTCAGTCTTACAAGCACATTGCAGCAGGCTGGAAAATATTTATAGCTCCCTAGTAGATATACAGATATAACACAGCAATCATGTGCTCAGTTTTTTACCAGAGGTGTAACTGAGATTTCTGCCAGTCTTACACACCTACTAGGCTGTTTAGAGCTCAATGATAGTTGTTAGAAAGACAGTTTCCTACACAGTGAGCACAGCCTTTTTTAGGCTCATAAATCAAATTCAAAGTTCCTTACGTTTGATTTTGATTTCATTGTTTGGAATAAGCGTGCCACATTTTGCTTAATTAATTGACATCTTCTGTGAATGTTTGGTTTGTCTTTACTTTTTGACATGAAGGTCATATATCTCTCTGTTTTGTCATCTACATTCTATGACAGTGGTCTTCAACTGGTGGGTTCCTGGGACCTTCAGCCAGCTCACACTTTGTTCTACAGTAGGTCTACCAACTAGGCACAGGTGTGGTGTTAAATGCTGAAGTGCAGGCACTCATCAGGACATCCTCCATAGCCTAGGAGAGTCCAAAATTGCAGGCAGTCATGTTGATCCATATCAACAAATGAGTGGTAGCAAATTTCACCTCTACCAGGAGCTGGACTTCTGTACAGCTGATAAGCCTTAATTGCCCTTTCAAGATCAAGTTGCTCCAAAATACTCTGTAAAACAACAAGGAACGATATGTTATTGTTGGGAAAATGCATTCTCCCACCCACTCACCCCTCCAGCTATTGTGAGGATTGCAGCTAAGCTTAGAGGGAACAGAGAATTCAGAGTGGGGGGGGACAGATGAAATCAGCGTCCCTGCTAATAAAAAGTGCTGGTGCTGCATCCCTTTGGGCCTGGGTCAACTACACCACTGCAACCAGAGCCGGCCCTGCTATTAGGCAGCTGCCTCAGACAGCTAATTTGGGATACCATGAAAAGAGAGAATATTTTGGCTTACTTGATTGGCTATTGGATGGATTGTTGTATTTTTACTGTCAGAGAAGGGGAGAACTGCTTGCAGGATCTTCTGCTTCAGGTCCAAAAATGGTCAGCCTTGGGAGCTATGCACCTTGACTAGTATGTGTGTGTGGGGGGGGGGGGACACAACACACAGCTCAGGCAGCAAAATGTCTTGGGTGGTGTTGTAATGGTATATTTCAAGTTGTAGGCACTCATCATGACAGTCTCCATAGCCATGCCCCCAAGGAGAGGCCAAAAATGCAAACAGCTGAGTTGATTCTAGCGGTTTTCATCTGCTCCAGGAGCAAGTCTTTTATAAGACCATTAGCTCTAATTTTTTTATTTATGCATTGCATTTTTATACCGCCCAATAGCTGAAGCTCCCTGGGTGGTTCACAAATCGCCCATTCAAGTCCAGGCTACCCCAAAATACTTTGGATTACAGCAAGGATATCTCACAAATATATATTGTTACTGAGAAAATTCATTTCCCACCCACCCTCCACAACCTATCTACTATGAGGATTCCAGCTAAGCTCCTGATGGCTATGTGCTACCTCCAGTATCTGAGGCAGTAAGCCTACATGCACCAGTTGCTGGGGAACATGGGTGGGAGGGTGCTGTTGCACCATGACCCGCTTTGTTGGTCCCTGGCCAACAGCTGGTTGACAACCTGTGTGAACAGAGTATTGGACTAGATGGACCCTTGGTCTGACCCAGCAGGGCTCTTTTTATATTCTTATGAGGTAGCAGATGACATTAATCAAGAACTGTGTCCCTGCAAGCCCTCGCTGCACTTAGCCACTGTCTACAAACTGCTCTTAGGATATGGTAAACATTAAGAAGAGAATCCCAGAATTCACATTTGGTCTCACAGTGGATACCAGGTAGGGATGCCGGAGAAATCCACAACAGAACCAAATGAGTTCATATTTTTATGAATCCGACCCATTGATTACGCAGTGGACCAGCAGAACCTGTGGACTTGCAGGCTCTTTCCCTAACCTTCATTGTAGAAAAATATGCAAAAACAAAACCCAGCCCCAAACACTAGGGCTGTGTGCAGCCTCCCCCCACCCCACCCATTCACCTGGGAGGATGATTTGGAGCTTCCAAATCTACCCCAATTCAACTTGGGGCACCTCAGAACCACCCCAGCCCACTTCAGATTCAGTTCTGAATCCCAAGCAGGTCAGCTGTTGCTGTTTCCCAACCACGAGGCCAATCGGGACTCCACAGGACTCCCCTCCACTCCCACTCACCCCCCACAAACCTGACGAGCTGCTGCCTCCCACCCATAGGACTTACCTGACACAAGCCACCATAAGCACTGCTCTTGCCTGCTGTAGATCTACTTTTGTAAACTATGGGGGCCAAAAATGGCCTTTTCCGGCCACCACAGTTTACAACAGTAGATCCATGGCAGGCCAGAGCGGCTCCCCTGGAGGGTGGGCATCTAGGGCCGAGGCAGCCCAATTCAGTCTTGAGCCTTCAGAAGGAAGAGCTGGGCCTTGAGCTGCCTATCAGCAGCACCTGGACAGTAGACTGAGCAAGGCACATGGGTCACCTGATCACAGTCTTCCACCCTATGGTAAAATGTGCTATACTTCTGTTTAAAATATAATAATTATTTCTGAATTTTCAAGTTCACATATAAATTAGCACTTGCAAATTTAATGCAAATTATTGTCCTCTTTTTGGATGATGCATTTCCTCATTGTCAGTGATTCATAAGAGGCCACCCTACATAACCACCACTTGTTACCATGAGGCAGAAATCCACCCAGCAGTTGTAATCCTTGAATGCTACTTCTCACATTGCTCAGTTTAATCATCTGGGGGGGGGGGGAATCCATATCAGTACCAGGCAGGCCTGACTGCTTAGCTTTGGGTGGCTTGCACTCCATCAGAAATGGCCTTCAGAAAGTTTTCAAAGAATACCTCTCAACGACCTGCCTGTTCAAACTCAGAGCACAGGTCATAATAAATACACCAGGGACATTCTCAGCCTGTATCACAGTCTGTTTCAATCTGAATGAATGTGACTTGTAAGAATAAATGTGAGATTTATCTTCAACATTCTTTTATATAAGGTCCATAGCTCGCTCAGTGGCAGAACATATGCTTTGCATGTAGGAGGCCTTAGGTTCAATCCCCAATATCTCCAGCTAGGGCTGGAAAATTTCTTCCCTGAAACCCTGGAGACCTGCTGCCAGTCAGTGTCGACAACACTGGGCTAGATGGACCTGTGGCCTGACTCAAAATAAGGCAGCATCCTACATATATAAAAAAATTGCTTAGGCTTCATTGACTTACACTGATGTGCAAACCAAGGCCTAATCTACAACAAGCAGGATGTTGCACTATGAAAATGATACGAAAGCAGTATATAAGAGACAGGAGTCATACTACTTTATAGATAGTATAAAATATACATGATTATAAAATAGATCATGCCTGCAAGACCCCTCCCCTTGCCATGGTCATGCATACAGAATGTATGAGACAGGACCCCCATGGAAGTACAAGGAGCTTCTACTTACAAGGGGCTTCTTTCTCAGTCATTCTCTATACATGACTAGGGATGTATAGATTTCATAAAATCTGTTCCATCTGTGTTTTGCAGATTGTCAGGTGCTTCTCTTTCTCTTGTCTGCTCATTGATGGAATCAGATTTTTTTTCCAATTTCCCAAATTTACACAAATTTACATTTGCGCAAATTTGCATGTGCAAATTCACAAATCTCCCCCCAAAAGGCACAAATGTCCCCAAAATGTGCATTTTCAAGCTTTAGTCTATGGGGGAAATGTGCATTTTGTGCTTTTTTAATGTTATGTATTTTTCTATGACTAAATTCATGCAAACTTCTGGCAAGTAAAAATGGTCCACAAGTGTGCAGAATTTGTGCAACTTGGGAAAAGCTGGTCCACTACGGTATCCATGGATCAGATTCACAGAAATCTGAACTCATCTGATTCTGATGTAGATTTCACCAACATGAAATCTACATTTCATGTAGGGGAGCAGCTATTCCACCTGCTCCCCTCCCCCCCACCACCTGGAGGCTTTAAAAGCAAGGCTGGAGCTGAAGGGAGGCGCTGCTTCAGGAGGAGAAACGCTGTTCCAACCAAGCTTTCTTTTCTTTTTATCCTTTTATCTGGTTTGTTTTGCTGTGAACTTGTATTTAGTATATTTTTGAGTATTATTGTGATGTTGTTGATTAGTATATTGTTAAATATTGTTGTAGTTCTAATTTTTGTAAACCGCCCAGAGAGCTTCGGCTATTGGGCGGTATAAAAATGCAATAAATGAAATGAAATGAAATGTGTGCGAGGAGCCACTAAAGTATCCTCCTGCCCCACTTCTTTATGGGAGATCTCATCAGGGGTGAGGTCCAAGTCCAGGTGTACACTTGATAAATGGAATGTTAATCAGATGGAAGTCCAACTCCAATGCATTGGGATCAGACTTGGGTTTATAGAAAAGGCCCTTGCCTCCAGTAGCCACAAACTTACATCTATGCTTTCAAGCTTCATTGAGTGATAAATAAGAATGACTTTTGTACTTGTACTGAATGGAAGAATCTGGATTCAAATAATGTAGACTCCTTCTCAAACATTTACTTGTACCTGGAATTTCGTCACTGAAAAGAAATTCTAGTTCACTGAAGACTAGCTCACTGAAAAACTAGTCATAATCCACTACTGACAATTGAGTCTATACTTACAGCACTTGTCTACATTGAAAGCCGGTTTGGGCAGTGGCGGCTGATGGTTTCCGATGTCAGCTGGATGGTGAATCCACTCCAGGTCCCAGTCAGAACCAGTCAGAGCTCTAAAAGAGCTACCAAGCACTGGGAATAGCTCCTTTAGGGTTCTGACTGAAACCCAGAGCAGATTCTCTGCCCCACTGATGTTGGAGCCCCTGGCCTCCAATGGATATGGGGTCTAAAGTTTTAAAATGGTGGCAAAGTCAAACTAGCTGTGAAGGGTATACAGTGAATTAGTTGCTGGCCAGATGCCATCCTTGCAAGTCTAAGGAATTTGGTATCCAACACAAAAATGCCTTGGACATCAAAAGAATGTACGTTTCCAATCCCCAGCTGTCACAGTTGATGTATCTTTGGCTCACCAGGGAAGCCTCCTGCAAATAGTGCCTACATATTAGTTCGGTATCCTTGCCATCCCCCCTCCCCCCCCCCCACATCTGCCCCAAGCTGAATACATGGTTGCCATGGCAGATTTCATAATGACTGCTGGGAATTTGACAGAAATCGCACAACCACATTTCATCTTCGGTTATGAATCAAAAGGCATTGATGACTTTCGACCAATGCAATTTGATGCAGTGAATGGGAGATGGAGAACTGTGTGCATCTTGGTCCCCAGTCCCCTGAGATTGTGCCTAGACATAGTTCGTCATTGCCATCCTACTGGTGTGTTGCAGCCATTTCTCAGCAGGCATCCTAATTATGATGGTTAGCAGCTGTGCATTATTTATGTCTTCTGTGGTGTTCAGCCCCATTAAAGAGAGATACTAACAAATCTCACTGTGAGGTGCACATGGAATGCATTGGAGCCATTTTGAGACCGCGATGTCTTTATCGTTTTTGTTTTTTTGATTGATAGATTTAATATTTCGATGGGGAGAAATACAATTCCTATTACTTTAAAAACATGAAACAGTATTTAAAAATAGAATATGCGTATTTATAATTGAATCTGCAAGATATCTGTCAGTGGATTGTATAGAAAAAGTAGCATCCCAAAGTTATGTATTATTTATATTCCACCTTATGGGCTACACAGCCCTCAGGCAGTTTACAATGTAAAATACTCAGTGAACAGATAAACAAAGGCACAAGATCAATATTAATGACCATAATTCAACAATACTGTCTAAAACTAACCATAAAATAATAAAAAGCAGCCAAAAAAACTTTTAAATTCCCCCTTTAAAAGCCTGGTCCAACTTTAAATTAATCAGCTAAAAGGAGAGTGAACACCCATGTCTTTAAAACCTATTTAAAAACATGCAACGAGTGGGATGAGCATGTAAAGGACTTCCACAGTGATGGAGCCACCACCAAGAAGGCCCTGTATCTTGTGCCTGTCAGCTTCACGGACCTTGCTGGTGGACAGATGAGCAGGGCCTCAAAGATCGATGTTAATGACAGGGCAGGATTTTATGGGTGTAGTTGTTCCTTCAAATAACCTGGTCCCAAGACATTTAGGGCACAATCCTATTCATGTTTAGATAGAAAAAAAGTCCTACAATGCCCATCACTGGCTGGGACATACTGGGAGTTGTAGGACATTTTTTTCTTTCTAAATATGAATAGGATTGTACCTGGAGTGTATTAAAGGTAACAACCAGCACTTTGAATTAAACTTGGAAATGCACTGGCCAATAGCACAGCCAGTACAGAACTGGTATTGGGTGTTCTGATCACCTAGCCCTTGCAAGCAACCTGGCAGCTACGTTCTGCACCAGCTGACGTTCCCAAACCATCATCCAAAGCAGTCCCGTGAAGAGCATGTTACAGTAGTCCAGAATTCTGTTACAGTAGTCCAGAAGTTGCTTTCACAATCCAGAATCAAAGGTTCTTTGAAACAACACTTGAGGGATCAGAGAACAGAACACCTCCAGATAGAGGACAGCCCTCTATTTTGGAGAGCTGATAGAGGACAGTCCCCTATTTGAAGGTGTCCTCTATTTCATGACCTGACCAGTCCAAGTCTGCTTTAAAGTCAAAGAACCACCAGAAGGGAGTGCAGGGGCCTTGAAGTAGCCCATCAGCTGTTAGCTCCTGGACAGCAGACTGAGCAGCTCACCTATCCGGTCTCCTCCACAACAGTGTATTTCTATTTAAATTGTACGTATTGTTTCCTAAATTTCCACCAATGCACATAGATCTTCATATGCAAATGTCATGCAAATGGTGTCCTCCATTGTCCTTTCTTGGGGTGATGTGTTAGGGGAGGGCAAACTCACTTGCGCTTGCCTCAGGGGGGCACTCACCCCGCTGCTGCAGCTGCCTGAGCCTCATTTCGCGCCTTTAGCCTCGAGTCAATGGGGCCTTTAAGGCTGCCACTGGCATAGGGGGAGTGCGCAGTTTATGGAGGCTCTGGAAATGGCACAATTTCCCCCGTTGCGTCAGTGGCGCACGCCATTGACACAGGAAAGGGAAGTGCATGATTTTGGCCAGCTGGCAGCTGCCAAGTGATCGCCGGGGCTTTGCAAGCACTCAGAGAGGGGTCCGCGGTCCCGTCAGGAGCACCCAACTAGTTCCAAGGGGCAGGAGACAGGGGGGACGCAGGACTCCCGGACCCAGTCAGGTGCTCTCAGCATCTCAATTGGCAATACGTAAATAACCTACCTACTGTATAGAGGGCCCCAAGAGCAGTGCCCCAATATTTTCAAATTGCCAAGAATCCTAAAACAAACAGGCCCCCTTAAGCTTTGTCCTTCTGCAACAAGTCCACCCAGCAGGTTCTTCGTCCTCTCCTTCTCCCAACAAAGCACATAAAGCCCTTTTTGTTTTGTTCGGGGATTTGTGTGTGTGTGTGTGTGTGTGTGTGTGTGTGTGTGTGTTTGACACACTAAAATCTCTTAAGGAATATGCTGTATAACTATCTGCCCTATTTGCGAGTACAAAGAGCCCTTGAAACGTTCCTGACGCAAATTTTGCTGATCCAGGATGCACCATGCAACATCTCCCTCACGGTAATGAAGTCTCATTATCAGAGTTTTCCGCCCAATTACACAGATTCCAACACTATGGGAGAGAAGACTGCATTGTGTTTGTATTGCTAAATGCACGCAGTAATAGGGGGCAGCAGCCAGGAAAGGGAACGAAAGACTGAAAAAGATGCTACATAACGAATGGTGCCTGCTTTGAATTGTCTGCGCTGAGAGTAGTTACGGCTAAAGAAATTCTACACTCCAGTCTAAGGCCACACTTTCCCTTCAAGGACCCCTACATAAGAATTTTGCTCCAACAAAAGGTACTTTACCCAAGAGGGGTGAATTGCTTCCATTCTAAAGTAGTCTGTAGTGACCACAATTGTTACTCGGCTCCTGCCGGCGGAAGGAAATCATACAAAAGAATGTGTGAGCTCCTGTGTTCTTTCTTTTGTCGTTTGATTACCTTATTATTTTATGTAAATCTTCCCACAGGGGGACCTGGAGATATGGGGGGGGACAGTAATATTGCTTAGCATAGTTACAGTTCCTGTTGTTGTCTTTGTTGCTGATTTGTTTCCAGATGTGGGATCCAAAAGGACAACGGCGTAATTCAGTTGTTTCTGCTAGACTTTCCCTTACAACAACAACAACAACAACAACTGTATTTATTTATTTATTTCTTATCCGCCTCTCCCTTTGGATCGATTTGAATGGCGTGAAATTTGGAGTGGAGCTCATGGACCACTTGAGCAGCCTAATTTGTGCAAACCAAGGGCTTCATCCCACGTACCCGTTTCCCTCGAATTATCCCCATAACATAAAGCTGTCGTTGTTGTCGCTGTTGTTGTTGTTAGCTAAATCACACCCCAGGCAGCAGTGCTCCTAAGATCCTTTGCAATACCAGGAAAGGGTTTAAGGGGGAGAAATGTAAAAAATCATTTAAAATTCAACAGACGACCCAATCCGATTCAAATTTGGTATGCTTAAAGCCCTCCTTAATATCTATTACTGTGCCAGTTTTGATGTCATTATCTTTAAAACTTACGCAGATGTAAGGATTTGTTTAATTTGTACTTTAAACATATCAAATCATCCTCCTGCGCCCCCAGTGGCCGCTCGGAGAACAACAAAAGATTCGCTCCTAAAGAGGTAGCAAAATAGGTGGGTTCTTTTATATATGAAGCACAATTAAAGCAGGATGCATGGGAGTACTTCACAGTCAAAGCAGATTAAAAACTGGAAAACTCTGGAGTCCTTTGCACGCAATTCACAGTGATTGCACAGTATAACCCTGGTGTGATGAAGCTTCAACTTAGAACTCCATCCGAAGGCATCGACACTCCAGTTTGTCAAAAACATGCACACAGACAGATCCGGTCTTGGGGCTCTCTGTCTATTCTACGCTGTACCGGTCAGAGCAAGGCAGAGGGGGATGCATGGCAGAGTCTTTTACAGCCTCCAGTTCTTCTGTTCTCTTTATTTAGAGCTAGATGGGCCTCTGAGCACATCTAACTCCCTCCCTCACCTGGCAGCAGCAGCAGGAGATGGAGAGACTGGTGAATCCTGCAGATCCAAGTCTCTCCATCAGCCTACCCTCTTCACCCACTGGAACGCCCCATTTTCACTCTCCCCAATCTCTTTGAAGAATTCTGTTGCCTCCTCAGAAGACAAGCCACTGTTGTGCTTTTCGCTGCACTTGAATGGGGTGAGAATGGGGAAATTCCCATTTGGATTTCCCCACCCAAGGCCATTTCCCAGGAAGGGAAATCTGCTGTTTTCTATGGTCCCTGGGATGCTTTCTCAGTAACGAAAAGGATTTTTCTTAGTTCGTTATGGCAGGGGTCTGATACCACCCAACAGAAGCAAGTGTAGGTATCTGCCTCTATTTTTTTGCCCACAGAAGCCCTCTTCTTTGGAATTGCCATCCTTCATCCACACAGTTTTTACACACAGTGCTGTGGTCACAACAGTACAAGCCAGCATTTTCTGCGCTGACATCAAAAAGAAATTCTGCTCTGATTCATGGCTCTCTTTCATGAGGGGGACAATAAAATTCAATTTCAGCCCAAGCCTGTTCAATATAGACAGGTGACACACTATTTTAAAGGTTTTAAAAGGCTCCTGTACCATTATTTAGAAGTTTCCTGTTTGCAAGTCTTGGATGTTTTATTAATTAATTGCAGCAGACAATTTCCACAGGGACTTTTAATCACTACTTTGATCTGATTTTTTTTTTAACTTTCTTTCTTCTTTTAATGAAATGATGCTAGTGCATGGAAATCAGTAATTAAAGTCCCCCTTCCCCACTGAAGGAACAGAAACTGATACTGAGACAATTAAGTGCCGTTAATTGAAGGGCAGTTAATAGGGTGTCCATCACTAATCCTCCACCCACGCTCATCAAGAAGCAATAAAAAGGTCCAAGAAAGAAACTTCTGAATTAAAACATGAATTGCTGGGAACATTTCCTTGTGAGTAAAGAAGGATCTTGAACGTGGGAAGGACATTGCTGGTCAATCTAGCACTGTATTATTATGCTGTGTGAAACCTCCATTTTTAATTCACTTTCCATTAATTGAAGAAAAGCAGTTTCTCTCAGCACCATTAGTGTGAAAGCAGCCCAGGGGAACTGAAGGCTTTCTCCGCTGTGGCACCCCGGTTGTGGAACGAGCTCCCCAGAGAGGTCCGCCTGGCGCCTACACTGTACTGCTTTCGTCGCCAGCTGAAGACCTTTTTATTCACTCAGTATTTTAACACTTAATTTTAACTTAAATTTAAATTTTACTATTTTAACTCTGCAGTTTAATCTTATAATCAACTTTGCTGTGTGGTTTTATCCTGGTTGCGCTTTTTATACTGTATTTCGTAATTGTGTTTTTAACCTGTTGGATGTTTTTTGTGGTTTTAATTTTTGTGAACCGCCCAGAGAGCTTCGGCTATTGGGCGGTATAAAAATGTAATAAATAAATAAATAAATAAATAAAATAAGTGGCAAAAAAGGGAAAACAGCGTGCTGAAGCAGTGATACTGGCACTGGCACTGGCCAGAATTAATAATGGCTTTGGGCCTTTAAGGGTGGCTGCTGCTGAAATTTGACCTCTCCCTGCTCAGATGGGACTGTCTTGCTCAGAAGCTGTTGCACCAAAAAAACTGCTGAACTTGCTTTCTGTCATATGTCTCAAATATGTCTAATGTTGTTGTTATTGTTATTGATTTTATTCATTACTTATTTCATTTCTAAACCATCTAATAGCCAAAGCTCTCTGGGTGGTTCACATCATAATACAAGATAATATAAACATAATATAAAATCTCTCACATACAGAATTTAAAACAATATAAACAGCTAACACATTTACAATTCTTCTCCTTTCTCTCTAGCCCTATTAGTGGTTAGGACTATTGCTTATGTTTCTTTCAGAATGAATAAAAAAATTAAACTGACTGGTGTTCATTCAATATAATTTTCATTAGTTCTGAAGCTACTGGATTTTCTAACAAATGGATATGTTTTAGCTGTTCAAATTTGAACCCAGTTATACAATTTGGGGAGGGAGTGCCATGCCTTTCTCCAGAGAGCTTCGGCTGTTGGGCGGTATAAAAATGTAATAAATAAATAAATAAGTGTCAGCAACAGCAGAGGTACTCCTGACAGATGCCATTACATTTTCCTAAAATGCCCTGAAACAACTTATTTATTTATAACAATGCAACCTTTGAGGCGTTGCAGGAAAACAAAATGGCAGCTACTAAAAATGGTTATTGAAAATCAGCTCTGCTGCCACCTAGTGACAACCAATGGAAGTAGTGAAACAATTGCAACATTAACAAATGAATGTACTTTTAACAAATGAACAACGGAACTAATAAGAGTTTAATGCTGCAATTGAATGGAAAGAAGTGTGTGTGGTGGTAGGGAGAACTATTACACACTCCTAGGTAATGACAGAATATGCATTACTGTGTTAGGCTTCAAGCACGGGCCATTAGGAAACTACGATGGTGCCGATCTACCTTGCCCGTTTGTCCTCTCAATGAGCCTCTGGCTTTCCAGCTACATCTTCAAAACATGCTTCATTATTCTATGCTGAAAAGAAACAATTATGTAGTTTAACATTTTTTTAATAACTGTCAACTTAGTATTTGTTTTTGCGCTCCCACCCATGTTGGGCTCATAGCAGTTGTCCTATCTGCCCCACACTGGCCCTGTTCAGAAGACACCTTAAACCATGGCTTTAACCACAGTGGTTAAGCCAGAAAGCCAGACCGTGTTCAGAAGACACCTTAAACTGCGTCTTTAACCATGGTGAATAAAGCAAAAAGCCTTATTCACCATGGTTAAAGCTGTGGTTTAAGGTGTCTTCTGAACACAGCCTGGCTTTCTGGCTTAATCACCGTGGTTAAAGCCATGGTTTAAGTTGTCTTTTGAATGGACCCTCTGTTTGCACACTGCATGTGGAGGAGAGTTGTGTGGAACTTCTGTCAGCAGTGGTGTCGCGGACTTTGGGCTCGCAGGGTTGAAGTGCTGGCACTTTTTTTTATTAACAGGGATGTTGATGTCATCTGCTGCTGCCACCCTCCTAGAATTCCCTGTTACCCCTGAGCTTGACCGCAGTTCTCACAATACCTGATGTGGGGGAGGGGGACTATTTTCCCCAAGAACAATATATTGTTCCCTGTTGTATTGCAAAGTATTTGGGGCTGGCTTGGTCTTGAGGGGTATTTAAGACCCTTTAGACTTTCTCCTGGTAGAGCTAATGCTGCTAGAACTATCCTGTTGATGTGGCTGAACTCAGGGGCCTGAATGTTTGGCCTTTCCTTGGGGCGTGGCTATGGGGACTGTCATGATGAGCACCTGTACTTCAGCATTTCCTGGCTGTCAGGTATTCTCTTTTGGCTCTTCTCTGGCAGAATGGGAGCCTGCCTTCCAAAGAGATACAGTACAATAAAAGTGGAATGTACTCTAATAAAATAAGACATGTGTTGCCTCCTGGAGGCATAACATAGGCATATGTGCAGGAAAAACTACATTTCGATGAAAGGAGAGACTAAATAGGTTTTCTTTCCTAGGTGTCCTTCCTATTTATTGACCTGTCTTATAGTTTTAGAAGTCACTCAGTACTTGTTTAAACTGGCACATGATCCTTTTCAATGTGAACTTTAAACAATGCCTGGAGTGTGGTGTTAAAGCACAGGATTATTTCTGACATTTGTGAACATATGACCTTAAACAAAGTGAGCACCAAAGGAATTTTAAACCTCCACTTTCAAGCTATTAATGGTTTGGTTGTGACATCCTTACTTTAATTTAAACCTTTGCCTCTGGGGTCTCACCTTGGAAATCGGTTCAGGCCATTTCATACATTATCCGGCAACAAACCCAGGTTGGTCACTGAGTGTATACATAACACAGTCAATGATCATCCTCTATGATATAGATTTTTTTTTTTAAAAGGTAGGCAATCTTTTTAGACCATGGGCACATTTGGCAATTTCAGAAACAGTCCTGGGCACCACCGCAAAATGGCTGCCATAGGAGGTGTGGCAAAGGACAAATAATCTGCCCCAAAGATTGAGTACAAGGCAGAGGTGCCCCGAAAATACCAAACAACTCTATTGAGCCCACAATATTCAGCACCAACAGAAACCTAATTCATAGCAATCCCACCAGCCAGTAAGAAAATGTGTTAATTTAAAAAAGAAAATAGTAAGTGCACTTTGGGGTGCTTTGGTCCAATTTAGGACAGTGATGAGCTGCCAACCCGACCCACCACAAGGCCAACTAGGAGTCCATTCAATTCCCCACTTGCCCCCTCCCTTCCTCCTTCTCCCCCTTCGCCCCCAGAACTGCTGCCCCCCCCCAGGACTTATCTTTGCTGCACGTTCTCGATTAGATCCACTATTTTGAATGAAGATGGGAGGCTCTGTAGTTTTTCCTAGATCTAAGGCTAGAAACTACAGTAGCCATAAAGATCCATTTGGATCTGGATTCAGGCAGAGGCAGGCTGAATCAGCCCACCTTGGCTCAGATTTGGGGCTCAGGCCTGAGGCAGGGCACAGCCCTACCCAGAAGGATACCATGGTCAATGGTATCAAAAGCTGCTGAAAGGTTCAGAAGAACTAGCAGAGACATCCAGAAATCCCTGAAGCTGAGAAGCCACCTCATGCTCCAGCACCTTCCACAAGAATGGAAGATTGGACATCGGCCAGAAATTATCCAACACAGTGGAGTTCAGGGAGGGTGTTGTTGTTGTTATAAACAAAGGTCTAACCACTGCCTCCTTTAGGCAAAGATGGAATTATGCTCACCATAAGGAGGCATTCACCATTACCTTATCCACTCAGCCAGTCCCCACCGCCCACCCCTCACACACTCAGCTGCTTTTATAAGGATCTAGCACACAACACAAGTAACAAGCCTCACTGCTCCAAGGATCCTGTCCACATCGTCAGGCTGTACAAATTGAAAATTATCCATTGTAGCAGGACAAGCAGAAGCCAAAGTTGCATCCACCAGACCTGTGTCAACGATGGCATCCAAGGCGGCATGGAGAAGATCGATTTTATCTGCAAAGTGTCGTGCAAATTGATCACAGCGGGCTGTGATCATTACATCTGTAAGCCTCTGAAAGTGCTGTTTACCATGTCTAAGAAGCTTTACCAGCGGCTGTTCATGCATCACAAAGGTTTCCAGGCGCCAGACTTTCACATATCGGCTGCATTGCTTGCATGAAGTGCCGCAGTTCTCAATGACCCTTTTCCTCTCATTGTCCTCTTTGTATTCTCACATGCGATTCTGAAAGCTCCATGCAGTCACTCTACAGAAATTCCCTTATTTCCCAATACTTTTACTTCCCACAGAACGACAGCCTGAATAAGGGTAAATGTTGTTGCTTGGGTGTTGTTGCAATGGTTTTGCTGTATTTTACTATGTATCTTTAACCTCAGACTTAAGATTTTTAACAGTGTTCTTGTGTTGTATTGTTTTTATATGGGTGGTTAGATGCCCTGGGCCCCCTGAGAGGTAGGGCGGGATATAAATATAAATAATATTGAGTGCATGGTGCCGTTTAATGTGCATGCTTCTAAAAATGGAAATAGTGTCATCTGGTGGGGAGGGTGTGATCAATATTGGGAGAGCAACAAATAGGGAAATGGAAGAATTAACTCTTTCCTCCCCTGCTAGGGGCCCAGAAGAAAAGATCTCTTCTGAAACTACTGGGCACCAACGAAAGGTTTGCATTGGCCCCAAATTTCAGCACCACATACAACATGGTGAAAACTGTTCCTACAGGACAGTATCCAATGCTGGCATGAGGGACCTCTAGCTCAACACCAATAGCGCTAGGCAGCTCAAAGGGTCTTCTGGGGAATGCCATCACACTAGCTAATGTTATTGCCATGACACTAGAGTTCCCTTACACTAGCGCAATATCATTTATATTTGCGCTTGTGTTGCAATGATGCTGCTCATAGTTTAGTAAAATTTGACAAACAGTTTGCTAGCAAAGCATCTAGCACGAAGCACTTTCTGAAGGCCACTTACCTTTGTAACACAGGACCCATTTTGCATTGTCTATTCTAGCTTTCCCCAACCTTGTGCACTCTGGGTGTTTTGGACTTCAACTCCCATCAGCCCCAGCCAGCATAGCCAATGGTTAGGAATGCTGGATATTGTAGTGGAGGGCACCAGGTTGTAGAAGAGTGGTCTATTCCATCAAGCAGCCGTAACTGTCCCTTTCGTTTTACAGTGAACTTCTTTTTATCCGTGAAGAACTTTCACTTGGTGGGTTCAACTTCAAATGTATAAAATATGCTCTCTTCATTTTGCAATATGCATGGGAATTATAAGCTACATATCAAATATTGATACCACTAATTGTTGCTTAAGGGATTTGGTAGGGCATGCCAGAGTTGAAAGTTAATGCAGTTTAAGAGCCGACAAATTTGTCTTGCACAGAAATCTCAAGGGTTTTGATATCTTATTAAATAGGAAAGTGCAAGACGTATTTCAGACATCAAGTTAACAAGCATACTTCTTGCAAGTTCTAAAGCAGTTGTGTTAGTCAGTGGCAGGGAAAGGAGCAATGCCACAACGTTTTATTTTATTTAAAATTACTTTTAGGCTGCCTTTAAGAATGGAACCCTTCCAAAGTGGCATACATAATAAAAGAAACAATACAATATAATAGTAAAAACTGCAATGCCCAGTAAAACTATTTCCACTAATGTATATGGGTTGTGTGGAGTAGATTATTGCCTACAAACATTCAACCCACAACAACCCTGTTCAGATGGCACATTCAGCCACAGCGGTTAAGCATCTTGGGCTAAACATTATGGCTTAGCATGTCATGTGAACTATGACTTAGCGTGTTGTGTGAACCATTCCATAGGGTAGCGTGGTGTCTGAACAGGCCCAATAACTCCGTACTTCAAGTGAATGTATTTTGCATACAGTGGCGATGGAGTGCAAGGAGCAAGACTTGAGTTTGTGCATTCCCCACACATGGAAACATTGTATGCATGTCTATTAGGATTTAACTTTCATATGAATCAAGGCCTCATGTGTGCACGTTCATAAGCAGTTGAGCTAGGATAATGGAATTCCTCCACCCACACTGCATGTTGAAAGAAGTTGGCAGATCATATAGGTAGAGGATACCTCTGTGCAAGCTGCCCCAAGTCCACACTACATTTCCTAGGTGTTGTGGAGCACCTGTACAAGGTCAAGGAACATAGTATGTACACACTTGGCTATGCGTAGGGTGACCATATGACCGGTTTTGCCTGGATTTGTCTGGGTTTTTGATGGCAAATCCGGGAGGGGGAGGGGGAATCCAGATTTTTTTTTAAAGAGCAGCTGTAATGGGAATTAACAAAAATGCTTATAACTCCGTCATTTTTTAAGATAAAGACATGAAACTTGGCACAATGGTAGCTCTTAGGAAGGATTTAGGTAGAGCTTTAGCCACACCAAATTTGAAACAGATCCGTTGATCCATTGATTTTTTAGGAATTTTTTAAAAATTGAGGTTTTAAAATTATTATTTTTAAAATCGTCATTTTTAAAGTTAAAGAGATGAAACTTTGTACCATGATAGGATTTAGGTAGAGCTTTAGCCACACCAAATTTGAAACAGATCCGTTCATCCATTGATTGTTTAGGATTTTTTTAAAAATGAGGTTTTAACATTATTATTTTTTAAACTGTCATTTTTAAAGATAAAGAGCTGAAAGTTGGCACCATGATAGCTTTTAGGTAGAGCTTTAGCCATACCAAATTTGAAACAGATCTGGGGCCAGTAGCAAACCCTGTTAACAACAACAGCAGCTTGCAATGAGTGAAGATACAGGCAGAAAAGATATTTGAGGGAAGGGGAGAATGTAACAGAGTATAGCAAAAGCTTCAAAGTACAGCAAAACCTACAAAAGTAGGAGTGAGTGAAGTTAATTTCAGATACATTGAATCTCTCACTTGTTCTTTATTTCAGTGATTTTAACATTAAGATGTTATGTAGAACAGATTTGTCTTAAATGTGTGCTGTAAAATCAGACATGTGACCAAGGCTATGTTCGGGTGGGCACGCCCCCTTGGTGCTGGACACGCCCCCTTGGGGGCGACCATGTTGTCCTCCTTTTTGGTTTCCGAAATATGGTCACCCTAGCTATGCGTGAATTATTATTTATTTATTTATTTATTTATTTATTTATTTATTTATATAGCACCATCAATGTACATGGTGCTGTACAGAGTAAAACAGTAAATAGCAAGACCCTGCCGCATAGGCTTACATTTTAATTGACCCTCATGTATGCCATAATCCAGTCACTCTGGGTCACACATAGTGCCAGGAGGGGACACACAGATCAAGTGTTAGGTCAACCATGGGGAAAGCTCTAAGGAGTTTTTCCTTGATGGTGGGGTGAATGATGCAGCCCCTGCTGACAGAGCCTGGCAGGTGTATCACAGATCTGTGGATCTTTGAAAACCAGCCGAAGGGCTAATCTACACTTGCAGCCCTTTCACAAAGGAAGAGGGAAGCTTCTGAATGTTCCCCGCTTCCCCAATTGGGGCTCATGGGGCACACGGCACTGATGTGTATCACAATTACAGGAGTGCCGTTGTGGGAGCACATGTGCCCCGTTACACTGCATGTGCATGTGGATCGGTAGAAGTGGGCGGTGCTGGGCAGATGACATGGCTATGGAACTGAGATTTTTTTTAATGACTTCTCAGGCATGCGCATGAGCACAGACGTGCAGCAACACATTTAAGGGAAAGGAACTCTGCCGAATATGCGGTCCTGCACAGAGATATGTTTGTTTTTAAAAATAACACTCAGTTTCACAACACGCAGATACGCATCCAACCATGTGGCAATGGCAGACAGATCCACTCCCACACACCTCCGATACCCATGCACAAGCCCCTCATAGATGATTGGCTGTTCACTGAGCCTGGAACTCACAGCAAACAGCAACGACCTCGCAAAGGGGGGCCCACCACAAATGTTCTTCGCAATGGAAGCAAGAGAGCCAGAAAAACTGCAACAAAAACAGTCAGGCATATTCCAGGAAAACTGAGAGGAGGAGCCGAGATCACCGCAAGAGCAGGTAAACATCATATACCCCATTAGCGATGACTACGATACAATCCTGCAATAAACGGCTGGTGTAGACTCCCCCTAAGCTTCACATAGATCTTCTCCCAGAGATCAATCTTTGTTGAAGGCAGATATGCCCTCAAATGTCATTGCAGAAGACTCAACTTGTGATGACTGCTGCCATTTTCAGTCGACTTTTAGAAGTTAAATCATGGTGTTTTATCTATTCTGCTTTTGACTCTGAGTCTCTAATTTTATCATCTCGTGCTGTGTATTGACTTTTAAGGCTTTTTACCGTTTTCTTACTATACAGTTTTAATTACATAGGGTTGTAGCTAATGTTAGTCCAACTCAAGAGTAGACCCATCGAAATGAGTGAGACTTAAGTTAGACTAACATTGAATACAACCCATAAAATTAAATAACAACATAATAGTAAATCAACACCATAACATATTTAAATGTTATTTTTATAAAGAGGAAATATACATCTAGTAATTAATAAAATATACACAATGTTGATGATGCATCATGTCATAGAATATATAGATACGAATCTTATCATTCCTGCTAATAGTGAACTCTGATGGTGCACGCTGATAGCAAATGGAGTCAAAACAGGACCTTTGAGAAACCAGAGGGAGGTTGTGAAGACCTCCATTTTCTTTTTGTACACAGTTAGACACACTCTGTGTTTCTAAATCCATTTAGCCAGGCCGAAGTAGCACATCATGTTGCAATCACCTTTGTGTCTGTAAGTTTCTGTTAATTGGGTTGAATGATCTCAGCTGCGTTCCTCTGAAAACTTCCACCCTCCTTATGGGGTTTGGGAAAACTGTTTCAATAGGCCTGTGATTGGCTAACTAAGGTCTTCTTTGAGTTGTTAGGAGTTTGAGCGTAAAAAGACCGGGCTTCGAGCTGACCATTTGTCTGTGTCCAAATGTTTCAACTTGCTTTTGAGCTTGTGAGCCTTTGGATCCCAGGTTGGGTCCTATCCTACACTTAGGTAATGTATAGGGCAAATTTCAGCATTTCTTTGTTATTTTTGCCTGGAGTATTGTTTCCAAAATTTACTCCGATTCTTGCATACTTGTTTATTCCTTTCCCCCTTCCCCTATGTAAATAAACTTAATCTCTATTTTTGGAGTTGTGTATTCTTGCTTCCAAGTAAGCCTCAAGTCTAGATCCAGAGTCTTTGGCTTGGTTAACTGCTACTGTTTAATGTTTCAGGCTTGGTGCTTGGAAAAAGGGTGTAGTAGTTTGAGTGTCCTGATAGTCCCCTGGCTCAAGTTGTGGTGGACGTAAGGGGTGTCGGCAGCCTACCTTGCTGGGTTGGTGTTCAACCCATACAATCTTTTGTCCTTGCCTACTCTTCTGGGAGTTGGGTCAACCCCTTTCCACCCTTCACAGGGGTATTAGCATGCTTAGGGGAACTCCAAGTTTGGTGGAACTACTAAAAAAAAAAAAAAACTTTTTTAAAATACCGAAAACATACAGGGACAAAAACAAACCAAAACAGTCCAAAAAGGACTAAGCATGTTCAGTGAGCCACGTAATGTTTAGTGTATGTTCCAAAAGAAAATCAGAAAAGGGGTGGTAGAATGGGTTGCTAACAGAGGGCATGTACATTGATGGTGCTATATAAATAAATAATAATAAATAATAATAATAACCCTGAACAGGAGCAATGCAATTAGGGGGTGAAAATACAATGTGCATCATTTTGTTGTAGGTCTTACTCATTATGTTAGAATGCTTTAGGCTTCCATTTTGCAAACTGATGGCATTGTGGCCTATTACTTTTCTATTTTTGGAAGTCCTCTCAAATAAGAGGAGAGGCAGGATGTAGTGTTTTTCAAATCAATAAATAAACGCAAATAGTCTGAGAGGCTGCTCCGAAAGCTTTTCTGTGGACTCGAGCAAACGCCTGCCAATTTGGTTAAACCGCTACTCTCAGATATGTTGCTGTTCACAAAGTCATCACTAAGCACAATCATGTACTGCCCACCATTTGTGGCCAATGAAGTTGGCCTGAGCATCATGCTTAGAATCTACCCGTCTTGGCAAATTTACTACTGAAATTCATCATACAGGGATTATTATAGCCTGGCTGCAATGCGTGTGTTATTTTCCCATTGGTTAACACATGGGTACTCATAACTGCGATCACTGAGAAGAACACATTCGTTTACATGCTGATTATTCTGGCGCTCCGGACTGAAATCACAAAGCCTCACTGCCCCCTTATCTTTGCTTCCCTTTCAAACATCGCAAAATCAAGAAGAATAGCAGGGCTAATTATAGTGGCGCTGTCACTGGCAGCAGGAACAACAACTCAATAGATGTTACGATGGCAGTAAATATCAAATGTGAAAAACAAGAAAACCGGCAAAGGAAGACGGACGCAAGACACAAGCGCTTCTGATAGGTTTTGACAACCTTTAGGCCGAAGAAGTCACATCAACATAGTGGAGCCTGAATTTTGGTCAATATGTGTGTGCGCGGGGGAAACCAAGCCAATATGGCTTCCTGGCTGTACGACAAGGATTCTGAACGCTCAAAAAAAAAGTGTGCATCAGTCACACATAACACAATATCTGTTGGCTTTCTTATTTCTTTGTTGTCATATTTGTTTGAAAACAAAAAAAGTTTTCTTGTGTAGCAATGAAGAAGCCATCCAGTGTCTAAAGCTTAGTTACTGGCAATAAAAGCTTTATTCTACAATATGCTAGGGGTTATTGTTTTTTGGCTCCACTGCAACGTTACACCTATACTAGGCCTGCCACATGAACTCTTCTCAGCCAAGCATCACCACTTGAAAACCTGAGGGAGGGTTAAATAAAAACTTCCCCCTAGCTATGAGGGAAACAGGTTAAATGTAGGATCTGTTTTTAAATGTACTGTGGGTATATTCTGGTGAGGGTGTTTGATAACTGTGAGGCAGATAAATAATACCAAACTGACACGTGGTAATTGGTAGATAACAAAATAATAATTTTATTGTCATGTTAAAAGCTTTAAATGGAACTATAATGCTTCCAATCCTGCCTAATCCAAACTCCCCACACACCAACCACCTCTCTCTCTCTCTCCTCACCAATCCAAAATCCCTAGCAATTAATCTCCTCTCACTCCACAAACAATTCCAATCTCCACTCCCAACAACAACCTATCTCTCCTCACCTCAGTCACTCTTTATATACTCCTTCCCCCACTCTATCTATTACATCACAAACCATACCCACTCACCCATCCCTCCATACTCAACAGACAAACTAAACTAGATATATACAAGACACTCAATTGTGGGGTAACGCCACATCCACCCCTTTTGCATCTGGCCCCGAGAGCTTCTATGAAATGCAATTCAACCCTTGAAATACAATTCAACAGCCCTGATTTACAAAATTGTATCAAATAAGCCACTTTTATCACCCAGGTACAAGAATGAAGAAATGTGGTTGCACTGTATTGTGGGCCTACATTCAAAGATGGCAAGACAAAGATATGTCCCTTTCAGTCTTCCCTGGGGCGATTATGATTCACATGATCTAAAATCCTTTCGCACTTGATTGCTGTACGATATGAAGAACCCCAGAGTGTGAACTTCTCATTTAAATTGTACCATGCTTTTATGAAAGCAATTTTAAAAAAAAAGAAAGAAAAAAGAAAAAAATCACCACAATATTAAATGATAGTTATTTCCAATATATGCAAGATGTTTAGCTTTCCCAGCTGGGAGAAGATCAGTGAACTGCGCTGAAGGTATCAAAGTGAGGAGTGTATTGCTAGAAATATATGCAAATGCATTTCAATTAAAGGAGAGGGAGACTTTATTCTTGGGTATTGTCTCTGACTTCAAAGGACTTTATCAACCTGTGACATGAACTGTAATTTGGGATCACCAAACATTGAAAGGCAAGAGACATCCGTGTTTTATTCGCTGTTGTTCCCCGCCTCGATCCAAGTGGAGAGGCAGGTAAGAAATCTATTATTATTATTATTATTATTATTATTATTATTATTATTATTATTATTATTTTGTATCTAATATATAATTTGTAACTGCGCTGCAGGTCTCGATCATGTCCCTCTCAAAGGTAGCTTCAGATTGGGTGAAAAAATACAGCATTCCATCAAACAGAGGTGAAGCGGGTTTTTAAAAACAACAAGGCATTTACTTTGGCCTTAGCTAGAGCTACCTTATAGTCCACGACGGAGGAGGGAAGATCTCGTGTTGTGATTGATGCGAGATCCCTCCTCCGTTTACATGTGAGGCATGACGACCTCAGGAAGAGAGGCATCACGCTCGCCATTTTTTAATTTTTAAAGAGTAAAGAGCACACGAACAGTCATGCGCTAAAGCTAAGGTTTTTTTTTAATTTAAACTACTTTTCCCGCCGCCACCCGCACACTAACCCCGATGGGCGCAGCGCTCCTGAGGAGCGCTGCATCCTATGCGCAGCTACCGGCTCCGTGTGAGTAATCGCACGGAGCCGGGTCAAACCGTGGCAACGGGCCACATGTTCTGCGGTCTCAGGCTCAGCCCAGGACTGTGGAAAAAGCAGCCCCAAAGGGGAGGGTGAGATCCCGGGGCAAGGAAGGGATCATCCCTCCCTGATCCCGGGATCCCCTGTACGTCATGTGGATACACAGGGATGATCCCGGGGTTTGCCCTGTGATAAAGCCCGGTCTAGCTAAGGCCTTTAAATAGAAGGCAAAAATACGTTCTCTTGTCTCCGGGTCAGAACTTTGCTGATATGAACCCACCCATCCCATCTTTTTTGCCGGGCGGGCATGAAAATCTGCCTAGGCAGATGAGAACAAGCAAAACTTGAGCTGGATGAAGTTGTCCAAATTCAATCCTGAAGCTTTTTAGATCTCGTGTCCATGTCAGATTAGGGATGGCCGTCGTGGAGAAATCCAGCTCTTTGGGGACTTCCATTTATGAGCCAAGCCGCTGTCTTTTTCCCAAAATCCAGGAACTTTCTCTTTTTTAAAATTACCATTTGTTTAAGCTGCAGTTTGCTTAATTTGCACAAATTCGAGACTTAATATGCTTAAGTTGTGCAATTTGCAGTCACATTTTGCACAAATAAAGCATATTATAGCTGCAATTTGTGCCAATTAAGTAAATGACAAGTTAGAGAAATTAAGCAGATTGCAGCTGAAATTTGTACAAATTAAGGCAGCGTTTTTCGCAAATTAAGGATGCAATTTACTAACATTAAGAAAATTACGACTACAACTTGTGCAAATTAAGCACGTTATGGCAGCAATATGTGTAAGTGGTGATTTGAGGGGAGGGGAACAACCTGAAAAACTGTGTAGTGGCCTGATGCAATACAGATTGACTTCAGCCAGGATGCAGATATGCCAGCTGGAGTCTAGGGTCGTTGCTAGACGAGGGTTTAGCCCGGTGCGAGGCCTGGGCTCCCTGCTGTGCATGCAGACAACGCACAGGGGATCCCAGGGTCAGGCCGGGCTAAACCCTCCCTTGACCCAGGATAACCGGATCCGCTTGTGGCCCGGTTTTTCTGCAGCCCCAGGCTGAGCCTGGGGCTGCGGAAGGTCTAGCTAGTTCCGTGGCTTTTCCCGGCTGCTTGCTTACTCGCAAGTAGCCGGGAGAAGCCACTGTGCCCATCGGGCTGGGGGGGCGGAGGGGGCATCGGACATGGTGAGCGGGGGGGTGGACATGGTGAGCGAGGGAGTGGACATGGTGAGCGGGGGGTGGACATGGTGGGTGAGTGGGCGAGCGAGGGGGCGAGCGAGGGGGTGAGGGGGCAGGCAGGCGAGCAAGAGAGGGGGCGAGCGGGCGGGCAAGCGGGGGGGCATCAGACATTGTGGGGGGGAATCAGGGGCAGGGGGGAGCAGGGAACTCTTTTTTAAAAAACTTACCTTTTCGTTGGTACGCTCCTGCGCACATGGCCCCTTTATTTTTTTAAAAAAATGGCCGATGCGACAGGACTTTCCTTTCCCCATTGTGTCTAACGTCTAGCTAGGGGCAACGGCCCGCGCTAGCTGCAGCACGGCCTCACCCCGATTCCCCACCAGATTATCAGATAGGTCTAGCAAGGCCCTAGGAGCCATGCCACTGAAAGCTCGCGAACTTCACCCCCTGGACAAATTCCTCCAACATCTCTATGTCAGATTGCCATCTTTGTTATTGTTTCCTTTTAGCAGAAAAACGTTTGCATAATTTTCCAAACCTACGCATCAATTGTGGGTATCTCAGGGCTCATCTACACCAAGCAGGATATTCCACGATGAAAGCGGTATATAAAAGGCAGGAGCCACACTACTGCTTTATAGTGGAACTGAAGTGCATTAACAACTGTTGGGGACCATGACACATTCTCCACCAAGCAGGATATGACAGTATGAAAGTGTTATGAAAGCAGTATATGGTCTGTGTCAATGGGCCCCAACAGTTGTCAGTGCACTTCAATACCTCTATAAAACAGAAGTGTGGCTCCTGCCTTTTATATACCGCTTTCATAGTGGAATATCCTGCTTGGTGTAGATGAGCCCTCAGAAATGTACACATTCTTCTCCCACTGATTAAAATGTGTTTATGCATATTTTTTCAAAAGTATGCATGTTTTCATGCACATTTTTCAAATGTACAGAGAATACAGTTTGGAGGTCCACAAATCACCCTGCAAGCTTGGAAATGTACAGAATTCAACTTCACATTGTGTTCGAGTCCATGTTCGGCTCAGGAAGTGTGAACTGGGTAAATCCTGATCAAAAACGAACTGAAACAAATGCCCCATACATCCCTCGATCTGGCATCTGGTCTGCTCTTCCAGGGCCATTTGGGAAAATTTAAATGGTGCCTAGAGCCAGCGTCCCAGCACTGCTTGAACCCTCCTCAGAGCACTGCGCTGCCCAGTGCTGCTACCCTTACATGCCCCAAGAGGTCACTTTGCCCAGGGCCTTCTCAAGCCTGGAGCCAGACCTGTTCTTTGCTACCAGCAGCTACCCAAAGCTGTCACTGGTTTGCTGTGTGTTATACACATCAAATTTGGCTTTTGCGTATTTTATCTGAGAACATTCACACAGTGCTAGTTAGAGTCAAGACATCTTTTTCATAGGGTTGGGCAGGAGTGGGAAATGTCAGGCCCAGGGGCCAAATGTGGTCTTCCTTGGGTCCTACTCTAACCCTCCAGAGTTCCTCAAATGGCCACATCCCTTTCCCCATCCACTCTTTGGTAGTTTTCTGGCTTTCCTGCAGTTCCCCCCTCCCTCTAAGATGCCTCAGGCTTAAGCCTTAGCTAGAGGCTTAGCTAGAGGCCTAAGGCTTAGGCCTTAGCTAGACCTAAGGTTTATCCCAGGGTCGTCCCTGCCTGCTCCCGGGATATCCTGTGTCTCATTTACATGAACTGGGACGATCCTGGGATAAACCTTAGGTCTAGCTAAGGCCTTAGTTACTGGCAGTGATTGCTATATGCTGCTACACTATCCTGATACTTTTGTATCTTTTTTTGTCCAGGTTATCCAAAAGACCGTATTCTCCCTTATGAGCCTGCCTGTGCTTTAAGATCTTTTGGAGAAGCCCTTCTTTCAGTCCCACCTTCTTCACAGGTGCGCTTGGTGAGAACATGGGACAGGGCCTTCTCAGTGGCTGCTCCAGTGCTTTGGAACTCTCTTCCCGGGGAAGCTAGACTGGCTCCCTCCTTGATGGGCTTTCGGAAGCAGGCTAAAACTTGTTTGTTCCAGCAGGCCTTTGGAGAGTAATTTGGTCCTCCATCTATGTTAATAATTTATAATTTTGTTGTGTATTTTAAATGGTGTTTTTTTAAAAACGTTTCTTTTCCTAGGTTTTACAATGTATATTTTAAACTTTGATAAGACCGCCTTGAGGTCCAGTATTGGGCAAAAGGCAGGATACTAACAATAATAGTAATAATAATAATAATAATAATAATAATAATAATAATAATAATAATATCTTGTGCATGTTTCTGGTCCTCCCCTTGGTTCCACCCCTTTTTGGCTTCAGCCCCACCTACCACTGGACTGCAGCCCTCCAAGAACTTCTCCAAAACTGAATTCAGCCCTCCAGCTGGAAAGGGGTCATAGGAGGGCTGGAACCAGTGGCAAGAAGTTAAGGCATGGTCCATCTGTGTCAACTTTGACCACTCCAGCCTTCAGTGTAGGCTATTTGTAGGACTTGTTCCTCTTCCCCATGCCTCTAGGTTTGCAAGTTACTTGAACTGAACTCCAAAGAGAACTGCAGCCCAATTCAGTGCATGTCTACTCAGAAGTAAGTTTCACTGAGCTGAATGGCCCTTCCACCAAGGTAAGTGTGCACAGGATTGTAGCTCAAGGCTGCAATCTTATGCATAGTTACTAGGGAGGAAGTCCCATTGCAATCAGTGGGACTTACTGCTAAGTATATTTCCATAGAACCGGGCAATGTATCATACTATCTGAAAATGAAAGTTTCTGGCTCAGACTGTTTGTTCTAAAAGTAAATATGCATAATCCCGGCAAAGTAAATTTGTTCCTTGCAGATATGCACAGATGCTTCAAAAATGCATTCTAGAAGGAAGTCCATAAAACCATTCCAGAAACAGTGATTATACATAGCCCATCGCTAGCTCCTTGTCACGATACTGAATTATTCTGTCAGTCAGTATGACTGAGAACTTGTTGATTGAACCTTGGACATCGCCCTGCATTCACTGACAATCTGAAATAACGTGCTGAAGGCACATGTACTCAATTTTTAAAAGGCCATTCTCAGATCTTTATTTATTTATTTCTTCTTTTTTTAAAAAATGGACAATCCCAGTATCAGTGTTTAGAAAATGGATTTATATACAAACATGAAAACCAGATGTGACATGCAAGCCACAAATGACTCGATATATATTGCTAAGTGCTACTTAGGGAATGAATTGAAGAATTACAACACACACCCCACACAAATAAAAGTTCAGTCTGGGGGGGATTTTCCCCTGTGCTTAGCAGCAAGCTGTTATGCATGGCTGAAAACTGATTTCCGTCATTCTAATGCTGTTAAATCTCTTCCCACTTTTCTGTGTGGTAGAACAGAGAATAGAAGGAAGTGGACCAGACAGCCTGCAAGCTATGGGCAATGCTATTTTATAGCCTGGGGGATCTTAGTACAATCCTGGTGGTCTCGTGGTTTCCCCACGCACACACTCATTTAAGCGTTAAATCTCATAACTGCAGAAATAAATGGTGGAGATGGACTCAGAATTAAGCAGACAAAGAAGCATTGAGCTGATTGCCATGGTCACAGGATGCATGTCAAAACTCATGTTAAGAATGGAAAGGCATTGTGGACTTCACAGGCAAAAGATGACCTGGGCCTAATCTACACCAAGCAGGATATTGCACTATGAAAGTGGTATATAAGAGGCAGGAGCCACACTACTGATTTATAGTGTATTGAAGTGCACTGACAACTGTGGGGCCCATTGACACATACCATATACCGCTTTATCCTGCTTGGTGTGGCTCCTGTCTTTTATATACCGCTTTCATAGTGCAATATCCTGCTTGGTGTAGATAGGCCACAAATCTCCCAAACCTCCAGTGCATATCCCTTTCCAGGAGAAAGAGGACTGAAGAACCATGCATGAAGGCCTGGGCAAGATGGGGCTGTTGGATGTTCAAACTTTTTTTCAGTCTGAGCCAAATTCTGTTTCAGAGAAGCTCTTGGAGGTTGCATTCCAGTGGTGTGTAAGACCCAAGGGGAAAGGCCAATACACCAAAAATAACAGCCTATTTAAGCACAAAGCTCTTGCTGCCAGTACTAAGCCTTGGAAGAGACATTTTAGAAGAGGGCGGGGCTACACAAAAGCCAGGAAACCACCAGACAATCAGGAGTATGGGGAAAGGGTGTGCCAGGGTGTGTGTGGCCATCTGGGGAACTCCAGAAGGTTGGATGTGGCCCATACGGCTGAGGTCCAACACCCCTGCACTAAATCCTAAAGTGAAACTCAGAGGAATCTTTGCTTAGCTGGACAGGCTTGACAGGATGTACATGCTAAGCACAATAGCAGTGCTCTTTGTGCTTGCGGAAGGGACATAACTCAGCGTTAGAGCACATGCGTTGCATGAAGAAGGCTCCAAGGTTCGATCTGTGGCAGCTCCATGTAGGGCTGGAATTAACCCCGTGTCTGAAACCCTGCAAAGCTTCTGTCTGTTGGTGTAGATCAGGGGCGGGTAACCTATGATCCCCAGATGTCATTGGACTACAACTCCCATCATCTCCCAACACTGGCTATGCAATGGTGTGGTCCAACAACATCCAAAGGGCCACAGGTTGGTAGATTAACAAGCCTAAATTGTAAGGCCTGGTTTGGGTATGATTAGGGTGACCATAAGGAAAGGAGGACAGGGCTCCTGTGTCTTTAACAGCTGTATTGAAAGGGGAATTTCAGCGGGTGTCATTTGTATATATGGAGAACCTGGTGAAATTTCCTCTTCATCACAACAGTTAAAGCTGCAGGAGCCCTGCCTAGTGTGACCAGATACGAAAGAGGGCTGGACTCCTGCAGCTTTAACAAACATTAAGTTTGTTTTTAATGGCCCCCAGAATTGTTGTTTTTAAATGGATACTGTTGTTTTTATGTTTCTGATGTTTTTGTTAAATTTTTTATACTTTTTAATGTTTGCCATTTTTGGTTGTTGTGAACCACCCAGAGAGCTTCGGCTGTGGGGCGGTATATAAATGTAATAAATATAAATAAATAAATAAATAAATAGTGATGAAGAGGGAATTCCACCAGGTTATGCATGCATAAAAATAACACCTGTTGAAATTCCTTTTTCAATACGTCTGTTAAAGATACAGGAGCCCTGTCTTCCTTTCCATATGATCACCCTAGATATGATGCTAAACTATGGTTTACTGTTACACCTTTGAACTCACACTAGGGATGTCCAAGAAACCCAAATTGGATTCAAATGAATCAGGATTTCTATAAATCCAACCAGTGGATTCCACAGCAGACCAGCTTTTTCCGAGTTATGCAGATTCCATGGACTTGTGGAACCATTTTTCACTTTTTGTGGGGAATTAGCACTAATTCGCATGAACTATTGGTCATAGTTAACTAATCTGCATTAACTAATTAATGCATTAGCACAAGTGAGCATTACGGGTAATGTGAATTAGTAAAAGTAGAACAACATTCTCATTAAAAAAATCCAATTCCGTCAATGAGTGAGTGATGGAATGAATAATGCCTGACAATCAGCAACATAGAAACAGAATGGGTTTAACAAAATCTGTACATCCTGAGCTCACATGCTCTCTCTCCTTTTCTTCTTCTGCTGCAGTCACAAGAACAGATGGGTCTACTTCTGTTTTAAAACTAACCTGAATTTCTTGTTACATCCAACAGGGTTAATCCTCGCTAGGAATCTATGTGCATTATCGCGTGTCTAACAGAAATGCAGAGAGGCTGGCAAGCAGAGATTGCCTTTGAGTGCTCCTCCCGCTCTCCACAGAATTCTAGTCCGCCTCCAAGTTTGGAACCTGACAGGAGTCATGATAGGATTGTGCCCTAAGGCTTTTGTGTTTTTTAAGCCGGTAATCTTCAAGTTGGTTCCTAATAGTTGTACTCAGATTTGTTGATTAGCTAATGCTTCAATTAAGCTTCAGTTATGTGTCTATGCAGTACCCTTCTTATAGTGCAATCTGTGGTGTTCAGGTGCCTATTGTTCAGTAAATGTAAATATATGCAAGGTTAATGGTTTATATTAGGCATAAAGTTCCTGGAAGTGAGTAAGCCTCAATGTACTTACAATTTCTATGCACAGGTTGAGTATGAAAATAGAAGACCGGGGTGGGGTGGGGGGGGGAGTTGAATGCCTGAGTGCTGATTGGATGGTGAAGGGGAAGTGCTTGGATTGGCTGTGTGAGAGTGGGAGGAGCTGGAGAAATGTAGTGCTTTATATAGAGTCTGAGCTGATGGCAAGGCAGTTAAGTGAATGAGATACAGTGTGGGGTATGATCCTGTGAAGTGAAGGGTAGACGTGGGGCAGAGAGAAGTGTAGGATTATATGAGGGAAGTGGATGATAGTAGTATTCTGTAGTGGAACCTTGTAAGAAAAAACTGACAGAAACCAATGTGCTTAGAACCTTGTAACCATATGCATTTGAACTGAGGAAACCAATAAGTTTATTATGTACACGCACTTATGTTAATAAATTCCAATTACTGAAAATGACTGGTGTGGTCTGTGGAGGAGTGACTGTGGAGAAAATAATTAATGGTGGCAGCAGAATGGAAACTGAGGACTAGGTTGCTGGGCCGGGGAGCTCTAGAGCCTGAAAAATAAAGGTGAGACAGGAGCAGCAGCAACAGTAGGCCTAAATCCTCACACACGTCATCAGCACAGGGGGGATTGAAGTAGGTCCTGGGTGCTAGTAGCATAGATAGTCCTGTCAGGTAGCTTGTGGGCACCTCAGGTGAAGCCAAGATGACACAGGTGAAGGCAGACCATCACACAATCCTATACATTCTAACTACTCAGAAATAGGCTCTACTGAGTTCAGTGTGACTTACTCCCAAGAAAGTGCATTTAGGATTACAGTTTTAGGTGCAAGCCTATCAATCACGCCCCCAAACTCAGAGGCTTCCAATCAGCCTATGCAGGACAGGAGGAGTGGTGGTGAGCTTCGCCTTCCCATTCTCCCACCTTGTATATTTTGCTAGGCAACAACTCGGAGAGAAAGGAAAGGAGGCCGGAGAGGTCTCAGGATAACTCCTATCCTGGCCTGTCCGGTCTCCTCCCCTCCACACCTACCAAAATGCCTCCTTTTCCCTCTCCAATGTTGTTTTCTGACCTTGGAGGCAGCAAGAACAGTTCCTTTCCCTCTAGTTGCGAGGGGGCAGATCTTTGACTCCTCCTTTCGAGTTTGGAGTACTGTCTAAAACTTCAGAGAGGGGGGATTCCCAGTATCCTTTGACCCCACAGACAAATCCTAGGTACCAGAGGATTGCACTCTTAGTTTATATATTTAATGGAAAACATGTATTTCCACATATAACTCAAGTAAGAGATGGCTAAAAAAAAATACCCATCCTTATACATTTCAAATATTTTGATACTTCATATATTTTGAATAATTCAAAAAAGAGTATGTTTCTCTCCTCCCCCCCGCCCCCCCAAAAATCAGGTTCCTTATAACTATGTTTATATATTAATTTCCTAGATAAGGTTACATTCAACGAAGGTTTGACCAAAAATGCATTCTCAAAGTTGCAAGCAGGACCTACAACAAAATGGTGCCATGTATCCTTCCTCCTAAAAGGAGTTCTCCTATCCAGGGTTCCAGCCAATCCCACCAAGCAAAGTATTCCACTCCCACCCTCAATGCTCTGTTTTTCTTTCCGGCTGTCACTCTACATTCTGTGGTTCCTGAACCAAGAATCATAGAATAGTAGAGTTGGAAGGGGCCTATAAGGCCATCAAGTCCAACCCCCCGCTCATGTTCAGTCTTCACTGGGTGGGCTGTTTCAGTGTATAGGGTGCTCCCTTTGGGGTTTTTAAAAAGATTTTGAGTACTTCTGCAAACTTCGTCCACCCTCCGCCCCCTGAGCCTACTGATACCTTCCACTAGTGGCTCCATTTTGGCTATATTGTTGTTGGCCCTCACCACCTGAATTCACCATTAGAAGGAATGATAACCTTGTCTCACAGCCCTGTTCTCAATACTGTCTGACATTAAATACTTTTGAGAAATGAGCAAGCCCCTTCATGCAGCCAATGCAAAAGCATATGGTTAATTTAAGGTTTTTATCCCCTCAATTCTTCCCCTCAACACAAAAGATTGAGTAAACTATGGCTTTAGTATTTTTTTCAAACCCTCAGCTACCAACCTATAACTCCTCTAGCTTAGTCAGATGGCATCTTTTTAAAAATGGAAAATGAGTGTTTGGATGAACAAAGGACAAAGTTCTCTATCTGACCTTCTGGAATACTCAAGAGAAATGGGAAAAAATGATTGACCACAAGGGGACAGCGTTTTGTTGACGTTACAATTTTAAGATTAAGCTGTTCCCTGCAGGATATTTGGAAAGTGTGGAGTTAACGCTGGTTCATTTTCATTTCATTATTCTTCCTCACATCTTTGTTTTGCTGATGGTTGTAGTACAATATCCAATGATTTGCATGCATTATCTTGTATGGGAGAATACAGATGCAAACAGAGTTCTAGACGCAAACTAGGGGATTATCTTCATTGTATTTCTGGCATTCTAGTAAAACATCTCACATAAAAGGCAGGACAGGGATACAAAAGCAAATAAAAAGAATACGGAGGTTTTAATCCAATGCAATGCAAAGGCCCTGTATTGTGGAACGCTTAGATCTCCCAGTTGTGGTGTTCTGTGCTGTGTTTATTTTTGCGATGCAACTGAAAACGAGTAATTTGGTGTCCATATAAATAGCTGTTACAACCATAAAGGCTTGCTTTACATCATAAGGACAGGGCCGGTGCTACCATAGAGGCCACTCAGGCGGCCACCTAGAGCGCCAAGCTAAGAGGGGCGCCGGGCACAGCGCAGCACTCATGTGCGTAGGCTGTGAGCCATCCCGGCCCAAGGATTCAGCTGGGCCTGGACGGGCGAGATGGTGCCCCGTGCCTGCCCAGTCGAAGCGAAGCCAGGGACGCTGGGGTGGGGCAGCTCCATGTTCGCACTTCCGGAACGCACCCGGAAGAGAGAGAGAGAGAGAATGTATGGGTGAATGGGGTGCATGGGATCTTTGAGTGAATGCATGTGTTCATGCGTGTGTTTGTTTGGAGTGAATGATGCTGAGTGTGTGTGTGTGTGCGCGTGTGCGTGTGTGAGTTGGGGGGATAATTTGGAGGTGATATTCCTATTAAATAATGCATTTTAGACCCATAGACATTCCTTTCCAATTTGTTTGCTATAATTGGTGTGACGTATTTCTTGCACTTTAAAATAAATTTAGCAGTTTCAAGTTTTGTGCTTATTTTTTTCCAGGAAACATATGTTCTTAAAAATCAAAGTTGGCATTTTTTGAGGGGGGGCGGGGGTGAAAGTAGCTCACCTTGCCTAGAGCGCAAAATAGTCTGGCACCAGCCGTGCATAAGGAGAAGTGCTTCCCGAAACCTACAAGCAACTATTTTTTGAAAAGTGAAATATTAAATCCTATGGATTTGCTATCAAGATCAACTTGGTCCACCTACCTCACATGGGAAAAGAAAATTGGAGAAGAGTAGGAAATAAAAGGAAGTAGGTCTTAGTAGCTGACAAAGTTGGGAGCCCCATCTTTTTAAAATTGCTGGTTTTCAGTGGCAAGCTTCAGCCTTCACTGTAATTATTGTTATTTTATCACCCGCAAATGTGAGGGGGTATTTTAGACTGACAAAAGGCTGCTAACTCTTTGTTTATTCATTGCACCCTGTCTACATGCCCACCACACCTCAGAGTTAAAACTCAGATATAAAACCTATTACAGCTGGAAGCAAAGGTCTTTGGGAGACATTAGGGGAGATTAGTACATCACTGAAGTGGAAAGCAGAAATGCCCCCAGCCTAAAAAGAAAGAAGATACTATGGGCTGCATTTCAGGGTAATAGGATTTGTGTATGTATGTGTGTTCTTTGAGAAAAAAAAATCTGCCAATAAATCCTGGAATATGTAGGGATGCTTGGAGAATTCAGTCTTTGCAAATCCTGACACAAACTGACCGGATCTGCACCACCCAAACTAACATGCAGATCAGGCCGTAATCATCCTATGGATTTCATGCTTGCCCCAATTTTGCAATGCAGTTCTTGTACTAAAATGCATATTTTAAAATAAAACACATTTAGGACTATGCATTTTGTGAGAAAATAGATTCAGAAATACGTAGTTAAATGGAATTTTGTGTGTGGGTTTTTTAAAATCCCAGATCAATGAAGAAATAGAATAGGAACATAGGAAGCTCTCCTATATGGAGTCAAACCTTTGGCCCATCTAGCTCAGTACTGTCAACACTGACTGGCAGCAGCTTTCCAAGGTTTCATGCAGGGTTTTTTCCAGTCCTACCTGGAGAAGCCAGAAATTGAATCTGGGACCTTCTGCATGCAAGGCAGGTGCTCTGCCACTGAGCATCTACACCTTCCCTGAATACTTATGAACAGATATGTACAACTGACAGAACCTAGAAATATATACAGCAATTCATCCCTAGGAATGTGAAGCATTTCCTTCAATGGCTCATTAGTTCCATAAGCAACAAATTTTAAAGCGCAACCCTATCCATTTCTCCTAAGAACTAAGTCCCATTGAATTCAATAGGGCTTGCTCCCAAGTAAGTTTGATATAGAACCACAGTTAGGGTGACCAGATGGAAAGGAGGACAGGGCTCCTGTATCTTTAAGCGTTGCATTGAAAAGGGAATTTCAGCAGGTGTCCTTTGTACACATGCAGCACCTTGTTGAAATTCCCTCTTCATCACAACAGTTAAAGCTGCAGGAGCCCTGACCTTTTTTGTATCTGGTCACATAATAAAATATTATATTTATTTATTTATTTATTTTTATTGCATTTTTATATCGCCCAATATCCTAAGCTGTCTGGGCGGTTCACAAACATTAAAACCATTCAAAGTATTAAACAAACAGTATAAAAACATGATATAAAATACAATATAAAAGCACAACCAGGATAAAATCACCAGCAGTGCAGAAATACAAATTTAAAACAGCAAATTTAAAATTAAATTTATACTGTTAAAATACTCAGAGAATAAAAAGGTTTTTACCGGGCATCTGAAAGAATATAGTGTAGATGCCAGGCGAAACTCCTTAAGGAGCTCATTCCACAGGCGGGGTGCCACAGCAAAGAAGGCTCCCCTCCTGGTAGCCACCTGCCTTACTTCCTTTGGCAGGAGCTCACGGAGAAGGACATAATATTTTATTATGTGCAATAAAATTGACAGGCTGACTGAGTGAATAAATGAAGTTTGATTTATTTTCTCTGTGTTGAGCCCCAAGTATGATAAATAACATGGAGCATCTTGGCTTTACAGTGCAATCCTTTACATGTTGACTCAGAAATATGCCCTACAGACTTCAATGGGACTTACTCCCAGGTAAGTGTGTATATAGGATTGCAGCCTGATTGTATTATTGCAGTACCAATGTCCCTTCTCAAAATTACCCCATGGTTAAGTATGAGGTAAAGGATGATTAGAAACAGTAGCAGCCTGAAGAAATGAAATGTAGTGAGTCATAGCAATCAGCACATAAACGGATTGACTTGGAAAAGAGCAAAATCAGCTTGATAGTATCTGGTTGCCATTTTGTGAATTTAGAGCTTTTAGGCAGTTTCTTTTTCTTATTAATGAAGATATCAGCCACAATCCAGGGAACACTCACATGGATTTTGATGGTGTGTTGGTGGTGGCGATCAGAAGTGAAGCACTCCCTTAGGCCTGTTGATCTATTCAAGTGACTTGTCCCTTCGTTCATTTTTTCCTTTGTCTCCTTTTTCTCATCTACATAATAAATTTTGTTTTTTGTGATCAGACCCCTTTGAAAAGGGGGGAAAATGTTGTTCCACACACCCGTTAGGTTTTAGATGCATGTTCCAGGGGAAGGGAACCTGTGACTAACTACAAATGTTTTTGGTTGTTTTTGTATTCTTTGTGTTTCTTAATTGTTTCCTTGTTAAGAAAGTCTTTGTAGATTTCAGGGGATTTTTAAAGTGTGTTTGTTTTTGTTTCCCAATAATTTCTTTTCAAATTCTTCTAATTTTTTTCTGGCTCTTTAGCATGTTTTATTGCATTACAGTGTGTGTGTGTGTTTATCATTAAGAAGGTTATGTATTCAAAAGACTTCTGCGTAAGTTTTGATTAATGCAAATACTGTTTATTATCTTTCCATTGTGTTTTGTTGCGCTACTTTTACTGAAGATGGAAGCTATGTACAAAAGGTGTTTTTTTAATGAGTTTTGATGGTTTTATTAAGTGTTATTCACAGTTTATATTTGTTTTTATTGTAGAGTGCCCCTGAAAAGGGATTTTATAACCCGAAATGTGCCAGGCTTGGAATAAATGTCTTCACAATAATCCAATTCGCAGTACTTTTTGTTCAGGCACTTGGAGGTTTCCTCCCTCAGTCTTCACTGACTACAAATCTCATCATCCTTGTCTATTGGCTATGCTAGCTGGGGCTGATGGAGCTGGAGTCCAACCAACAACAACTGGATGTTCCTCAATCCTGGTTTATTCTTACGGTACAATCCAATACAATTTCACTGAGTTCAATGAGATTTACTCCCAAGTAAGTTTTGCACCTCGTAGTTAACTCCAAAGTAAACCCCATTAATGTTTAGTTGGGCTTATACCTATTCTGGTAAGTGCGCATGAGACTCGAGCCTAAAACTTTTGCTGTGGAATACCTTTATATGTCTGTGATTAGCATATAACAATAACTTCTATAAGAAGAGGCACTTTCAATCGGTACTTTGATTAGCTAACAGGAGAAAGTAATAAAAATCCTGATTAAAACCATTTGCACAGTAAATGACAGTAATTTTATCTTTGGAGTTGATTCAAAAGTATGAGAATCCAAGCTGTGCTGGTAACAAGCAGGCAAATCAACAATACAGGTGATGAGAGCCTTCCCCAACCTGATGCCCTCCAGATGTTTTGGACTGCTGCTCCTATCAACTCCAGCAAGCAGAGTAGTAGACGCAATGTGGTGGGATCAGTCACCCTAGATGCTATGAGACACTTGAGAGAACTAAGTCCCATTGAATTCAATAGGGCTTACTCCCAAGTACGTTTGATATAGAATCACAGTTAGGGTGGCCATACGAAAAGGAGGACAGGGCTCCTGTATGTAATAAATAAAATAAAATAAAATAAACAGTTGCACTGAAAAGGGAACTTCAGCAAGTGTCTTTTGTATGCATGCACCTGGTGAAATTCCCTCATCATCACAACAGTTAAAGCTGCAGGAGCTCTGCCCTCTTTTGTATCTGGTCACATAATAGGCAGCGATGGTGGACAGAATAGTTAAGTAGGGTGACCATATGGAAAGGAGGACAGGGCTCCTGTATCTTTAACACTTGTATAGAAATGGGAATTTCAGCAGGTGCCCTTGGTATGCATGCAGCCTGGTAGAATTCCTCCTCCATCAAAACAGTTAAAGCTGCAGGAGCTATACTAGAGTGATCAGATACAAAAGATGGCAGGGCTCCTGCAGCATTAACTGCTGTGATGAAGAGGGAATTTCACCAGGTGTTGCATGCCTACAAATGACACCTGCAGAAATTCCCTTTTCTGTACAACTGTTAAAGATACAGGAGCTCTGTCCTCCTTTCCATATGGTCACCCTAAATTAAGTTACAGGCTTAGCAGCATCATGCAGGTCCTACTTATAATGGGCTCTCAGAACAGGGGCCAAGAATATATCATAGTTTGAGAGAAAAGGACACAAAATTATCCTTTGATTCTCTCAAAATTAGACTGGCCTCAATGTGTAGCATGGTTAAAGAATGACCCGTGCGCGTGTGTGTGTGTGCGTGCGCGCGCACAGTTGATGCGATGAATATACATTTGTGCCTAAAATAAATATTAAGTAAACTATCTTCTTAGTTCCACCAAGGCTGTGTTCTTTCAACCTGTGTAAGCTACAGCTACACGTGCTTGCATTTCCATTGTGTGCACGCATGCATACACACACACACACACAGAGCTATATTTAGGTTATAATTGGTACCTTTTGTCATATACTTTTTGAAATTCAAATATCGGTCTGACTCACCTGGCATCTTTCTTCTCACATGAATGAAAAAAGTATTTTCTACATCTTGTTCCAGAGATCTAATGGAATTAATTAATTACTACATAGAATTTTTTTTGGACCTGTAATTAGCTTCCTACAGGTATTGCAGGCTCATTTACATTTCTGATGATTACTCTTGCCTGTGTGCTCCTTGAACTCCTCAGAGTCTCCTTAACTAAACCACTACAGGCCAGTGTGTGTATGTGTTTGTTTGTCTGTCTGTATGCATAGTGCAGCAAAATTTCTCCAAGTTTATGAAGAGGTCTATATTTGTTGGGAATATTGCAGCCTCATCTGCAACTTACTGGAAGGGGACAGTGTTGTAGTTAGTTAGCTCATGGGAATTTTGACAACAGCTAGCCTTAGGATCTTTATCGCCTACAATGTGGTTTCCTGTGATTTCATCCTTTTGCTCCTCCCCTTTCCCCCCTCCCCCAGATTTCCAGCATTGCTGGGGGTACACATGTGTTTGCTCTCTTGCTAGTGCAATATAACACAAAATGGACTGAACAAACTTCTTTTGAAACTCTGTGCTGTATCTGCATTGTATATACAAGAAGATTTGTGAGTGAAACTGTTTTCTTTCCTTCCCTAAAGAAAGGTGTAGTCTCCCGTTATTGTTCTAAGATAGCCTGTGTGCATGGTAAATGCTCATTCTGTTTGCCATTTTTGTTTTTCTCTTCTAATTGCCTTTCTAACAGGAGGCAGCACAACTAAATAATCTCATCAATATTCACAAGAAATTCAGGGTAGGTTTTGAACTTCAGAGGTTGTGCATGGAGTTTCCTTAAAACGTTTCTGTGAAGAGCTGTGAGTTTACACAATGCAGCCAGTGGTGCTAGTAGGGCTGAAATCTCGAGCCCTGCAGTTGAGGGGGAGGGACCAAAAGGCCACCACCAGAGAATGGCAGGTGATGCAGAAACTGGGGAACAGGCTCAGCATCAGCACTCTGGGGCCCACTGGTACTGACGCTACTTGCTGTAGCATCCTTCCTTTCTGATTTTTTTAAACATTTTATTCCTGTGCAGTTATTTTAGTAAGTTTAAAATACAAAACTGTACATAATCAGAGAATTCATTTCTTAATTAAGGCGGGCAAATTGTGTTCCGTGTGTTCGTTCTTGTAACATTTCAGAACTTGTAAAGCATGGAATGGTGGGGGGGGGAAATAAATGTTAGCTGTGTGTTTCATGAAGTAACACATATGGGCAATGAAAGTCCTCCCCCACTGTAAGGCCATTACAATTATCTAGCCGCATGGCTTCATGCACTCTTTAGGCCCTGTTCAGATGGATGGAGTGGGTAGATTGGGGAACTATGGGGTGGGTGGGTTACAGAACCACAACAAGTGGGCCCATTACACAATCGCAGAAGCATGCCACACCCTGTGGTAAGGCTATCCACCCTCTGTAGTTCTATAACATACCTCTGTGTGATGTAAGCGCACATCCTCTGCGCCCCGAACAGGCACCCAACAGCAGCTCCATTCAAAAACAAAACAAAATGTGCTGCTGACCACAGAGATAGTTGGCAAGAGTGTCAGCAGAAGTGGCGGTCGCTCTTACTGGCAGACTCTGTAGTTGCCACCATTTACAGGCACCTGGCAGTGACTCCATTTTCTTTAAAAAAAATGGCCACCAACCATGGAGATAGTTGGCAAGAGCGTCATCAGAAGTGCCAATCACTCTTGCTGCCAGACTCTATAGTTGCCACCATTTTTAAAAAAAATCATCAGAATGAGGCCAAAACCCCACGGAGTTCCCATCAGATGACATGGGAACCACCATGGATGCCCACTAACCCTCTTGCAACAGGTGGGTAGTTCTCACCCAGCATGGTAGGAGGTGTGTGGACACCCACCACATGACACACTAACCTACTGAGGATCAAGTTTTTGAGCAATCCACAGTGGTTTAGTTTGTGGTCTGAACAGGCCCATATTGTTTGATGCTGGAGGGGTTTACCTTTTAGCACTTTTAAAACCCATTTGTTGTTTATAGGTGAGCAGTGCCTTTGAAATGGGAGGACTGAACAGTTGTTTAACTTTGGCTGGATTGTACACTTACACTGCAAACTTACACATGTTTACTCAGAAGTCCCACTGAGTTCCGTGGAACTACTTGCAAGAAATGCCCATGACAACACAGCCTTAATATGAGAAGAAGCTTTATACTTCATATAACAAGATGCAAACTGATCTTGAAAGGATTGTAAGCACAAGATCAATATACCTCACTTCAACTGTGTGTATAAAAATGAGCAAACACAAAATAACAATTTCTTTCAACTGGATCTATTCAGCCCTGTGCAGACACATCAGTTGCGAAGAGGGTCCTGATTATGCTGTTTCTATCACCATAACATCTGTTACTTTCAAACTACCTGTTAGGTATAAATAGAACAGTTTTACTTGCACATTTAGTTTTTTGCTATTTGTTTTCAATTTCCTCTTAAACTAGATTCTTTTATTTTATCTGTACATATTTGCCATTAAGTCCCCTTAATAGAGCTGGTGAGGCATATTTTTCTTCATTGCTTCTGCAACTTGGAGAAGGGGAGATCTTTTTCAGATGGTTACCATCTCACCGGGTCACAAATCATCAAACCGATTAAATTATCAGGGAAATGATATACTTTCTTCACAGGTTTTCTATTCAGAGAAAACTAATCCCTCCTCTGCCCCACTACACACAAATGCAGACGTATACACTATTAATTGATTGGCTTCTTCACACAATAGGAAGCTGGAGCTCAGTGAGTGAGCACATGGTTTGAATGCAGAAAGTCCCAGATTTAATCCTCAGCATCTCCAGATGGGGCTGGTGAAAAAACCTGTCTGAAATCCTAGAGCAGGGATATGCAACATGTTATCAACAGGCCACCTGTCCTGTTTCCTAGGGCTTAAGGGTCTAGTCAGAGACCAAAACCCAGTCAATCCAGTCCAAGTTCGTATCAGAGAGCTCCACCAGCAGGATGAGGAACAGAGGCATCATCAAAGTCCAATCCAAAAGTCAGGAGCCAGAAAGTCATGGAGCCAAACACCAAGCTAGTCAAGGTTGTTCAAGAGAGGGTCGTCCAGGGCTGAGCTAAAGGTCTGGTAGTCAGGGCGTTGCCAATGGAGAATGTCAAGGAGGTGATGGTTTGTCTTCAGCACTGCATAACTGGAGCAAGGCTGTTTTATAGCTGGCTGTTAATCAGGCTCAGCTGCCCATTAGTGCCAGGTGGAGTATTTAAACACCCTGCATGCTCTGGGTGAGTTCTCCCTTTCTTCTGCTCCAGCCTTTGCTGCACAGGATTTATTACATCCTGCTCTGCCTCTGGCAGCTGTGGAATTCCAGAAATGCCCGAGGTGCCAGGCTGCTCTTCTGGCTCCTATAACTGTTTGATGTTGTCCCAGGAATCTTCCAGCTCTCTACCTAGTTCTGGCTGCAGCATAATTAACTGGCTCTCGTCCTCCAAGGCGATATCCCTCTCAAGGGATATCCCTCTCAAGGGATATCCCTCTTTAGGGACCAAATTTTATGTTCCAGAATTGCACTCAAAAATGCATTCAGAGTTGCTATGGAGTGCCCAAAGGATTAAAATTTGCAAGCTAGTTTTGACCCTTTTGGTGCTTCATAGCAGCTCTGGATGCCATTTTATTTGTATATATTTATTGTATTGAGTGAAAATAGCCCTCAGACCTGGCCAAGTGCAAATTTCAAAGGATAGCTGAATTTCAGTTCATGGATTGGTTCAAAAGTGTGAAATTAGATAAGTTCGCATTAAAGTGTGAACCAAACAAATTTCTCCCTCATTCCTGGTTCATTTACATAATGCTAAGCTAGACGGGCTAATTGACGACTCATATAGGCCAGCTTCCTATGTTCCTTATGACTGTATTGCTGTCCGAGATATTGGATGCTTACAGTATCTGAAATCTATTATTTCAGCTTCCACATCCCATGTAATGTGTTATGGAAATATTGCAATTGATGGGGGAGTGGGGATTGATGTTGAAATAGTTTTCTTAGAAGCAGCACGAAGATACAGAACATAACAAACTAATGAAGGAACCCCAAGCAACTAGTTGAATGGAAATGTAGGGTGACCATATGACCGGATTTGCCCAGATTTGCCCGGGTTTTTGATGACAAATCCGGGAGGGGGAGGGGAAATCCAGATTTTCCCCCAAAGAGCAGCTCTAATGGGAATTAACAAAAATGCTTATAACTCCGTCATTTTTTAAGATAAAGACATGAAATTTGGCACGATGGTAGCTCTTAGGAAGGGCTTTAGTCAAACCAAATTTGAAACAGATCCGTTCATCCATTGATTTTTTAGGAATTTTTTAAAATTTGAGGATTTAATTTTTTTAAAAAAATATATATGTTATTTTTAAAGATAAGGAGATGAAACTTGGCACCATGATTGCTCTTAACAAGGACTTTAGCTATGCCAAATTTGAAACAGATCTGTCCATCTATTGAGTTTTAGGATTTTTGAAAAAGTTTGAGGTTTTAAAATTATTTTTTTTAAATAGTTTTAACATGGCGACCATGTTGTCCTCCTTTTTGGTTTCCAAAATATGGTCACCCTACCCATGCAGGCCCTGACTGCTGATGAAGGTTTTTGCCACACTGAGTGCACAAGCTTTCACTAGACAGTGCATTTTCTTACAACCAGACCCTTGTCAACCAAACCCTCCTCTTCTGTGGAGGGCTGTGCCTTCACTCCCCGCTGATGGCTCTCATCCACCTCTGGGTTAGAGATCATGAAATGGAAGCTGTGACCATCAAAATCTCTCTGCCTCTTCTTACTCTGGAACCTAAAGCCTGAATCTTGGATTTCATAGGCCTTGAACCATGTGGTGCCAACGTAGCAAGGAAGATTTAAAGGTGGGGCTTAATCTCTGCATCTCTGTATTTAGGTCTGTTTCTGGAGTGCCGGTCTTTGATAGCCTAGGATGGCTCATGCCAGGAACCGTTCACGCCCTTTGCCCACTCTTCTGAACCCTAGGGATTGCACGAGGGGAACCCAGCTGTTCAGACCTCTGACATGGTCGTAGTTATTAGCTTGGACTGATCATGGAACTACATATTGAGACCAGAGCTAATTACCAACAGCACCCATTCAGTTCTTGCCACGAGAGCGAAAAAGCTCTTCTGTGCACCTTGATTTGCTAATCATAAGAGTTTGCACAGATTCTGGCATTTTGTGTTCACTTGCCAGGATTTGTTTGTGCCAAGAGATGGACCCAGGCCATAACGCATTTACGAAATACGTAACACTTGGGGAAAAAATAGTTTCAAAATGTATCAATTAAACCAAATAAAACAAAAATTAGCAATTCAGAATAGATGGGATAAATTCTGTACGGCAATCAAATAATTTGGACTTGATACATAGCAAGTAGGCAGCCAAAAACTAAAATGACAGAAAGCAGAAACAAGAGAGAAAGAGTAATCTAGCTAATCCATGCTGTGAGTTCTAGTCTTGCTGCACTCCAAGGGGCCACAGCAGCCTGGCTGAAACACAGTTCAGAGGTGGCTGTTTTTCTCCCCATGGTTCACAGCTGCCTCCCTCATCTCTCCCCCAGGAGCAGAAGGAAAAGGATGGGTTTTCTATAGCGCTGCCACTCCCATTTAGAGGCATCTACCAGAGATAAAACAAAAGCGAAGCAGAGAGTTTTACCAGCCCACAGGCACACACAAATCTATTGTAGAAAAACAAACAAAAGACTCTTCTTTTGGTAAAGTTAGAAAATATTTTACTTATGAGTATTCTTGCATTTACAATATGCAGGAAACGTTTAGGGGTTCAAAGCAGAGTTTGTTCAGTCCTTTTCTACAACACTGGCAGGAGATGGAGGAAGCATGTGCCTATACCAATGGGGGAAGGCAGGGGGGGTGGGGAGGTGAGGAACGAAAAGGAGGAAACAGGAAGCTAAGCATAGGCTATAGAGTTCCTGTGGCTAGCGATGCCCATGCATTAACTAGCTAAATGGCAAACTCTCCCCTTCCTGTAACTTGCAGGCGAGGTTGCAAATATTCCCTTCTGAACGTCGACTACAAAAGCCATGAAGCCTCATCTCGAGCGACAAACTCTCAAAGCGTTCTCTTGGTAGTGGCTGAGTTAAGATGCCCGCTCTCATCTCTGCAGTTCGACTGTAATACATCTCAGTAATCCCGTGTTCTTCGAAATTGTACACTAAATGGAAATTTACTCCAATTTTCTCAGTTTGAGAAAGTTTGATACAGCTCTGTTTTTCTTCACTAATCTGAATTCGTTTTTGTTCATCAAGTCCAAGGTGTATCAGCAGCTCTTTCAGCCGCATTCATTCTCTGCATGCTTCTGCTGCTGCTATGTATTTGGATTCTGCAGATGAAAGAGCTACTGCCGTCTGTTTTTGGCTGGCCCCAGAGACCGGCCAGTCCCCATCCATGAACAAGTTTCCAGGTGTGGATTTGTGGTCGGAGCTGTTGCCAGCCCAAGCTGCATCCATGTAGCCTACCAGTTCTGGATTGCTGCTACTAGCTGGCGATCTTTGTTTAACGTCCACAGACCCTTTCAGTATCCAGCCACTCTTTTCAAAGGCAGAAATCTCCTTCTCTGGGTGAGCTGCTTGTCATGTCTGGTCTGCATTTTTTTTTAATCTTCAGGACCCATTTGTATCTTCTGGCTGTCTTGCCTGGCGGTAGTATTGGCTTTCTTGATGGTGGTAGCATAATTGAGGACCTGTAAAATGATCTTGCCACCTGTTTCTGTCCATGAAGTCCTTTCTTGAATTTGCACCCAAGATCTGCTTGCTTGCGCTTTGTAAAATCTGGAGGTTGTTCCATAAACAGTTCTTCTGTTACATCTCCACACAGAAAGGCCGTCTTTATGTCTCTGTTCCTTGCTTACATCTTTCTGGATGCTCCTAGACTTGGGGATATTCTGCCGGTGCTCTAATTCCATACTTCTCCATATGTCTGCAGAAAACGCTCCACTTCATCTTCTGCATTTATTTTTAATCTTGAGGACCCATTTGTATCTTCTGGCTGTCTTGCCTGGTGGAATGTCCTGATGGTTCTGTACTTCACAACATGGGCAAAGGTTCCATCGAAGTCTTCTCCAAACTTCTGCAGAAAACCTTTGGCCACTACTTTCGCCTTGTAGCGTTCCACTTCACCTTCTGCACTTTCCTTTATCTGGAAGACCCTTTGAATCTCCTGGCTGTCTTGCCTGGCCGTAGTGTTGGCTTTCTTAATGCTGATAATATAATTGAGGACCTGGAAAGAGATCTTAGTCCAGGTCCTCAATTATGACGGCATCTGGATGGAAAAGCAGAAAAGTGAGAGTAGCTTTAAAACATGAAGGCAGGGGCCACTGTAGAGGTCACATTTAAAAGCTCCACTAATTTGGAGTGTTTTTAGTACTGACGTAGTAGTGGGATTAGTGAAAGAGGTCGTTTGGTCTTATTGGGGAATCTCTGACCCCAAAACTGAAGGATTCAGGGTGCTGGGGCAGACATTCCTGAATTCTCTTGGGGCAGGGAAGGCTGTGCTTCCTCTGCATTCTTCCCCATCTTCACTCTTTCCAGCCAACTTACCCCTCTGGAGACGGAGCAGCTCCTCGTACAGGGGAAGGGCTTCTTCAGCTTGCTTCCGGAGCTCCTCCCTGCCATCAAGGAGGAGCTCCTTCACTTCCCCCAAAAGCCGGAGAAGGACCGGGTCCTCTCCAGGCATCTAGAGGAAAAGAAAACAAGATAGATCTCTCTCTCATCCCTCAATGGGCCTCCATCCTGGAAAACTGCATGTACGACAGGCCCTCAGGGGGACTCCCATGGGACCCTGGCACTGGGATAGAAGGGCTGTAACCCTTTGCCCCCCTGACAGTGGCCCTGATTAGGTTCCTCCCCACCCCTGCTCATTATATGGAGAAAAGAGCTCCCTTTCCCTCCAAGAGCAGCTCGGGTCCACTTCTGTGGCGTCTCCTACAGTCCCAGTTCAGGGCTGCTGCCATGCCAGCAGGTGGGGATACTCACGGCTAATTCACGGAGGTGGAGGGCAAACCCGAGGAGGTCCGTTGCTGCAACAAGGGCCCTCCACCTCTCCAAAACATCCCTGGACCTTATCCAGTAGTGCATGTGCTGTGGAGGGAAGCAGCAGCTCAGAATCCATGCAGGATCTTCCCACTCACACTTGGGGCTCCCGACTGGGTGTCCTCACATGTCTTGTGAGCAAAACCAAAATTCCCCTGCATCCCCACTCACCTCTAATAAAAATACCACATGGCCCATGGTTGGCTCTCCACTGAGCAAACCCCTCAGCATGAATTCTACCATTTCGTACCCATATGGCTTGCAGAGGTGCTGAAAGGAAAGAGAGAAAGAGAGCATTAGACCAGGGCGTAGTGACTGAAGGATCTCCCCTGCCAAGGTAGCAAATTAGGCTCTGGCAGGAGTCAGCAATGTGGCACCCATGGATGCACAGGGGCCCACCGAGACCCCGCAGTGTGCCCATGAGTTACTCATCCCCCCCAACAAAGTCAATGGAGCAACACTGTGTCTTTAACAGAGGCTTAGATTGTAAGCCTATGCGGCAGGGTCTTGCTATTTACTGTGTTATCTGTACAGCACCATGTACATCGATGGTGCTATATAAATAAATAATAATAATAATAATAATAGGTGGGGGAAAGTGCACCTTGCTGCAAAATGGCTTGAATAAGCTCAGACCACACAAAAGATCCCTGGAGCAAGAAGGTCGTCTCCCTCCAGGCCAACCATGTTTTGGCCATCCACCCCTCTCCCCCTCTTTATTTCGGTCAAAGAAGGGGCAAGGGGGGAAAGAGAGATGAGAGTGTCAGATGTGCCTGCAGGCCTGGAAGCTTTGCTTCCCTCTGTCCCCGAGGCCAAAGAAAGCCATGTACCTCCGCTTCTCCAAGGAACCCTCCTTCGGGAAATGGTTCCATGGACTCAGCCCTTTCCCTCCTTCCCTGAGGCACAGACCTCTGCCCCCCAGATCACAAAGCTGATCGCTGCAACTGCAGTTCGAGAAGGGATCATGCACCACAGGCCCAGAACATGGTCTTTGCTCCAAGACCAGTGCATCTGGCCAGGATTTACCTGATGCTGAGGGACTGCTCCACTCCTGGAGTTCCTGAAGATCTCATGGAGAGCCAACCGTAAGACCTCGGACTCCAGGTCCTGGGGAAAAGCAGGTCCGGTTCGGCTGGTAGGAGAAAAGGGAAAGTAATCAGTTCTAGGTAGAGAGGGAAGGGCAGGTGTCCAGGCTGGGCCAAGGGCTGTATCTGGTCACCACGCAATGTGGATTTCCTCCTCTGGAAGGAGGAGATCGGATCACGGGACTTTCCCAGCCACCTCCAGTGATCCAACCTGGAAATCTCTGCCTTGGCTCCAGTTTGTAAGCAAGAGCAACCTCGAAAGAGAATGGGGATGGTGGGGAAGAGAAAAGGCCTAAACCTCCCACCATTCCCCAGCCAGGACAGGTCCTGTAAGCCACTGTAATACCTCAGACAGTAGATCGCCTTCAGGGCGCAAACCAGAATGCCGGACGGGAGAGATGCCCCGGGCTGGGTCTCCATGGCCACCTGGGAGAGGGCAACAGGGAAAAGGGAAAAGATTACAGTCAAAGCCCTCTCAAGCCCCAGGTTGGAGCTTCAGGGCTCCTCACCCACCCTTCCCACTGGATTGCAGGGGCTACATCTCACTCACCGCTATTGCCTTCATTAAGTCGTCTTTGGAGCAGGGGAGCTCCAGCGCCCACCCCCTGCTCCTCCGGGTGGCCGATGCAGTGGAGATGAAGGCCTGGAGAAAAGTGAGCTTCTCCAGGCTCTCAAAATCCTAGAAAATTGGAAGAATCAGGCTGTTAATCATGGAAAGACACTTCTGGGCCTTCATGTCAGGGCGTCCCTTCTAAAGGCTATGGGCTGCTTTTCCATGGGGAAAATCAGCTCCTCCATGCTGCCATGTGTAGGAGAAGCTCTCAAAGAACCCAGGAACTGCCTTCCTGGATTCCCCCTGGAGCAAAGAGCAGTGGGCCTGGTCCGAGGCTCAAGGTGGGCGGCACCTGTGCAGGGGGATCTGGAAATCCAGGGTTTTGTGTTAAGGGTGGCGAGGAAGGGGGTAGCTGTACCTTTTCTCCAGCCTGAACATCTTCTACGAAACATTTCACTATTTCATGCCGTTTGGCCAGTTCTTCCTCTGTCAAGGCAGGAGGCAAGCAGGTGCTTGAAGCCATTGTGACTGTGGATGTAAAGAGGGAAAAGTCAGGGCAGATGGCAGGAGGAATGAGTAAGTCCTTCCCTCTTCCAAAGGCAGGCTGCTGCCTCCCTCTCAGGCCTTGGACCACAGACCTGCCTCCTCCTTCCACCAGCCCTTCCCCTGAGCTGTGGGCGTCACCTCACCTGAACCCTCTGATGCGGCCTTCCGGTCCTCCGCCAGGGCCTCCAGCCTCCGGAGCAGGGAGCTCGGGTCCAGGGCCTTCCTCTGCTTCAGAGGTTTCAGCCCCAGCGGATGGACTCTGGACTTCCGGCAGCAGGGCCACCAGAAGGGCCTTGGGGGTGCTACAGGTGATGCACACCTCCTGGCGGACCTGCTCCTCTCTGCCTTGGCTGGCTGGACCTTGGCAGGCCAGAAGGCAGTTCGCAGCTTCCGCAGAGAGAAGGGGGAAAGTGAGGGAGGGGGCATGCAGTTCCTTCTCGCGCCATACAATGCAGTCAGCTGCGGCCACCGAAAATCTCCATGACTGACCTGCATTTGGTGGCACAAGCATCTTGGGGAGAGAGTTTTTGACCGTTTAGAATGATGGCCGTTTTGCATCTAGGACTCTCTCTCTCCAAGGGGAAGTTCTTCCTCCCACCCAGCTTGACTCACAAAACACTAAACCGGAGCAGGATCTACACTACAGCTTTAAAACAGTTTATAATGGTTTTGACAACTGTTCAGGCCCAGGACCGACTACATATACTGTTTTCAAAACGTTATCAAATTGTTATGTCCTGCTTGGTGTAGGTTTCTAGTCCCATAACTAAACATTTATTCTTCCCAGCTCTTGTCCTGCAAGTAATGCTGCTCATTCTCTTTCATGTGTTGGGTGTCTTTTGTTCATCTTTTGTCCTGTTTCCAGGCTGTTGATTCTTAGAAGTATGCCAGTGTTTTTGCCCTTACCAAGGCCCAGGGAGCAGGGGCCAATAGAGTTCTTGAGAGAACCCATTCCTTGATGCGGGAACAGCGCAGGAGAAAACATTTCCACGTGTGGCCGGCAAATGGGCCTCCGTGGTTAATGCCACCCTCCGAAAGGGCCTCTCCTGCAGACCGTATTCCCCATGCAGCTTCATTGTAAGACAAGTGGCCCAGACAGAAGGCAGAAGTCCGGGTATTTTGAACTTCAACTCCCAGAAGCCCCTTCCAGCACAGCTAATGGTCAAGAATGCTTTGAGTTGAAGTCCCAAATATCTGGAGTTCTTTTTTCCTACCCCTGCCTCAAATCCCTAATCCAAATCCTATCCGAGCTCATGTTCCTCTGAGGAATTGTGGGACATTGAAAGGGTGGATAGACTCAGGTGCCCACTGCTACCACCACAGCCAAGTTAGCCCACCAAGGGCCATGAATACAGGAGGGGAGACATAAAAGGAACCCCCTCCTTAAGGCTGCACACGCCCTGGTCAAGCGGAATTGGTTTGAAAAGAACTGTTGGCTCAACTCTGTGCTCAACATGGAATTGATGCTTCTGAATGAAAATCCTGGGAGTAAAAGGTCTGTCCAAGATTCCATTCATCAGACGCTAATCCTATGTCAGTATGAATGGGGTAACAATCAGGCCTCTTTCATTGGCCTAGAAGCAGATGCCACTTGCATGCAGGGTGGGTGGGGAGTATCTTTCTAATACTTGCCCCCTTTTGTGCCTCTGTTCTTGCCAGTGGGGAAGTTCCTTTACCATTTTTATTCATAAATGCATTCATAGATGCAGATCTTTGTTTTAAACAATGACACACACCCCACTCAGGGGGGCATATAAGAATGTAAGAAGAGCTGTGCGGGGCCAGGGAGACCAGATATTTGTGGGCAGAGAAACTGGGACAATTTCACCTAATTTCTCCAGGGGGAGGAGAAATTCTCCAACAATTGCTCACAGTTGAGCATTACCAAGAGTTGTAGAACAGCTTCATTCTTTTTTTCCTATTTTTGTTTTGTTTTGCTTTTTCTGCACTACTACTGCGAGTGGCAACAGCGTCAATTGTGTTGGCTGCCTGGCCCCCATCTTGCATCCTCCACAAGACGCCACACACCTAACATTATTCTTACAGTGGCTTCCAGTTTTCTGCTTCATTCTCAAGACATTTTATAATTCATTTTGAATGTGTGTTGGTGTCGTCTTACTGCCTGTATTTTTCTTTCTTTTGCACATCTCAGCATTGCTCTGCAGTTCCCCAGGCTGCCTGCACTTCCTGATCTGAAAACGCCTTGTGGGAGGAATCAATTCATGATGCTTTCCCCAGGGCAGGAAGTGTGGGAAGCCAAGGAGGCTACAGGCTGTCAGAGAGGTGACTGGGAAATGAAAAACATGACATTCCCAAACACACACTCCTCGGCCATCTCATAAGTAAGGGAAGCACAAGAACTCTTTACCAAATCCATGCGAATCTCACTGAAATGTCTTCTTGAATTTCCCCCTCCCCAAAAGCAATTTCCTTTCTATCAAATTGAATGGGAATGTTTGAAATCTTCATGGGAGAAATGGTCCACGCAGCACTAGGATCAGACCAGAGGCAAGCAGTCTATTCCTACAGTGGACATGGGTCCCACAGCCCCCTCCCACTGCTGCTTCCCAGCTCCTGCTATGGGGAGAAAGGAAAATACGGGCAGTGCCCTCAGCCACCTCAGAGTCAAAGACAACACCGACACACATTCAAAATGAATTATAACATGCCCTGAGAATGAGGCAGAAAAACGGAAGCCCCTGTCAGAATGTGGGGCATTGTGGAGGATGCAAAATGGGGCCAGGCTGCCAACACAGTTGATGCTCTTGCCACTTGCAGCAGCAGGGCAGAAACACAAAACAAACAAAACCATGGGGGGGGGGGAAGAGAAAGAAGCTGTTCTGCAATCCTTGCCAGTGGTGACACCTACTCAGAAATTGTCGGAGAATTCCCCACTGTCAGGAACAGAGACACAACAGGAAAGAAGTATCAGAAAGACACCCACGCACCGCGTCCCCCATGGCATCTGCTTCTAGGTCCATGAAAGGGGCTTGCATTGTTTATGGTTGTGTTTTTAGTGCTGCTCTGAAAATACCCCACCCCCAAAACACACACTTCCATGAAACTTTTTGCCTCCTGTGAAAGAGGCAGCTCTGTTTTTCCCCATTTTCGTGTGTGTGTGTGTGTAGGGGGGAGAACTTCGTTCCACGTTCATAGTGGGGGGGATTGTGCTTACATAAGAAATTGTCTGCGGCAGGGAGGTTTATTGTTGACTTGATGAGGATCTGTTGAAGAATGGGCAAAGTGTGTGCGTGTTCTTCACTGAGCATGTGCAGAGTGTGCTTTTTATTTAAACAAAGAAAGCTTGCTAATCTTTCCCCTCATGCTGCATTTGTATAACTACTTCAGAAAGAATTTTCCATTATATTTTCTCTCTTTCATGAGGTTTCTAAGACTTTTTTAAAAAAAGTTTTATTTGAGGTTCCTTATTGGCTGGAGCCAGACTCTGTCATACTTAGTGTATACCCATTGAAATCAATTTGATTAGTTATGACAAATCAGTGTGATGTAATGGTTAGAGTGTTGGACTGGGTCTCAGGAGATCTCGGTTCGAGTCACCACTCAGCCAAGAAATGCACTGGGTGACTTTGGGCCAGTATTGACTGCAAGCTTAAACAGCGGGCAAGTAGCGTGCAAAAACCTGAGCAAACAGCTCTGTGTGTGTTTGGGGAAGGAGGTTTCTGACATCTGGCCACCATCTGACTTAAAAACCTTTTCAAATAGCTTTTTGGTTTCAGTCTACAGTATGGAGGGGGCAGAGGTCCCTTGAGGGCATGCCCCCTGAGCCTTGCAGCTCGTTTCTGCCTCTTCCAAGCTCCTTGCCTGGGCTTTTTAGGGGGGTTAGGAGCACTCTTCGAATACCTGAAAGATTATCACACAGAGGAGGGCTAGGATCTCTTCTCAATCACCCCAGAGTGCAGGACACAGACTAATGGGCTCAATGTACAGGAAGTCAGATTCCAGCTGGACATCAGGAAAAACTTCCTGACTGTTAGAGCAGTACGACAATGGAACCAGTTACCTAGGGAGGTCGTGGCCTCTCCCACCCTAGAGGCTTTCAAGAGGCAGCTGGACAGTAATCTCTCAGGGATGCTTTAGGGAGGATTCCTGCACTGAGCAGGGGGTTGGACTCGATAGCCTTATAGGCCCCTTCCAACTCTACTATTCTATGATTCTATGACCATGTAAGAAGCAATCTCTATTGCTGCCTGGAAATAAAGATTCCTTTAACATGATTGGTTTTGAGTCAGTGACTGGCCAAAGTCACCCAGTGTGTTTCATATCTGAGTGGGGACTCGAACCCAGTCCAACACTCCAATCATTACAACATACTGGTTATTCATAAATAGGATCCCAGCACCATCCTGCATCAGCCGCAGGAGTTCTGAAACAGAGCCAAGGAAAGCCCCTTTACCTCAAACACTTACAATCATCTATCTATATATCTCTCTCTTTCTTTCTCTCTCTCTCTCTCTCTCTCTTCTATCTATCTCTATAATCTTAACCTGGCCATGAAAGAAAAGTGAGAGTCCCCCTAGGTTTCTGAACCATCACATTTAGTGTGAGAAGCAGAATATAAAACATATAAAAAATGTTACTCACATTTTTAAGGATTCAGTGTTTCTTTAGATGCCCTCACTGTCCCTCCCACTAACTAATTCTAATAATATAAATAAATAATTAAATAATAAATATGAATGAATAAATAAATATGAATAAATATAATATTAAATATAATATTAAATATAATAATATAAATAAATAAATATAAATAAAGGATTCTTTAGGTGCCCTCACAGTCCCTCCCACTAACTAACTCTAATAATATAAATAAAATAGATAATAAATAATATATATATATATATATATATATAATATAAATAAATAATATAAATAAATAATATAAATAAATAAATATAAATAAATATAATAATGTAAATAAATATAAATAAATAAATAATGAAAATAATAACAAAACTCTCCACTGATCGATAACTCTCCAATTCTCCAACTGTCTCTAACTCGCTAACTCTCTCTCTCTCTCTCTCTCTCTCTCCTCACAACCCACAAAGACCGCTTCCCCCAGAGGCCTCCTGAAGGCCTCCCAGCTGGGGGACGTGTCACAATGGAAGACATGCCATGGTTACTTAGCAACCTTGCTCAGCCATGGGCATTGGTCCTCTCAGTACTGGGTTTTTTGGGGGTATGGCCTGTGATTTCACAAGGGTGCCCCATATTTGGTCAGCCTCCTTAGCCAGGTCTGTTTTGTGGCCACCCAAGTCCTGTCCCTCTCTTCCAAGAAGATGGGTTGCCCTGCAGACTGCTGAATGCGTGGGCTCTGAGGGAGCTTCACCAAGTGAAACCGTCCAGCCAGCCAAGGAGCAGCCTGGGTGCTTTCCTTGCAGGGGAGATGGCCATGTGGCTGATGGCACTAACCTGACTATTATGGGATTAAATGTATAACTGCTTCCTTAGAGGTTTTACATTCAGGACCTCTTAATATTATAAGCTGCAACAAGACTCTGTCTTTGTACTCCTGCCTCCTAGTTTCTTTCAGTCCTTCCAAACTATCATCAAGCACTTTTGAAAAGCCGAAAATAAATATCACTATTCCGTTCCGTACATAATTTTTCTTTAGTGAATTAACTTGCTTCATAGTTCCTGTTGTCTCTAGGGCTGGTGCCCATGTCATGCTTATGAGATTACTTAAAACACTGCCTTCATTCTTATCAAGCTGCTCACATGTTATGATCAGCAAGAGAGGCCTTCTCCTTTGCCCACCTGGAAGAGGACTTAGTTGGGTGACCACATGTGAGAGGGCCATCTCTGCAGTGGCCCCACATCTCTGGAATGAGTTGCCATCTGCAGTGCTCCATGTTCCATCATCACAGGCTTTTAAGAAGTCTTTGGAAACTGATGCCTTTGCTCTAGCCTTTGCCTGATATGATGATTGTGGCTGATTATTATTATTATTATTATTATTATTATTATTATTATTATTATTATTATTATTGCTGTTTCTTTTGTTGGTTCTTTTTGCTCTTTTTGTTGCCTTATTGTGGAATTTGGAGGATGTCAGTGAGCACGAGGCTGGCTTCAACGTACATTTCGAATCCTAATGCAGTAAATAACAGCTTCATAAATTCTCGAAGCCAACAAAGTGACATCTCACCGTGGTTCTCTGAGCTCCGTATCGTGTGTTATAGTCCATGGTCCACAGGTAGCATCCAGAGATCAAAGCCCAAGAGCACAGACCACAGAGTGGCTTTTTCTCTCTTCCTTGTTTTTCCTCTTCTGGTTGGAAAATGTGAGGACTGGGCCCTGGAGCCAATTTTATTGCTGTTCAAAGTCCTTTTCAACAACCAGAAGGGGAACAACACCTCCTGAGTCAGCTCTCAGCAGGCAGCAGTGCCAAGAGGGAGGCCAATAATTTCATGTTAAACAATGGCAGAATTTAACAGGTCGATTTCATCCCAGCTGGAATTGAGGAAAGGGGTTTTGTATAGAAAGTGATTCACTTTACGAAATAAAAATGCCCTACTATAAGTTACCCATCATTGGAAAGGAGCCAGCAGGGTGCTGTCCACGATTGCCACACATGTGCTCTACTTCCCAGATGCTTCCGATACCCCAAATTGAGTTTGAGCTCTCAAAATATGCGGAATCACAGGTTGTGGTGGGGAGAGTTGGTACGTCATATTTGCAGTCAGGGGAAAACCTCTCTGTTTCCTGGAATAAATCTTACCATTTATTCAGTATTTTTAAGTTTCCTCTTGTTCCTGGGATTCAGAAGTGGTGCTGATTCCTCCCATATCACAAGCATGACCCTGTGTTCATCTGTGAAATGGGGGCGGGGGGCGGGGGGCGGGGGGGCTATGCCTTAGTAAGTAGTAGCAGTAAAATGATGTTACTTAAATGTTGGATTTCGGGGGTCTTGCAGAAGTAATAGAAACTTAAAATTATATTTTTGAAAACATGTCCTTCTTTTTCAATAAGAACTGATGGCATAAGATGCTCTTTAGTTCTCCCTCCCTACAGGTTTGGGACCAAGTTACTTGAAGGACCAACTTGCACCCGTATCAGGCTGCCTGCACTTTAAGATCAGAAAGAGAGGCCCTTCTCATTTGCTCACCCATGAGAGTAATTAGGTGAGTGATCACAACCTGAGAGTGCGCCTTCTCCCTTACCAACCTGCCCGGTCACTGAGGTCATCCGAGGGCCTGTTCCTGGGGGTTCCACCTAGATCCATCCTCCGATTGGAATCCACCAGGGGAAGAGCCTTCAGCATGGTGGCTCCCCTCCTGTGGAATTCCCTGCCTCCGGAGGTCAGGCAGGCTCCATCCTTGTACTCCTTTCGGCACCTCCTGAAAACATCTTTATTCCAAGAAGCCTTTCCTTAATATGCAGCCTTGAATCTCTGTTTTTGCTTCTTTTAAATTCTGTTTTAACTGTTTTATTCTGTTTTTATTTTCATTTTATCTTGTACACCGCTCCGAAATTTTTCAATGGGGAGCAGTATATAAATATTCTAAATAAATAAATAAATGTGAGAGGGCCTTCTCTGCCGTGGCCCCACACCTCTGGAACAGGCTCCCATTGGAGGTCCTCCATGCTCCATCACTTCAGGCTTTTAAGAAGGCCTTGGGAACGCATTATTGCTATCGTTGTTGTTTCTGGTTTTATTGTTGGCTGTTATTGTTGGCTGTTATTGTTGTTTTACTGCTATTTTATTGTGTTTATGTTTTTGTCACTACTAATAGTTTAACTGTATTTATTTTATGCATTCTATTGCTGTAAGACACTTTGGGAGGGTTTCTGCCCTGAGTATTTTAAATAAAACAACTCAAAAAATTAGTGGGAGCAGCACTGCCACTCAAAGAGCAGGAGCACCTGGCAATGGGTGAACAAGAAGTACCCTCCCCACTGACCTGGGTAGCCTTGGGGGAAGCGGCCTGCTGGTCAGTTAGGTGCTGCAAGAGGCTCTGGTAGAAGGAAGCTACAGCTAGGAAGGCAAAGGTTATGTTCGGTCAGTACTTCAGCCCAGTGAACAAGGGCACAACAAGGCAGAGACTTCTAGCACCTTGGACAGCATTCTTCTTCTTCTTCTTCTTCTTCTTCTTCTTCTTCTTCTTCTTCTTCCTCCTCTTCCTCTTCCTCTTCCTTTTCCTCCTCTGCTAAACTAGGGTAGCTCCAACAAGGGAAGAAGCTGCTGTTCCAGCCAGGGACAAGCAACAACGGAGGGCTTAAGTGGGATGCCAGGCGTTCATGCTTCAACTACTGATAAATTAAGTGGCGCACTGGTGAGTGAGACAGTTGCATAGGGTGGGCTGCTTTATTTCAGAATAATCCCCCAGGGATCAATGTGATCAGTCACTCATCATTGCCTTGCTCAAAGTAAAATATGAACATTGAGAAAAAGGGGGGGTGTCTGAGCATTGTGTACCTACCTACCTGCTCCATCCCAGCCCACCCCCAGCCCAATTTCAAATAGCTACAAACTTTAAAAGACAAGAGAGCTCCTTCTTCTTTCACTGCTTTCCAAAATGGCCTCCAAGGCGAATCAGGGGGACCGTGCACAGCCTTAGTGTTCACCTCTGCTGGTAAAGCTAATGGGTCTTAATGGCCCATTCAAGGCTCAGCCACCCCATAACACTGTGCATTACATTGCCGGGGGAAATCTCCAACACTCAAGGCATTCAAGAGGCAGCCGGACAGCCAGTTGTCAGGGATGCTTTAAGGTGGATTCCTGCATTGAGCAGGAGGTTCGACTTGATGGCCTCATAGGCCCCTTCCAGCTCTACTATTCTATGAGTCTATGATTCTCTAGGAAGGGCTGCAGTTGGCGCACCAGCCCAAGCTGTACAAAAGAACATTTGGCTGCAGATGCCACCAAAGCATCCAGGAGCAAAGCTTGGTCACTATTCCCCCCCCACTCCGAGTGCCGGTATCTTAGTTCCTGCAGGGATGCCAAGAGAAGTAATTGTGAATAGAAAGAGAACTTCTAGGGGGAGGCTGAGGCTCCCAAACTGACCCAGACTAAATTTTAACTGAGCTTTTATAGAGGAAACAATGACGACCAAATTGATATAAAACTAAACTAGTGTCAGTAAGCTCTCAGAAGTAGCGATATTGCTAGGGTTTTTTAAAAAAAAAGATCTGGGGCTCTGCCCCATAGAGGCAAAATTGTATAACATTTTCACATCCTAATATATATGTATAAACAAGCTATAATTGGCATGACGTATATTTTGTAACAGTGGCTGACAATTGTTCATCCTTCTTAAAGAAACTTTTAAAAAATTAACAGGGTTGCTATCATCGTCATCATCATCATCATCATCTAACTCTCTTTTCTTGCTTGTGGTGGTTTTTCTAGATGAACATGATGGGCTTTGCCAAGTCATGTTGTCTTTTACTGATTCAGAAATGTCCTGACTATTGAACATGTTTTAAATATGACTGCTTTCTGGATGTTGGCGTGCATGTATTTTGGTAGGCCTAATTTTTGAAGGTTTTCTGTAAAAACAACCACGATGTCATGCTGGTGACTGATGTGACTAACAAATAATCGTAAGTTTTTCCTGTTGCCATAGTTCTTTAACTTCCATATCCAGTCGTGTATATTTTTCTTTTCTGCAACATTTTTGTCAATAGGTATTGCAATTTCAATGTAGGTGTGTTTTTCTCGGTTGTTTTTGACTGTTAATGTCTGGTTGAAGTTGAAACAAGCTAAGACAAGCTTTAATCCATTTTGTCCCATGGCTAACGTTTGCAGGCTGATAGTAGTTTATACTCTTTCTGAATGCTTGGTTGTTTGGTTGTTGTATACTTGTCAACTGCTTGATTTGTTCAGTGATAGCAGTATGCAGTAAGGTGATGGGGAAACAGTGTTAAATGTTAGGAAAGGTTAGACTATGGTCATCCAGTGAAGGATTTGCAGTCAGAAAAGATATTTGAGGGAAGGGAAGACTGTATCACACACAGGGCTCATCTACACCAAGCAGGATATTCCACTTTGAAAGTGGTATAGAAAAGCCAGGAGCCACACTACTGCTTTATAGCAGTATTGAAGTGTACTGACAACTGTTGGGGCCCATGACACATACCATATACCCCTTTCATACCACTTTCATAGTGTTTTATCCTGCTTGGTGTAGATGTGTCATGGGCCCCAACAGTTGTCAGTGCACCTCAGTACCACTATAAAGCAGTAGTGTAGCTCCTGCAGTGCAGTTGAATACCTCTATAAAGTAATAGTGTGGCTCCTGCCTTTTATATACCGCTTTCATAGTGGAATACCCTGCTTGGTGTAGCTGAGCACACAGTATAGCAAAAGCTTCAACGTACAGCAAAAGCTACAGAAGTAGGAATGAGTGAAGTTAATTTCAGATACATTGAATGTCTCACTTATACTTTATTCCAGAGATTTTAACATTAAGATATTATGTAGAACAGGTTTGTCTTAATTGTGTGCTGTGAAATCAGACCTGTGACCAAGGGCATGTTTGGGTGGGCACACCCTTTTGGGGGGGCTGGACATGCAGGTGAGCACGCCCCCTTGGAGGCTGGACATGTTGGTGGGCACACCCCCATAGGGCAGCCATGTTGTCCTCCTTTTTGGTTTCCAAAATATGGTCACCCTAGGAAATGGACCTTCATGCATTAACTAAAAAGATGTGCTGCTTCCTGCCATTTTGTAAGAGCAGCCACGATATTCACATTTGTTTCAGGGGCAAAAGCCACTCTAGTGATTGCTAGCTTGAGCCTGCTTGCAGTAATTGAATGGTTTCCACCTGTATCTTGAGGTATGAATGGAGAACATTAATTAGGTCATAGAAGCTATTTCCTTTCTAGAGTATATTGGCTTAGTACCTCAGGTCATTCATTAAGTATCCCGGCACTTTACGGCCTTGCTTTACAGTGATACTCTTAATGCTTAAACTGGAACAATGTCATGCCCTCAACTTGATTACATTTCCTAGTTTTAACTGTGTTTCACTCATTGAAACGTAATCTTTATTTGGTGATATTGATTTGCTCCAGGTCAGGTGCTATATTGCCTCCAATTATTATTTAAACACAGGCTGAGCATCTGAATTTCTTGAATGCCAGTTTCGATATTGATATTCGTTGAGTTCCAAGAAATCCCTTTTAAAAGCAACTACATATTGTGCTGTCTCTCTACAAAATGTCCTCGATCAAATGTCTTTTGATATAATATACCCAGTCATTCCAAGCATCAAGCTTTCTAAGACTAATAACCACTTGTAAATATCTTAAAGATCTGATTAATCAAGTCCTTGATAAACACAACAAGACAAGCTTAGTATGCCAGCCATTAATTCAACAAGACCATGAGGACATCTAAAGAAATCAATATCTCAATTTACTATGAACTGATTGGGAGGGGGAGCATATTATTGGATTTTATACAATAATAATAATAATTAATAATAATAATAATTTCATACCCGCCTCTCCATTTTGATCGAGGCGGGGAACAACAGTAAATACAAAATACATAAAACTGAATTAAGAACATAATCTACATTGTTAAAACATCATAAAACAGTCAAAAACATCCTAAAAACATTAATTCTTGAGAAAATCAACACTGATGGGAACTGCGGCCAGTCACAGTTTCTCTAAGTGTCAGAAGCAGAAGGGATTGTCCCAAATATAGGATTGTCAAAAGGGGGATCTGGCTATATGTATACATGGTCTCCTCCTGATTAGATTACTACAATGTCTTTTACATGGAGCTTCCCTTAAAAAGTGTTCAGGAACTGCAGCCAGTGCAGAAAGTGGCAGCCAGATGTTATGTACATTTTTTAGACCACATGACACTAGTCATATTTCTAGTGCCCTGGTTTCCAATTCATTTCCAGACCCAATTCAAGGTGCTGGTCCTTCCCTGTAAAGCCCCAAATGGTGTAAAGCCAGGATATCTGAAAAGCCACCTCCTCCCATCTGAAGCTGCATATAGGCTAAGATCATCTTTGGAGGCCCTAAAGAGGTTCAATTAGCGGGAATACAAGACAGGGCCTTTTCAGGAGCAGGACCCAGTTCCTTCCCAAAGGAGGCAAGATTAGTCCGATCCCTGATGGTGTTTCGGTGGGCAGCGAAAACATTCTCAGTCTGCCTGGATTTTAATGGATTTTAATATATGACTGATGGTTTTAACTCTGCTGCTTTTGACTTTAAGGCCTTGGATTATGTGTTATTTGATGGTGTTTGGTTCTGTTATATGAGCTACTTTGGGGTGTGGGGGTGGGGTCTTGCTAGGGTTGAAAAGCATTACAAGAAAGCTTTACTGTTAATTCCTAAACAAGATCCTGTATGAAATTTGGAAGCGTCCATGAAAAGAAGCGTTAAAATGAACTGCATCTGAGCCTATACATGATATATGGCCCTAACCCAGTATCAGAGCACGTCCTTTGCATGCAGAAGGCCTCGGATTCAATCTTCAGCATCTTCCACTCAAGGATTTCAGCTAGCAGAGTTGGGAAAATGCCCTCTCTGGAACCTTGGGGATTTGCTACTACTACTCAAAGCAGACACACTACTAGATTGGGTGGACCAGGGGTCTGACTCAGTATAAGACAGTGATGAATGTTTAAACCTCATTTGGCATGGGCAGTAGCAAGCCTGTTTAGGACTCCTCAAACATTTTATTTTCCTAGAAATTCTTTTTCCATGCTCCTGGCTCTTTTTTTCTTTTCTTTTTTTCACAATTTCTATGCAGTTTCAAAGGAGGTTGAACTCCTTCACCCGCTGCTTTGCTAAGCCATATTGCAAAGGATTACTGGGGGGGGGGGGGGGGAGGGGATGCATCATGCCTTGCCTTCCCCTCCCCCCTCCACGGAACACTTCCTATAAATAAGATTGCTAAAGGACAGTGAGTTCTTTGTCAGGGGATTGTTCTGCCCCCTTGTGGCATTCAGCCGCTACATCATGAACTTTTCTGTTTATACACGCACACACCATTGATTGATGTTCTTTTTTCTTTTCTTTTTTTAATCATGAAGTTTCATTTTATTTTAAAATGAAGTTTTTTTAAAAAAAATACAAAAGTCAACATAAGGAAGGTCATACATAATAATACTACAAGATCACTGAAGAAACTCATTCATTATAACCCTTAGTCTATCACCGATATGCTTGTGGAACAGCTCCAGTAAAACAGCCCAAACTTCTTGCCAAAGGAAGTGAGGCAGGTGGCTTCTAGGAGGAGGGCCTTCTCTGCTGTGGCACCCCGGCTGTGGAATGAGCTCCCTAGGGAGGTTTGCCTGGCACCTACACTAGGGTGACCATATGAAAAGGAGGACAGGGCTCCTGTATCTTTAACAGTTGTATAGACAAGGGAATTTCAGCAGATGTCATTTGTATATATGGAGAACCTGCTGAAATTCCCTCTTCATCACACCAGTTAAAGCTGCAGGTGCCCTGCCCTCTTTCAAATCTGATCACTCTAGTATAGCTCCTGCAGCTTTAACTGCTGTGACGAAGAGGGAATTTCCCCAGGTTCTCCATATATACAAATGACACCTGCTGAAATTCCCTTTTCTCTGCAACAGTTAAAGATACAGGAGCCCTGTCCTCCTTTTCATAGGGTCACTCTAACCTACACTATATTCTTTCAGATGCCAGGTGAAGACCTTTTTATTCTCTCAGTATTTTACAGTCTAGCATTGGCTTGTTTCATAAAACCATCGTCAACACTAACCACACTTTTGTCTAGGTTTGGACATAACGCTAAACGGCAATTACTTAAAAATGGAAGTGGAAGCTTCCAGTCAGGGCTGGTATCGAGGATAGTCATGGTTGGGTACATGCCAAGGCCCCACACCTCAACAGGGGCCCATGAAGAAGAGCCTCCTGGAGTTGCACCTTCCTCCTCTCACTTTGACCCAGACAAGGTGATGGTGAGTAGGATTAGGTGCCCCTGCCTGCTTGCTCACTAACTCTGTCAAGCAAGCAGTAGCAATGATAGGAAAAAGGATGCAGAGCAATAGCAGCTGGTGACAGTGGTAGTGAGAAGGTAGGTTCACTGAGGAAGGAGAGCTGCTTAAGGTGTTTTGCCCAAGGGTCCTCTAAAACCTGAACTCAGCACTGCTTCCAAGCTCTTCCTCACAGCCCCACCGGTGGAGGAAAGAAGGGGTTGCCCAGAGGTTGCTAATGTAAAATTACACCACCGTTTGTTGTTACATCTGAATGTGGAGAGAAGCTTTGCTCTGGTCAGCAAATCTATTTCCATAGGTTTTACTGGTATTTCTGAGGTTGTACAAGTAATAAGATGCAGCATGTTCAGTGAGCTCTGGCAAGTTAAGCATAATATCATGGATCCAATCTCCAGGCAGATGACATGTCTGCTGGTGTGCTTGGTTTTATAGGCAGACAGTTCTATTTATAAAGAGGGTTACTGAACTTTAGTTGACATCGAGGCTGAGTTCTTAATTGTACTGTAAATAGGGTGTCTGTGAGCCAAGGAGAAGGAGGAGAGTGACGGCTTGTGTTATCATATTTTCTCTCCTTATAGGCATATTATTATGTTGTCATTATTTCCTTGGCCTTCCTACTGTATGGATCAAAACTGTGCTGCAGAGTGAATGGTTAAATGGCTCCTTTTGGCAGAGATGTGTTGCTCCCAATGATGTGTTGACATATGATTAGAATCCACACAGAAAGGTTGACATGAGTTTCACTGTATATTCATTAGAGCCCCCACCAAAGCTGGTCACACTGAGGCCCGACAGAGTTAAATGCAATTTAAGTGTAGATGATCATGTATTAATTGAATTTTACTGTATATTTTTCATCTTCCCCAGGTCCTATTGTTGTCTTTCTCTGAGGAACATAACAAAACTATATACAGCACATCTTAAATGTCCAAAATTTGGTGAATGCTGGCACTAATGCTCATAATTCAAGCTTAATGTAATGAGAGAGAGGGAGAGAGGGAGATGTGGAGGTGCACACTCTTCTTGGACATATACAAGTAAATGCTGGAAGCTGCTTTAGTGTGACTATCACCATTCACCATTATATTACAAATTCTGGACAAACAAAATTTGCTTGGGATGGTCAATGTTTACATGTGAATATCAACATTCACAAAATGTTAGGCGCTCGCTTATAACATATATGTTCAGTTATAATATATAAGTTCAGTTCTGGATCCTGGCTGAAGAGAGAACAGCATTTTAACACTCATTCTACCAGACTGAGTGGTAAAGCCCCCTCCTTACCACTTGGCAAGATACTACAGGTGACCACGATACTTCGGAATGACCTCTCTCATCTTGGGGGAGCTTGGTCATCTGGATTGTCCTTCAAGTGGTAAGGAGGACTTTCGTCCTCCTTCCTAATTTGGTAATCTGTATTGGCTCATAGGCAGCAGCTAAAGTGCAGCTTCATAAGGCAACTCAATAAAACATCTATGTCCCTGCAGTTGTTTTGGCCAACAACTCTGATCAACCCTGGCCAGCATAGTCAATAGTGAGGGATGATAGGAGTTGTAGGCCAAGCCACCTGGGGGACCATAAATTGCCCACCCCTGCTATAAACATTTGATGAAAGCCAATAAAAATATTGGCTCAAAAAGCCAAACTCTGATCTTACAAGTCATGCTGATGCCAAAAGCTACTGTAGATGTAATCTCCATAATATACAAAAATGCATACATGCCTACCTAACTTATTCCAGTACATCTCAGCATTGATGGAAGTGTGGCAATTGGTGTTTTCCATTATTAAAAATTAAAGCAAACATATTTTCCCATTACTATTGTAATTCTACGCATAAAGAAACAGGGCAATGCAAACTAATACCAGTCATTTTTAACTGAAAAGTAGAAATGGTGACATATCAATTTGAAACTTAAATCAATTTTTGTTTCTTTAAAGAAAAAGTAAGGAAAATCCTGTGTGTACATTCCTCATGGCAAATTGTGTGTTCCTTCCTTCCTTCCCAGAGTACCAACATCAGCCCATCCCTTTAATTAAACCGAAAACAGTTATCCATGTGCATTTTCCATGTATATACATGGGATAAATTATACAGCCAGCTGGATTGGTTAGAACACAAATGTACAGCTGGAGATGCTAAATGAGATCAGCTGTAGAAGAAGAAATGCCAAGCAGCCAAGTCTTCAAACAACAACCCCGTCAGTGGAAAAACACCACTCATTTAATTGTTACAAAAAAATATTTAATGTGACAGACACATAATGGAATGGATGACATATGAAATGACTGGGGAGGGTGGTTCCTGTGGGACTGGGTTGGGGGAGAGAGAGAGAGAGAGAGAGAGAGAGAGAGAGAGAGAGAGAGAGAGAGAGAGAGAGAGAAAGGATTCCGGAAGAATTCAATTGATTTTTCTCTTTAAAATCTATTGCCTGTCATTTTAATTTGTCTCGTGTATCTTATTTGCTGTGAGATCTGAAACAGAATGGTGAAAAGGTCTTCAAAGCCATTTCCAAGTTGTGTCAGTCTCAGCGGTCCAAGAGATGCAAGCAGCTTGTGGAAGTGTAAATAGCGTAACCAGGATGCTGCTGTGTAGTGTCAAGTGAGGAGATGACCTCGCCTCTTGGCCATTTGTTTCACTAAGAGCTAGGGATGTTTTCTTAAGAGGCCCTCAATTCCAGCAGCAACTCGGATGCTGGAATAGCAGTTCCAGCAGCGACTGGGACACTGACTCAGAGAGAGAGAGGAATCAGAAGGGGAAAGTAGCACTCCTACAGATTTGCTGGATCTGAATCCACACCATTGAGCCTGAATCCAGCAACGAGGGACTTTCCAAACCTGGGACTCCTCACTGAGGACCCACAGTGACTAGAGTCCTCAAGCCAGGCCTGATGGGCCACTAAGTCTGTGCACAGCCAGAGGCTGGACGCCTGTCTAGCGTTAGCAGAAAGGTAATAGATGTCACCTTTCAAAGCAGAGGGCTGCCATTGCGCTGAGCATCAGGAGGAATGGGGGAGAAATGAGGCAGCCAGAGAAGGGTGAGAAGAGGGACGCAGGGTGCCTGAACCACCTCTCCTTCCTCTGACCTCTTTCTGGCTGCCCGTTCCTCCCCGCACCCATTTTCTTTATCTGTATCTGCGAAACTGTGCAGATACAGATTTTGAAAATGGGGGTGGAATCGGGTAGTGGTGGAATGGGCCCTGTTCCCCTCCTCCCCCCCTTTTTATTATTATTATTTACCAGGGGGCACGGGGCTCTCCTGAGCTCCTGGAGGTCTGCCCCCTTCCCTGTCCAGCTGATGGCAACCAATCGGGGGCGCCATCGGATGTGACACGCCTCTGCAGACAAAAAAGTTGGGGTAAGTGCCTGACTTTTTTTCAGTGGAGTTTCTGGGGTTTCCCCCCCGATGGCTTCGCAATGGCGGCTGCGTCATGTCTACAGTCCTGTGTACACTTATCTAAAAGTAAGCTCCATTACCACAGTTTGATTTATTTTTGAGTAAACATGCATAGGACTGTGCTGTCAATATGTCTGCTTTATAAAGACCCCTTGTATGCCAGGTAAACTCTTTTTTTGAGGTGCATAACAAGTTGATGTGGGCAGAACTCTCTGGGCAGGCTATCCATCAAAAAAAATGTATTGCTAAACGCAGCATAACATGCACATGTCAGTATTTTGCTTGCTTGCTTCCAGAAGAGAAAAATCAAGGTAGCAGATCAAGGTTTATTTTTCTACTCTTGTTTTTCTTCCAGTTAACCAGATGTAGATCTGTTCAGCTATACTAGTGGACGTGATTAAAAATGAATCACCTATGCAGCTTGGAGGAGAGCATTTCTGACATGTATCAAAATCCATACATGTTTTTCTGTCGGTACAAAGCTCTGGAGAGGTTCCACACAAACTTGCACATTTTATTTAAACTCCAGCCCCCACCATCAGCAGAGATGAGGCAGTTGGTAACTAGATTGAGGGCCTTTGGTGGTACTCTGGGTTTTGGATGTGATTCTCTTAGACCTGCTGAACTTCGTGGACCTCTTAGAGGTTTTCAGTACCATCAACCATGGTCCTCTGGGTTGGAAATTGGAAGCACTTACTCCAGTGGTTCTGTTGCTCCCCGGAGGGCCAATTCAGGCAGATGATGTCAGGGGACTACTGTCTAGCCCTATGTCCCTTGTATTAAGGAGTTCTTCAGGATTCCATCTTATCTCCCATGCTTCATAGCATCTACATCATGAGTGTGCAACTGCTGGCCATTTTGTCCCCCATGGATCCCCCACCACCATGGGTCACACCCTGTGAGGTGCTAAATAAATAAATAATAACAATGGCGTCTGTAGTTTACGACGTGCCAGAAGGGAAAAATTATTTTGTTGGCAAGCTAAATAGGACCTGTTTTGTGCTCCATAGAGCAACAAACAACTTTCATTTTAATTTTGTGGGGACCACAGGTCATAGAATCATAGAATCATAGAATAGCAGAGTTGGAAGGGGCCTACAAGGCCATCGAGTCCAACCCCCTGCTCAATGCAGGAATCCACCCTAAAGCATCCCTGACAGTCTACAGGCAGCTACCTTTGAAAGTTCTTGTGACCCAAGACCTCAGGTATTATTACACACAGGGAGAAAGGGTACAACACAATTACAATTCAGAATTAACAATTGCAGGTGCTATTAGCTCACAGATCCCAGTCACTGGTGGCCAGTCAAGCATCTGTCCAGTGTGAAACCACATCATAGGGCTTGTCATTCCCCTCAGGCCAGATGCTTTTATTGAGACATGATCATTGTGCTTTTCCCGGTAATATGGTGACAAATGCCTGAATGAACAAAACAATTAAATAAATAATTATGTCCCTAGGAAGGTTTGCCACCTTTTCAGGATCTGATAAAACCCCTATTAATTTTCACAAGCCTTTCAGACTGTGATTTTATTTCCATTTTATGCTATTTGAATGCTGGGCCACCAAACTGCATTTTTAAAATAGTTTGTGGTGTTTTACTGCTAAGTGATTTTAATTATTCTGTAAGCTGCTCTGAAAATCCTACTGAATTGAAGAGTGGGTTCTGAAATAACAAACATCAAATAAATAAATAAAGGCTGATGTTGTTTTAGAAAAACTGAAGTAAATGCTACAAAAGTAAGCTCATAATGTCCATACCATTTTTATTTTATTTATTTTAAACATTTCTTTACAGCTCCATCTGCAAAGGTGCTCTCTCAGGTATCCTGGTCTATCTTCAAAGGTAGCCCCACACAATGAGCACATTGCAGTATTTCTACAAGGAATTTACTGAAGAACAAATAACCGAGACTAGATGACACCGTGCCCAAATGCAGAAAATGTCAGAGGATGTATTAGGGTGACTGTGGTAACTCTGGACAAAGGCCTTGGACATTGAGAAAGTACACTATGCTATGGGAAAGAAGTGTATTGGTGTACTCTACCCTCTTTCCATGAAGATGTAGAAAGCCCGAGGAGATGTGCTGATGTGTTCATGCTACCCCTGGAGGCTGGCCTTGTATTTTAAGATTCACAATTCCTGCCCTTTTAAAGGCTTTTGAAGACATAACAGCTGAAAGCTGTTGACAAATATGGAAGCGAACGGAGGTTGGGGAAGAAATAAAATATTTAAATTGCATCACTGAACAGACCAAGCTGTAGAAACAGCTGGTCGAGAGAGAAGGAGTAAATAATGGGGCACGGAAGACCATACTCCAGTTAAACTACTAAGCCAAAACCTAACACAGTGACAACCAAAAAGGGGGAAGAAAGAAAATCTATATGAACAGCAGTGAGGAAAGCCAAATATGCACTTGCAGAACACACAGAAAGAGTGTCTTTGCTATGGCTTCCTAGGAATATGATTAAACAAGCTAAATTCCCACACTTGGAAGTCTTCCAGAATCTTAATGGTAGTGTCCTTCACCAACCTGCTAAAAAGAATGAAAGAAAAATAAGTTGGACATATTTTTGTTGCTTCCATTATGCAACTTCCATTATACAACCCTTATTACCCTCTGGAAGACAAAAAGAACTTTCTTTAAAATAGAATTTTATTTTGAAATAAAGCTAAAATACAGGCAACAAAAAGGAAATACACATAGCAATATAACAAGATCATTGGGAGAGCAATGCTATGCCCCCCCTTCCTGACATTAATACATTAACTCTCTTCCCAACATTATTTATTTTGAAAGAGCCTTCTGAATACAGCATTCTTTAGTGTAGGGGAAAGAGAACATAGCCGAGAGAAATTCAGTGTGCAGGCTCAGCAGCTTCACATAACTTTGGAAGTCCTTTGGGTTTCTCCAGATATGCATATACATTGAGAAGGTATGCACATGTTTATTTCATTTGTCATATTGGCAAATACCTTCTTGAATTCTTTAGAGGAAATCTTGGAAGAAAGTTTGGGAGTTGTCTGGGCACTGCAGGCCTCAAAGAAGTTTCACATGATATGAGAGCATTGTACATGGTCACGGAACAAATGCGTGACAGAGGGTATATGTCACTTTGACACATTCTCAATGGCCTTCATCGCCAAGGCAATTGCCAACAAAACACAGATCAATAATGGCTTACATTAAAGCACAGCCTTGGTCAGCATAGCTCTTGCATTGTTTAAAGCGTATCCGTCTCATAGCATAATGCAAGGTAGTAGCATATTTTACCTACCCTTTAGGATTTTTTTAATGATTTCGACTGCTGTAGCAGCAACTGTCTAGCAAAGGATTCTGTCAGCAAATTCCTTCTAACAGTGACCAAAAAAATGAAATGAAATGAAGCCATGGGCAGTGGAGGCTGGTGGCTCCAATTTTGGTGGGGCTGTGAATCCATTTTAGGTTTCAGGCAAAACCAGCCAGAATTCTAAAGTAGGGTGACCATATGAAAAGGAGGACAGGGCTCCTGTATCTTTAACAGCTGCATAGAAAAGGGAATTTCAGCAGATGTCATTTGTATATATGGAGAACCTGGTGAAATTCCCCCTTCATCACAACACTTAAAGGCGAAGGAGCTATACTAGAGTGACCAGATTTAAAAGAGGGCAGGGCACCTGCAGCTTTAACTGTGGTGATGAAGAAGGAATTTCACCAGGTTCTCCATATATACAAATGACGCCTGCTGAAATTCCCTTTTCTATGCAACTGTTAAAGTTAGAGGAGCCCTGTCCTCCTTTTCACATGGTCACCCTACCTAAAGGAGCCCGAAATAGGTTCAGAACCTTGGATAGCTCCTTCATAGTTCTGGCTGGTTCTGACTGAAATCCAGAGTGCATCCACAACCCCACCGCCACAGAAGAACTTCTTCAAGATGAGTTTGGTACTACTATGGACTTAACGTGGTATGCTCAGGCTGTGAGAAGCACTGCACCTAATTCTTCTTTCTTCCACATTGAAAAAGAATGATGAACCATGATAAACAAAAGAATGATAAACATCTCCCTTCCCTTCTGGGAAGGCAGAGAATAGGTATCCCTCCCAGGAGATAGGAGGCTCTACTACTACCACCTCTCTTAATTAATTTCCTCTCCCCCTAGTATGAAACTATTTAGGGGCATTTGATATGTTCATGGGTGTATAATTAAAACAAAAACATATAGGCCTAGATGTACACCTTGTGTCATATCAATACAATCCCATCATGGTGACATCATATCCCTTTTGCACATTTATACCTTGTAGCACACAGCGACATCTTTTGAGGTATTTTGGATAATACAGAATAAAAAGTGGGAAATAATGCTGGAAAAGCATTATATGGAATTCGTAATATGCCCCAACAGTTATCAGTGCAGTTCAACACTGAGAAAGAAACACTAGGAGCTCCATCACACCAGGGATTTAGCACACACTCGACATACCTGGTATGCGGTTTTGCAGCCTGGTACTCACATGACATTGTCCATGTTCTGCACTCATTTTGCCTCTTCCCCTCTACGTTTCATTTCTTTTTGGAGCGGGGAAAGTCTGGATTATTTTCCTTCCCTGCGAAATAAATGTGCTTCTCCCTCCCATGTATTGCTGTCATTGTGTTGTATCCGACCATCCCATTCTAAGGGTGGTCTCACTAACAAAAGAGGAGGGCGGGGCTGTTCTCCGCTCAACCATGAAGGGGGAGGGAGAGAGGTCCCATTTAACTCTATGTTCTTACTCCTAAATAGGCTCTTTGATCCAACAGAGGCCTCCATCAGTGGAATTTGGGAGGAAAATGATTGTCACAGATTCCCCCCTCCCTCCCACCTGCACCTCCCCCAACCTGCTCCAGAGGGTTCTTGGAACAGCATGGGAGGTGGCACATGGTGTTTCAGGAGTCAGGAGAATGAGCTAAAATCCCCTTTTCCTGTTCTCCTGACAGAAGGTTCCACTAGATCAAACAGCCCTTTGTCAGCAGACGGACATCACTGAAAATAGCCCCATTCTGTTTCCTGTGCTTCTACCTGTTTTAACTTTATTTAGTTTTTAAAATAAAAACAAAAAAGCACAACCCTCTTCTAGGAAAAGTATGTTCTATACCTGTATACTTAGAGCAACTGCAGTATTAAATTGGTCATTTTTATCCTCTCCTCAGTCCTAATCTATCCTCTACTTCCAGCTTTGCCCCATGTGAGAGTTCAGATAATAAATTCTTAACACTTTGCCTGAAAAATATATGGGGTTTCCTTTCAAAAAAAATTCCTGCTGAGATGAGTTTTCAGTATCAGCAAGCTGTCCATGCCGCAACACCTGTTTAAGGTTCAGCAACTTCCTTCCACCTGCTTAAATCATTTCTCCACAGCCTTGCCCTGAACGTTCTCCGTCTCTGCTAATTTCATCCAGGCTAAAGCAAAATTATCTGGTAATTCATGCTTAATACAATCACCAGCCCTTGGGTCATTCATTCAAAGCAGGATTTCTTTTTACGCACTTTGCGTAATGGATTTTTAAAATTCGTCTTCCAAGCAGCAGCGTTCCCCCCCTCTCCCAAGAAATACATTCTGCAGAGTGCAAGGAAGCTAATTTCAAGGTGTTATCACACTCCAGGGCTTAAAGAAGGAAGAGATGCCTTTAGTTGTTGTAGCTAAGGAATGGGAATTTAGGAGAATTCCCAAACTACACAAAATAGTATTGTTTGGTTAGTATAATTTGTTGGTGTGTATTTCCCCAAGCTGCAGTACTACCTTTTCTCCCTGGGCTCTTTTGGTTTCCCATTCATCTCATTTCCTTTAGGTAATGTTCAGCTTTGATTTATTTGATCATATTTACTCTTTATAGACTTCCTACAAAATACAGCATATTGAATAGAATGAAAACACATTCAGAGCAGGTTATAGGTTCTTTGTAACAATCATTTTCCTCCCTTTGTTGTTCAACGTCTGTTGATTTTATAAATAGATCTATTGAATGTATTCCTTACAAATATTTCCAGCAGCATTCAAAGCACACCTGAGTAAATCACTGCCCATCACAACATGGTTAATCATGATCAGCCACTTTAAATTCGAATAATTTGAGCTTTGATTTATTCCTCAAAGGACACTATCATATTTCATACAAGCCAGGCAATATAGTGTGCCGTAATCTATCTACATAATCGCCACTTCCTAACATTGTCCCTTTTTGTCACTCTCTAGGCTGCCAGGCTCAGAATGTGTCAAAGATACGAGACGTGGAACAGGTTTGTGGGTGGAGTGGAGCCAATTAATCAGGATTTAGATTCCCCTCTAGCCCATGAGCTGGTTTTGTGAAGAGGGAAGGCATACCCTCTTTGCAAGCTGGCTCCAAATCTGAGATGGGCCCTGTCAAGCTGCTGGACAGTGCCCCACCTCAGCACCCCATGCTTATGATGATCTGCTGGCACAGCTAGGTCTACGAAGTCACCTACTGCTTTCATTTCCCACAAAGACCTGCAGCATTCTTGGGTCAGGTAGGTAGGGTTAATCAGAGGGCACCTTTCTCAGCCTGATTCTCAGGCTTGTGAAAGGGGGGAGAATAATTTTCTCCACATTCTTGGGTGGTTCACAGAAATTCTGAAGGAAGTTGGGACCACAGATCAGTGTTAGAAGACCTGCTTTGATGACAAAGGCCCCAGGTTTGATCTCTGGTGTCTCCAGGTAGGGCTGGAAAAATTCCTGCCTGAAACCTTGGAGACTATTGCTGCCAGTCAGTGTTGACAATATTGGACTAGATGGACTAAGAGTCCAACTCAACATAAAACTGCTTCCTATGTTCTTATGTCTTTCAGTGGACTTACATTTTTAGGAGAGACTAGCCTTCAGAGGGCTTTTCTTTTTCTTAATTAAACATTTCCTTGTTTTTCTTTAAATAGCTTTTGCTGCTATTTGTTTTTTGTTGTTTTAAAGGACTCCCATAATTGATAGGCTGAATGAGGTCAGTATACTCACACACACACACACACACATCTTCCCCAGTGAGCTGTTTTTCTCTGTGTCATCCTCCCTGGGTAAATCCCTGGGATTCCTCCTCATTTCAACCCTCTTTAAATTTCTCTCTCTCTCTCTCTCTCTCTCTCTCACACACACACACACACACACACACATGCACATCAACTGAGTATTTTCTTTGAAAATTGGCTGGAAAACAGAGCATAAACAGAAAGAGCTAGGACTCCTGAAAAGCTTTGAGCTTCAGCACCTCTTACATTAAATTCTCTGGTATCCAGTGCCCAATCCAGAAAAAGAAAGGAGGAAAGCTCCCCTCTGTTATATATATAAAAAGCCTTCCTCTACCATTACGGAACCGTAATGTTGAAGAGATAGGAGTGCCTTTGAGCATGTGCAGAGTGCCTGTCATATTACCACAAGAATCACAACAACTTTCACTGCCAGCGAGCCATTAAAACAAATGCAAATTGTCCACATCACTCCCCACCCCTGTACCTCAAAATTCTCTTCTGAATAAATGGAATTAATCTTCTAAATCAAGAGTGAATTCTAGACAGGTTTAAACCACAGCTCCATCGTGTTTGAAATTAAGTTTCCTGTGCCTTTCATAGCTGCCCCACAAATGCAATAGTTGCAGTATTTCTCCAATATGAAGGTGTGGTGATGGGAGAAGCTCTGCCTCTTGACTTTCGGCCTGTTTTGCAACTGATTCAGCCATAGGGCATCTTTAAGGGAGGAAAGAAGGTGATAATCCTATTGGCGTCTGGCCTGTGGGGGCTTGTATGAGGAGCAGCTCATATTGTCCAGCACATAAAGTCCTCAGAAAGCACACAATCCTTGACTCTTGCTACCAATAACAATGAATATGAACTTTTTATTTTTTACCTCAGCATTCAGCCAAAATCCATTCATGGAGGCAAGGCTTGCCTGTATAACAGACTGAGGCAGGATCTACACTACTGCTTTAAAATGGTTTATAGGACATTAACAACTGTTGAGGCCCACGACACACTTCATATACAGTTTTCAAATCATTTTCAAAGTGTTACAACCTGCTTGGTGTAGATCTGGCCTTTGTTATGGTATTTTGGCTGCCCACAGCGATAAAGTTGAAACAGGAACGCAATAATTTCATTAGCTTCTTTGCTTGAAGACAACAAACCTCTCACTGCAGAAATAAAATGCTGCAAAAGCAAATGAAGGAGACTTGATGGCCTCTTTCTGAAGAAGCAAAACAAAAGAGTCTGTCAAAAAGATAGCATGGAGAATGTTTGGAGGAGGGTGAAGTGTTCCTTGCCTCCAGCTTAGTCGAGTTTCCCACTTTGGGGGCGCGACTGGTCTGAAAAAGTATTTATGGTGATGTGGAGATGAAATGTCAAAATGAAACAACTGCTATGTAATTTGGACCTTACAAGAGTAAGGACTCGAATGGTAAGATGCTACATGTTTTCACTGTTATTTTATGGAGTGGACACTTAAGAAAAACAATTTGAGCAAAATCAAATCTTTTGAAATGTGGATATATCGATGTATGTTGGAGATTCCATGTACTGACGAAATAACAAATGAGGACTTACTATGTAGGGTAAACAAACCAACAGAATTAATGAATACCTTCTAAAGAAAAAAAAACCCTGCAATATCTTGGTCATATTATTCAAGGAGAAAAATGCACTATATTCAATTTAAAGGAGGAAAAAACAGTGGGAAGAAGATGGACATTGTGGCTAAAGAACTTGAGGGAATGGTACAGCTGTACCTCTATACAATTATTTAGAGCAGCGGCATCAAAAACAAAAATAGCTGTAACGATGGCTAACCTCTGATAGGACAAAGCGCCTTAAGAAAAGGAGATGAAATGGAAGGTCTGTTGCACTTGAGAAGAACATTTCAATGGAGGCAAAAAACCATCCCAGCCTCCAACTACAGCCAGGGTGCCCAACCTTTTCACCTCCAAAGGCTACATCCAGTGTCAGATGCAGGGACAGGGACCACGTATGGATGTGTGTGCATGTGTTCATGCACATGGAAATCACATTCCTAGAGCATCCTGTGACGGGGGGTGGGGAGGGGGAATGTGGCAACTTGAAATAGCAAAGTGCTAGAAGTGAGCTGCAGATTGCATTTGGTGGCTGAGGATCTTGGGGGAGGGCATGGGTTGTGCACTCCAGCTTTACAGGTGGCCCATAGGTGGTGTAATGTGTTCCCCATGGATCCCAGAAATATACAAGCCCTCTATCCATGCAGCCTTGCTCTTAATAAATGATAAGCACTTCATCACTTAATATAATACAACTTGGAGGTAGCGGCTTGGATGTGGAAGAGACATTAAATTTTTTGTTGTATCAGGAATATGGTGCATTGACAAGACTGCATTCCTATGCAAGAGCTCTACAAATAACCTCCAAAGGATTTTTAAACACACACACAAACACCAGTGGAGGCTGGTGGCTCCGAATTTGGTGGGGCTAGGAATCCGTTCTGTGTTTCAATCAGAACCAGCCAGAACTCTAAGGGAACTATCCAAGGTACCAAACCTATTTTGAGGACAGGGCTCAGCATCGTGGATAGCTCCTTTAATGTTCTGTCTTGTTCTCACTGAAATCCAGAATGGATCCACAGCCCCACCAAAGTTGGAGCCACCAGCCTCCACTAACACACGTCCTGATCAAAACCTAAGATTAAACCTTAGCTAAAATCCCATGGCTATCCAGAGGAGAGAGTCTAGTGCTAATAATATGTCACAAGCAGTATCTACTGGAAAAGCCATGTCACCACACTCCATAGCCACATTTGCAATCGAAGCACAATGGGAAATGCTGTGTAGTGTATCCAAGGTGGTTGGGGGTACACAGGTAGATGCAGGGGGGCTGGGGTCATAAATCTTCCTTCCTTTCACTGATCTCAAAGTCTAAGCCTGTATTTCTACTTCTGAACTTCCCCTGGCTTGTCCCATTTTTTTATCTGAAACTTTTCTGAGCTACTTCTGAATGTAGGTATTACAGAAAATAAAAGGCATATTGTTTACAATCCTATTGCATAGTTATTACATTATTAAAGCTACTCACTCTAAATATATATATATATATATATATATATATATATATATACATATATAGCAAATTAGTTTTAAAGGGCACAATTATGCTCTATTACACTGGTATAACTCTCAAATAGCTTAATGAGTTTAGCTGGATATGGATTATGGTCTCCCTTTCACAGTGCCCAATTTGGTCCCTTACTTACAATGCAATTCTATGCATGGCTATTCAGCAATTATCCCCATTCAGTTCAATGGGAGTAACTCTCAGGTAAACATGTACAGGATTGCAGCCTCAGTGTGGTTGCTGTGAGGTTTTGCTGTCTTGAAGATCCATCACCCTAAGAATGGATGTACACATGAGTGTTTCTCCCAGATGAGGTGATTCAGGTAAAACTCTTTCATCCATCCAGCTCTACAGTCCAAATCAGACATCTAAGACTTTCAGAAAGCCTGAGTAAAGGTAACAATTGCATATCAGATCTTTCAAACAATGCATTAATTCTATTATTATTATTATTATTATTATTATTATTATTATTATTATTATTATTATTATTTAAAAAAAACTCAACCAGTTTAAAAGATCAGAGATAAGTCTATCTCATGTTGGTTCAAATTCCCAAAAGCCAGGAACTAGGAAGCTTAAGCTGATGCCTTAGCAATGATCAGTGAAGATGTTGTGCAATGTCACAAACTGTATTTGCTTATAACTTACCCTCCATGCAACCACTCTTTTAGGCCCAAATCTAATTAGGGAGGATGGAGGGACCAGTAAAGATGTCCAATGTTGTCCTGGCCTTAAGAAGCAACTGAACCTTGCTGTATTGCTAGAGGAATCCTCCTGTGAGGAGATTCACACCTTTATTCTGTGAGCTGACCCATGTTTTTACTGGGTAAGCTGACAGTGAGAAATAGGGGGTCTCCTTTGATGCAAAGGAAATTACAAGTTAAAACAGAAATTAAAAATTAAATGGCGTTAAGTCAAGCGCTGCTTCATGGGTTTCTTTCCCCAAATCATGTCTTTAGAACAGGGCTGAGCAATGTATATTTGCAGAGAGGCCACCCAGCCACTGCTGCCAAATTTGCTGCAGGGATGGAAAAAATGCAGCATTTTTTCAAGAAAATGAAAGCACAGCTTGGCACAGACAAGGTTGTATACTCCCCACATTTTCTTGCAAAATTACTGGGGGTGGAGTTGCTGCCACGGTGGCAGAAAATCTGGCAGCAATTGCAGCAGGGGGAGGGGACAATAAAAGCCTTGTCTGGAAGCACCTGCTGAAGAAATCTTCATCGTCTCTGAATATATGGAGTTGAGCCTGGCATATGGAAGTTACTGCCATGATCCAGGAGATTTACAAGTACTGTATGTCATATTTGGACCTGAGGATTCTTCAGAAATTATGGAAACACTGTCCCCGTTCAGAAGACACCTTAAACTATGGCTTTAACCACAGTGGTTGAGCCAGAAAGCCAGACCGTGTTCAGAAGACACCTTAAACCATGGCTTTAACTACAATGAATAAAGTAAAAAGGCTTATTCACCGTGGTTTAAGGTGTCATCTCAACATGGCTTGGCTTTCTGGTTTAACCACCATGGTTAAAGCTACGGTTTAAGGTGTCTTCTGAATGAGCCCATTGTGAAGAAATGATTAAGACATATTCAGAAACGACGAAGACACTGGAATGATGAAAACAGAAATGATGAAGACATTAAAACAAATATCCAGTTTTTTTCTCATTTCCTCCTGATTTTAATATGGAAAAGTAAAGTAATGTAGAAAGCAGGCTTAAGATCTAATATCTTGTGTTTTCTGAATGGGAATTGTATGACTGATGCAGATGTCGCTGTGGTAGAGGAAGGGACAGTCTAAGTAGGGGGAAAGCAAGCATTTGGCGTGGCCCTTGCCCGCCTGCACAAAATAAAGCAATAAGCAGTCATTGTTCGGACCCAACATAAGCTCTACAGCTCTTTTTGGAAGATAGCAGAGACTTCCAATGCAATTCACATAGGTTCCTGGTAAATTGGCTCCACTTGCTTTGCTAAATAATTGAATCTTATTTAATTATAGATTAAATACATCTACAAACACTTCATTAATAAATAAAGCACACTTGTATAAGCTACTTTGAACTAACAAGCTGTATGTTTTCCACTTTGCTGCAATATTCGATGGTAGGCATACATCTCTCTATAAATCCTGGCATTTTTATATAATGTTGTGAATGTTGAAATGTATTGCAGAAGAAGAAGGAAAATGGAGCTCTTTCAGTCAACTTGTTGCCTCTGTGGTAGTTTTTTTCTGCAAGGGTAGAGAGTTGGTAGAAACCTTCTCCAGCCTTGCCAAACAGTCTCCCTGCCCCACAACTAGCCTTCAGAGGAAGGCCAAACTACACCTGATATTTATTTATTTACTTATTTCCTCTATGACCCTCCTTTCTTTCAAGGAGCCCAAGATGGTGTACATGATTGACTTCCTCTTCATTTTATCCTCACAACTGATGTGGGTTAGGCTGAGAGTCAGTGACTGGCCAAAAGTCACTGAGTGAGCTTCATGGCAGAGGATCTCCTGAGTCCCAGTCCAACACTCTAACCACTATGCCAAACAGGCTCTCAGACATTAAATGCATCTTTACATCTAATTATTTGGTTGTCTTCCTGATTTTTAAAAAATGTCTTCTGCTGTCCATGACCAGTTTTCTTGTGGCATCTATGTTGTCCTTGCAAATCTGGCTTATATCTAGATTATTTATTTGCTAGATGGTTGTTGTTACTACTGCTACTACTATTATAGAACAGACCCAGGTTCACATGGCTTGGAATAATCTTTTGTTTGATACAGCGAGGCCTTCAAACAAATTTACACAGCTGACAGAGTTGGACATATTGTACATGCCCTGAGTGAAACCATGCCCACTATAACTCTGGGTATGGCCCCTGCCATTGTGTACCCATATAGCCTCTCCCTTCAGGGAGACGTCTATCCACTACATTCCCCTGAGGAGGGGGCTGCCCCACAGCACAGGGCAGGAGCAGGCATATAATTCTCTCCTACTAATGTCCATATTAATCTCCCTTGCCTTCTTACTGCATTGGCTACAAAGAATTGTGCTGGTTAGGGAAGTCTGACCCTAGTGGCAAGCCAGTGTGGTGTAGTGGCTAGGGTGTTGGCCTGGGAGTCAGGAGATCTGGGTTCTAGTCCCCACTCAGCCATGGAAGCTCACTGAGTGACTTTGGGCCAGTCACAATCTCTCAGCCCAACCCACCTCACAGGGTTATGAGGATAAAGTGGAGAGGAGGAGGATTATGTACACCACCTTGGGTTCCTTGGAAGAAAAAAAGGCAGGATATAAATGCAATAAATTCTTTTAAAAGAGTGGCTGAGGATATTCCTGCAGAATTCAACCACATGGTCATATTTATATTAATTTAAACTAATTAATACATTTTTAAAACAAAAAAACAGGTGTCAATATTTCACAATCTTAGTATTATGGAGCTGATGGACAGATAGATCTTTTATTATTATAGATTATTATTTCAAAATGATGATTGTGCTGTGTAGTGATAATATTTCAACCTGTAAAATGAGAAAGAAATAACATGCAACCCCTGTGGCAACTGTTCACATGTAGGATACAAGTACGCGAATTTTCTCCAACTGTTTTTACAACATTGCTGCTCTTTTGTCGGAGGGACCCTCCCCAAAGTACAGCTCAACTGATGTTATTTTACTATTACCTTTTTGACACAGAACATTTTTTTCAAACCTGGAAATGTTGTTTCAATGTTGCTCGGTGACAGAAACCAGCATTACCTTCTAATACATCATCATAATAAAAGGGTACAAAACAAAGGAAGTCGTTTGTTTTGTGTACCTTGTGTCAGCTTATGTAACATGGTGACAAAAGACACTGGCATTCTTTTCTCTTTTTTTATTACAAAAATACTTTGGATCTCTTTTATATATTCCTCCTATCCATTTTGCCTGAACACGAAGAATAATCTTGCTGATAATACAGAAGCAGCGAACACCGAACCATTAAATTGACAGTGTGATTTATCCCACTTCACGCTGCTTTATAAGCGGAACATATCAACCCTGTGAGCCTTTCTTCTGCTTAAAAGAATTGTAAGGATTATACCTCTTACCATTACTTATATTGATAAAATGTGGCACACCATCTCTCATTCCTCATGCTGATTCTCTTATCACAGCATATGTGCAACTGTGATTCCGCCCTTTCAGAATGTGATGGCAGCAATTCCTTGTGTTAACTACGGATGGGGAACAAATTCGTGCTTAATTTTGTGCTTTCAAACCGATAGATGAGTGGAATCTCACTTGTTCTTCAAAATTCGCACTCCTCTGAATTTTGCAACGGAACTCACCATTCAAAAATGTGCATATTGGGGAACATGCATACAAAACTGCATAGATTCAGGGAAATAATGTTAAAAATGCATTATATTAGGAAATGTGCTCGCACAAATGTGTATATTAGGCAAAACTGCAATAAAATGTATCTATTGAGATCTAAAAATGTGCAAATATTCATGCAAGCTTTTCTTAAAAATTCAAAGTTTGGGACAAACTGAACTTAAGACTGAAGAAATGGTAAATTTGTCCATCCATAGTTGAAACATCAAACTGCTCCAATCGTATAGAAAAAGGGCAGTGGCAGTCCAATTTGAACTTTAGATAGAATGGGCAGGTGAGAATGCCTTAAGATGCCAACATTATGCATAATGCTGACATTATTAGGAAGGATTATTATTAGAGAGAGCCCTTAAGAAAGTCCACAAAACTTCACTCCAGCTTCTACTAGCTCTAACCAAATAATGCCCCCAGCGTATTTTATTTTTTTAGTTGCCAAATGGACCATTTCAAAAAGCAGTGGGGGGCAGGGCCCTCCTAACTCCTCCGAAATTTGAGGACTGGCAGAACAGGGCAGATGGAAACAATGGAAAAGATAAATAGAAAAGAAAAATAAGGAGGAGGAGGAGGAGGAGGAGGAGGAGAAGAAGAAGAAGAAGAAGAAGAAGAAGAAGAAGAAGAAGAAGAAGAAGAAGAAGAAGAAGAAGAAGAAGAAGAAGAAGAAGAAGAAGAAGAAGGGGATTGCCTATGGTTAAATTTTGGGTGCTTCCAAATGGAAGATTGCTAGCAGTACCATTCAGAAGCATTTCATCTTTTCCTCCTTAATGGATTTTCTGTCATAAGAAGCAGTGGGGAATCACAGCAGGGTTAAAATGGAAGACGTCATTATCTTGACCCTGTCAAATCCCATGGCTGAGGAAAGGCGATTGCACAATAAAAACCTCCTCTGGAAGCACCTTTTTAGTAACGTAATGAGTAAATAAACAAGGCAAGGAGCAGTGGGAGAGATTTCTGTTGCTTCTTTTCTTATCCAAACCTCAGCGCAATTGAGAAAAGTCTGCACCTACCCCAACCCCAACCCTCTACGCTTGCCAAAAGGCTTGGGAGGGAGATGGAAATCGCCTTCGTTGGCACTGCAGCCTTTTGCCAAAGTTAAAAACAACAGCAGGCTTCTCCCATGCCGTCTCTTCTTCGAACCACAGTGAAAAGTGAGAGAAGACCTCGCCTCTCTCCTAAGCCTTCTGCACTTGCCGCAGGACTTCAGGAGGAGGTGAAGTCTTTTCTTGCTTACAGTTTGCAAAAGAGGAGAAATAGGGAGAATCCCTCCCGCTATAATAAGGCTATCAGAATCAACCACTTCTCTCAATTGCTTGGAGCAGGTCCACTTGGCCTCCTCCCTTGAAAAAGTAGAGAAAGTGCCTCTCACTACGAGGACCAACATTTGCAATTTGGATCCTTGCCTTTTGTGGCTGGTGAGGCCAGCAAAGAATAGGCTAGTGGGCAGCTATGTTTCATTTGAGCAGGGTAGGGTTCTTCCTATATTACTCTTGCCCAACCTGGTGCCCTCCAGATGTTTTGGACTTCTACACCCATCACCCCCAGCCACCGATGTTGGGAATTGTCATCCTGATCCCTACCCAAGAACTCCTGGATGAAACATTCTTCTCCCAGCCCTTTCTGTCAAGCCTTTGGACCTGGAGATGGATTTGTGAGGTATCTGTGAAGGTTGTGAGGATCGATACTTCCATTTTGATTTTGTTCTACCTCTCACCCAGGGTTTGATACTGTATAGACCACACCATTGTCTTGAGATGACTAACACATCTGGACAGGTATGTCTGGGGTTTCATCTCTTTCAATCTGGTATGGGAAGAATGGTCATTGGGAACAAGTTCATGTGGGGTTCACAGGATTCGAGGTTGTCACTGATGCTATTTAACATTTATATGTGAAGCCACAAAGTGAGATCATCTCTGAACCTTTCTATCTCCCTATGATGCACTTCTCCAGTTATGCTCAGCATCTGCATAAGGAGCAACATTTATGAACCCTTTCAGACCTTCTGTCTTGAATCTATAATTTGTTGGGATGTGGAACATCCTTTTTAAGTACTGGTGACCATACTCATTAACCCAGACTTTCCCAACCCGGTACCTCCCAGAAGTGTTAGGCTACAAGTTCCCCCAGCCAGCATGGAAATTGTAGTCATATACATCTGGAGAGCACTAGGTTGGGGAAGGCTGCATTAATTCTTCCTGGTGTACAATTCTATCATTTAGTTATTTTGCGCAACCCTTCATTCCATGTGGCATATAATTCACTGGTCTTGCATTATCACCCAATTTTTCTGGCTTAATTCCCTAATTTCCAGGTGTGGGAAAGTGAAATGGTGGAGGTGGCAGCCTATGTCCTTGTGTTTTCAATTTGGCTTCTGTTATGTGCGCCGTTTCTGCAGTTGGCCAACAACTTATTATTCTCTGCTATGTGCTTCCATTGGGAGGCAGAAGAAACTCTTGACCTTCCTGTTGTTGTTTTTACGGTTCTTAGTTTCTAATAGTAGAATTCTGAGTGCAGCTGCTCTGGGACTCTCTTCTGTGTAAAATAAAGAGCATACAAGGTGCACTGAGAATTAAATACATGGATGCACCTCCAGATTTTTATACATGGATGTAATTTTTGTGTTTGTTTTTATCTCTCAGTCTGTTTACAAAATGAGCTTGTTCAAGTTCATTTCAGAGAGCTTTAATGTATTTGCCCTTCAGGTTGCCTTTGGCTAGTTTTTGCTACATAAGCAGAAAGGGTCATTCTGAATACACATATCTATTTCTGGTGTCGGTGAAATAATAAGGTGAAAGCAGAAAGCTCTCCCTCTCGGCCCCAAAGTAAATTGAAGCAGAATGTTTGGATCTCGGTACAAGGTGGCCTTTAAACGTGAGACATTAGCAAAGGGCTCCTCCTGCTTTTGTCATACAGCGAATCTCCTTCAGTCAATTAAAAACCCATTCAAGATTCCACAGGAACAAGAGTATGGGTACTTAGAGTACCTGCCAACTGAATCCCAAGGAACTGGAACCAAACTACATGCAACACACAGATGGGGAAGAAGATGTTTAACTTCAAGCTGCAGGAGAAATCAGGGTGGGGGGAAGGATGTTTAATGTCGAGCTGCAGGAGCAATCTTTCCACCACCCCACCCCGATACCCATAAATGGGTTTCCCGTTCCGAAGTCCTGGGAAGCAGGTGAAGACCCACCAATCGCAGTGCCCCACCCAGAGATGGGACGTGCACATCCTGGAAAGTATGTGGGGAGCTGCTGATCACGACACCCCACCCAGAGACGGGACATGCACATCCCAGGAATCGTGGGGAGTAGTCAATTGTGGTGGCCACCCAGGGATGGGATATACACATCCTGGAAAGCACGGCCGCGCAACGGAGCAGCAGGAGGAGAGCGCAGCACGCTGCCAGGTACCACAGTGGGAGGACCCAGCGCAAAGGGGGATTCTCATGGGAATGAGTGCCGCTATTCAGTGGGACGATGGAGAGGGGATGGGGGTGGGCGGGGCATCAGTTAGTCACTCCACGGTTAGTTAATAGTCAACTCACAGTTTATTATTATGATGCCATGTGGGGAGTAGCCCCTAAATAGTCAACTGTGGAATTAACATATGGCCGACTAGTGTGTCTTCTGAACTGTCCCAGCGAGTTTCATGGCTGATTTGGACTTGGATCTTCAGAATGCTCGTCTAAACACTACACCATACTGGCTTTTATAAGACCATCTCTCTCATTTGGCCTTTTCAGAAGATTGGGAGTTCCATTAAAAAACCCAATGCATTCACTGTTGCTGATATTCTTGAGGATTTGGCCCCCTCCCCAGAGTTTCTAGAAATCAAATTGCTCAGTGGGGAATGGACGCATTGCGACAGTGGTGCACATACACTGGAATCTACAGGCATGAACACTAAGGTACCCTCTAGTGCGCAACCTGCCACTTCACATTCTGCAGAACTATTATTAAATATTATAGGCCAACGCTATTGTTGTGAATAGATCCTTTTACTATTAAATGAGGTGACCGGACGTAACGTCTACCTAAGCTAATCTTTTCTCTGTTTGTCTAAACATAAAATGACAGCCCATTGCTTCCCCACCCCACTCCCCACATAACGGCCCATCACATTGACAAATGTTGCTGAAAGAATTTAAGTTTCAGGTATCCTGTAGAAAGTCTTCATTGTTGTTTAAGTATAGCAGTGCCTTTTCTACAGTTAAATGTTGTGTCAAACATTCTCAAGGAAGGGCTCTTAGGGTTTTTTAAAGGAAGTATTATGATTGATTTACTAACACAGCTTCTTTAGAAGCAATTACAGAACAGGCTACTGCAAAGCTAATTAGTACAGCTAGGGACTTCTGAACAGGATGGGGGGAAGAACCGGGGTAGATTCCTCTGCCTCAAGACTGGCCAGGGAGGTTAAGCTCCCTGTAAGGAATGATCAGGCAAACCATAACAGTTATTTCTATGTATACTAAACAAAATCCCTCTGGCTGATTTTGGGCAATTCTCCTTTCCCACTGCAACTCTATACAATACCACCACCACTGTTGAGGAGGGCCTACTGAAGCTCTGGAGGGGTTTGGGGCAGGGGGTCCAAGGAGCTGCAAGGGGTAGGAAGAGAAAAAAAAGATGAGTTTCACAAGCTGCCTTCTATTCACACAGCAATTGGATACAACCCATTTTTAAAACTTGAGTTTTATGGCTTTCTTCTGCTGGGCTTTCAGAACTATATATCATTCTATGTTGATGTTATATTAGGTCATTATTGGAAGCCACTTTGAGGATTATGGTCAAAAGGCACAATCAATATTCCTCCAAATCATTTCTACAACAGAAACTGAAACAGGAGGATTCTGTGGAAGTTTCAATAAAGTTATTGATCTACTAATCCATGAACTGAATAGGGTGCCTGCTAACAATAGTTCTACCACTGAAACTGTGTAAGACCATTAAAATAAAGTGGAAGCAGGGCCGGCGCTACCATTAAGCCAACTAGGCAGCCGCCTGGGGCGCAGACCTCAAGGGGCACAGTACTGCCCTTTAAGGGTCACAGTTTTATATAAACTAGCTGTTTTAAGAAAACACATTTTAAAAAGGAAAATATAATAGTTCAGAAACTCTTCTTGAACAGCTGAATCAAAGTTGGCAATTTGGGGTGTGTGTGCAAGTAGCTCGCTTTGCCTAGGGCACAAAATAGTGCGGCCCCGCCCTAAGTGGAAGGTGTATTTTCTCTATGAAATTCCCTTTCCAACGATTCTGCATAAGGGATAATGGTCTCTGCCAACACACATTAAGTCCAGCAGAGAAGACACCATTATTAAATTGTCCAGCCCTAGTGAGAAAAGTGGGTACAACGTCTCTTTTTACCTGCGGTTGTACAGCACACTTCCTATTGGCTGATTGTTCTCAGAATGTGGCTCTGCTCGATACAGCTTCCTTTACAAGGTAGTTAGAAAGCATTGGGGAAGCCTTACAATCGAAATAGGTTATATAAAATGTAAGATTAACATCTGCTTCTTTGCTACATTATTCATTGGTTTTTAAACTACCACTTTTGTCCAGGTAGGGAATGTGAATGTGTTGTTGGATCCTGATAGCTTGGCGACAAGCAGAATCTAATGTGATATAACATGTCTGAAAGAGTAAAGGGGAGATCAATTAAAGGGAACACCTGCTGCTTTCACTTCTGGTAGCAAAAATCAAATGTGACCTAATATTTCAGGTGTGAAAACAGAGAACTGAACTGCAAGTGGTCATGTTATCTGTGTAATGCAGCTACTGCCTTTATAAAAAAAATCCTTGAGGTACTATAGCATCGGTTTTCTGCCTATATGGAAGGATATTTCATAATACATGTCTCAATAAGAGCATATCTAAAAAAAACCTCAAATGGCAATCACCAAAAAGTAACATTAGCTCTGCAATAAATAATGATGGATTGTATCCCATCAGTTATATCCTGTGATAGTCAGTGTCATCACACGGGGGAAATCGCATTTCCTTACCGTTGCTTCTCCGCCTGCGCTTTTGTCCTTCATTACTTCATCTTTCGAAAGAGGAAGTAAACAACGTGCATGTGGCCCATTCACCAGGTTATTTTGATTGCGCTGCTTTTCCTGCACGTAGCAGGAGATAGCACCAAATTCCATCTCAAAAATAATTCAGATTTACTGGGGTGGGAGGCACACGGGACATGGACAACATTGTGAATAGGACCCGCAAAAATCCGTGAGTTCCCAGTAACGAGCGTGCAATAAAATAATCATCTGATGATGCCTAGTGTAATAAGTTCCATTCATTTCAGTTAGTCTACTCTAAGTAAGGCTAACATTGGAAACAACCCTCTGAATCTAAGCAAGCCCAGATTCAAAGTGATATTTAAAACCATGGTTTCGCAGATGTACAAAAATGTAGATCTAGATTACAGATGGCCAGACTGTCAGCATTGGAAAAGAGAGAATTGCAGCATGGTAGCTTGCAATGCAAGGGATTTGAAAGGCTGCTCACACCTGATAAATTCCCATCATCCACACAACCATGAAAGGCACCATGTGAAAAGGATCACCAACATAGGAAGTATCTGGAACACTTCAATATCTTAAGAATTTATGAATCTTGGGTACTTTACAGGGGGTGCTCTTTGCTGTGCACGTGACATAGGATCAAGAAGGGGAATCCAAATCTCCAAAGCAGCTTTGCCAACAGGGTTGTGGAATTGGACAGCCCCATGCTGCGTGCCCCATGTCCAGCTTCTTTCTGCTGACACTCCTCTCTAGAGTACCTAGCCCTATTTCTATACTATCGCTATGTTTTATTCTCAGATTGGGGCATTAGGCAGGAAACTATGTAATAGGGATTGCGCCCCTGAACTGCCAAATATTACAGATCCAAACCAATCCACCCACCATTGGACACCCTTTGTCTTTGTAAGAGCTGCTTTTGCCCTAAACAGAAAAAAAGAGTAATAGCTCAAAATATATACATTTTTATGTACAGCATATGCTACAGGTCCCACATTCAATCCCTAGCATCCTGTGGTAGGTTTGGGTTTTGCACATGGTCCCACCCAAAGCATTTGGCATAATTTAGATCAATCGTCAAGGTTGCATCAGTGCAAGTGTGTGTGTGTGTGTGTGTGTGTTGGTCAGCAGGCAAGTTAAGGTCTCAACTCATGGCCCATGCAGCTATCAGTCAGGCCTAAAAACTGGTGCACAACTGAAAACAAGGCACAAACTTGTGATTATATTCTTTTAATTTGCTTTGCTAAATGGAGGCTCATGTGTCTGTTTGACTTTTACTTTCTTAAATTGTTTTAATAAATGTTTTAAAGTTATAACAGTTTTATTGAGTTTGTGAGTCTGAGTGAAGTCAGTCATTCTGGGTGTCTGTCTCTGGATCTTCCTCCAGGAGGAACACTGAGCAGGGGGTTGGACTTGATGGCCTTATAGGCCCCTTCCAACTCTACTATTCTATGAAAGTGTAAAGGACACCTTCCTGCCACTGAGGCCTCCTGTGCTATATAAGGGTAGAGACCTGCCAGCCCCAAACCTTAGTATGTTACAGTTAATAGCAGAGAGTGGGCTCACACAGATGGAAAGGCATCAGCCCATCCCTTATGACCTTCCCTCCAGGATACTTACTATAAGCTGGCAGGGGTTTGATTAAGTGTCCTAGCAAGAATTTTAAAGGATTCGAGTAGAGCTGTATTCCACAGACCTTTGCGAGTCTAACTGAATGTGAAACTAACAACGTGATTAGCAAACATGTGATCAGCTTCTTTAAATCAAATGCCAAGTCCCACCAGGGTAGGGGTGCTATAATGACCGTCACAACAGCACACAGGGACAGTAAATAGAAGACTCTGCTGCTAGGTTTTGTGCATGTAGGGTGTTGTTTGCTGTGTGTGTGTGTGTGTCTGTCTAAGTTTCACATCGTATAAAACAGAGAGCAGAGAGGTATTTGGAGCTGGAAATCCGTTATGGACCCTGCCATATCATTTCCAAGGGAAGAAATAGCTATTGACACTGCTTTAGAAATTAGGATTAAGCTGCCCGTACTTTAACTGCAAGCCAGTCAAGCGGGCAATGCAATGATGGAATGTGAGAAGACAGCCTTATCTTAGGCAGACTATATCTCAATGTCACAAAAGGCCCCTCTACGGGAATCTATTAAAATGATTGATTAAGTTTTTAATTTATAAGGGTTGATCTCTTTTTCCCCCCCCTCCCCTTCCTCCTGTAGTCTCTTCCATTATGGATATTATGTAACTTTGCTATGCTGAGGCGTGCCACTCTTCAGCACAAAGGGTCACGTACTTGTTAGCACAACTGGTCAAGAGAGAAAATCCTTCCCTCTTACTGTGCAATAGAAACCATGTTATCTGAATGGTGATCTAAAACCCTTTGTTGTTATATTAATTTGCTGTGTGTCCCCTGCAATGTCCCATATCAATATAACATAATGAAAATAATGAACATCTAATTATCCTGCCATTTGGGGGATCACTGAGTTTGGTTACATCTAATTTCATGCGGCCCTCGGCCTAATTTCAAAAGCCTTCTGCAGGCAATCAGTTCAGTCCTCTGGCAAAGATGATCTGTCCTGCTATTGGCAGCCCAGTGTGTGGGAAGGAAGGGGGAAGGAACAGAGAAAAGGGGGATAGAATCATAGAATAATAGAGTTGGAAGGGGCCTATAAGGCCATTGAGTCCAACCCCCTGCTCAATGCAGGAATCCACCTTAAAGCATACTTGACAGATGGTTGTCTAGCTGTCTCTTGAAGGCCTCTAGTGTGTTGAGAGAGAAAAGGGAGTGAAAGAAAAAGAGAAAAGGTAGGGTGACCATATGAAAAGGAGGTCAGGGCAATACAACCTATATCTATAACATTTGTATAGAAGAGGGAATTTCAGCAGGTGTCATTTTATGCATGCATCACCTGGTGAAATTCTAGCTATACTAGAGTGACCTAATGCAAAAGAGGGCAGGGCTCCTGCAGCTTTAACTGTTATGATGAAGAGGGAAGGTTGTCACACAGAGGAGGGCCAGGATCTCTTCTCGATCATCCCAAAGTGCAGGACACAGAATAATGGGCTCATCAGGAAAAACTTCCTGACCGTTAGAGCAGTACGACAATGAAACCAATTACCTAGGGAGGCTCTTCCACACTAAAGGCATTCAAGAAGCAGCTGGACAGCCATCTGTCAAGGATGCTTTAAGGTAGATTCCTGCAATGAGCAGGTGGTTTGACTTGATGGCCTTATAGGCCCCTTCCAACTCTACTATTCTATGATTCCAATTTCCCCAGGAAAACTCCCTGTATACAAATGGCACCTGCTGAAATTCCCTCTTCTATACAACTGTTAAAGATTCTGAAGCCCTGTTCTTCTTTTCATATGGTCACCCTATGCAAACCAATGCTTGTACCATGTGACCAGTGCAATGGGGGAAATGGCGCTTTGTTGCCACTTTTTCCTGTTCTGCTAGCTACACTGCACAAACATTGGTTTATGCTACAGCAACATTAATATATCACCAACAATGCGCTACACAGCAATATAACACCAACGACATCATTCGTGCTAGCACTGGGACACCATTGGATACTAATTGATGTTTGCACTGGCCAAGCAGTGAATGGCACGTTCCATCCTATGTCTTTAAAAGGCAACTTAACAAGCTGTGATGATTCAATAAAAGGAGAGTAAGACAATGTGTTGAAACAATCTTTAACACCTAACCAAAACGTAATGGCACAAATGGGTTGATCAGTTTCGGTCTTTAGGTTTTTGTAATCTTTAAAATAAAACTTCTCAGAATTTAATTCAGGGGTGTATAATGTCCCACTGAGTCCTCGTCAGAGGAAGAGCTAGACGCCCAGAAACCAGGGCTCCCCACCCTGGGAATGTCATTGCCTCAAGAGGCAGGCTAATAGGGCTCCTGTGTGAGGGCGTGCCCACTTCCAGCAAAGGTCTCCTCAGGAGAAAGTGACTCCTCAGGAGTAAGGCTCTGGACAGGGAGGCATGATTATGGCAGCTGAGCTCTAGGTGGGATCCAGCAGGCTTTAGGTTTAAAAGCCTCCACTAAAAACCCACCCAGTGCTGGAACAACTTGGTCCATCCTGCCTTGGTTGTGTTTCTTCTTACCCTCTGAGCCATGCCCTGTGTTTGCTTTACTGGCCTTTTAGACTGCCTAAGAACCCTGTTTCTGGACTGTTCCTGACTGATCTACTGTGTTTTACCTCTTGCCTGTTATCGTGACCACTCCTGTTGTTGCCTGATTCTCTTGTCTGACTGACTGACTCTGCTCTGACCTCTTAAACCACTTCTGTCACAGCCTGAACCCCATTGGCTAGCCACCTCTAGGCTTGGCTGTTTGATGACTCCACTGCATTTAGAGCTTGTTACAGCCAAAATTGGACAGGGTGGGGAATCTGTCACTCCAGAGGCTGTAGAACTACAACTCCTAACATCCCTGACCATTGGCTCTGATAGCTAGGCCTACTTTTAGGGCCTCAAGTTCCCCACCCCTGATAATACTATATTAACGGACCACACTTCTTTCATTTCCCAGTCCTGAGAAACTACCTTACTAATTGCCATTCTATCATATCCCCGTGCAGGTATCTAATACATTGAAAGCAGATACATAAGCATTTCCTCACATATATGGGATTCATGTGAGACTGGACCCCGAAATAGCTTCAGCACCTTGGATGGCTCCCTTAGAGTTCTGGCTGGTTCTGACTGAAATCCAGAATGGATTCACAGCTCCACTGAAATGAGAGCCACCAGCCTCCATTGGTTTCAACACAGCCTTATCCTGAGTCAGATCACTGGTCCGTCTAGCCTGCTGGCTGGCAGCAATACCTCTTAATGGTTTCAGGCAGGAGTTTTTCCCAACCCTACCTGGAGATGCCAGGGATCAAACCTGGGACCTTCAGCATGCAAAGGGAATCCATGCAAAACCGACACAGACCTTATGCCCAGGGGCAGGGGAGATGAATTTGCCTCTTCCAAGCAGAAATTGTCTGGCAGAGCTTGATTGTACAAGAAGGATTGCATATGATAGGTTGGTGCAGGCAATGAGTTAGGTGTGGTGCACCTTTTCTAATCACCAATTTGTCCTAAGCAGCCCTTATTGACAAAAGTAATCACATCTTCATGCAATGCGTAATTAACGAACAGGATTTGCTAGCATGAAATAAAGTGATGGCCACCGCCAAGTGGTCATAGAAGGATTGGACGAATTCTTGGAGGATCAGGCCTTTCATTGCTTTCTGGTCATGATGGAACCTTCAGGTTCAGGGACAGTATGTCACGGAGGACCAACACTGGGATAGCGTTGTTGCGCTCATGTCCTGCTTGTGGCATCTGGTTGACCACATGCTAGACTGGATGGACTGCTTGCCTGTTCTAGCAAGGGTCTTCTTAGATTCTGTCAACAACCTTGTGAGGTAGGTCAGATTTATTATCACCATATTGCAGATGGAGCCAGACTGAGTCTGAGAGATAGTGGTTTGCTTATGATGACCTGGTGCACCCTTCTCCAACCTGGTGCCCACAAGTAGTGCTGGACTATAAATCCCAGCATCTCCCACCCCTGCTTTAGTCAGAAAAGCTAGGAACCTCTCAGATAACTGCCCAGGACTGCTTTTTTTCCTCCACTGCCCAGTTACCCTGTATAATTTCCTCCTCAATCTGGAAGCTATTTTAGTCCATGGCCTTAAATACCCTCCTCTTCCCTTGACAGAGCCTGACCTCATTCACCCTTTTCATCACCTTCTGGCATTTCTAATGGCTGTGTCTTCTTGAAGAACTCCCATTCTTCTTAAAGTCTGTGTAATTCAACTTCAAAGTCCATATCCAGCTGTGCCATCTATTGCTTTTCCACCTTCAGATCCAGATCTGTCACCAACTGCATTTCCAACTTTGCATAGTTTCTTTTCTTTAGAAACAAAAACAAACAAAAAAACTTTTGGAAATGTAACTGCTTCTGTGTTCCCTTCCCAACACTGCTTTCCGGGATTCTGGGATTCTGTTCATCCTAAATCCTCAATGGAGCCTTCCGTGGCTTTATCCTTTGACAGTGCTTTGTCCCTTAACCTCAGCATTCCTTCTGGTACCCATTAGAACAGGGGTGGACAGCTTCAGGGGGGCTGGGGCCATTTTCAGCCCCCCAGCCCCCCTCCTGTGGGCCTACTTTTAGCTACGGAGCACTAAAAGGGTCAAATTTAGCTTCAAAATAAGCTACATTTGACCCATTTAGTTCTCCGTACCACTAACATGGAGATTTTTTTTAATTTTAAAAAAATGTTTTTTGTCACCGCCAAATTTAGCTGTGCTAAACAGGGGCCACACTGGGCTGGCAGGCTGGCAGGGGCACATGTTGTCCACCCCTGATTTAGAATATGTGAAATTTAGGGTGCAATCCTATGCAAGTTTAGACTGAAAATGCCCTACAACTCCTAGCATTCCCCAGCCAGCCATGTTGGCTGGAGAATACTAAGAACTCTAGGACAGGATTGTGACCTTAGGTTCTGTGAACATTCAGAATTCTCATGGTCCTCAACTGCAAGCAGCAGATGCATCGAGGAGGTTCTATACTGTCAGTTTGTCAGCAGCCTTTGTCTGCAATGCTCACTGAGCCTTGTTTTACAAGTAGTAATATTTTAAGACTGTGTACTCCGATAATAATAATAATAATAATAATAATAATAATAATAATATTTCTTACCCTCCTCTCCATTTTGATCGAGGCGGGGAACAACAATAAACGGTAAAATACATACAACTTAATTAAAGCATAATATACATTGTTAAAACAGCCTAGAAAACATTCTAAAAAGATTTTAAAATTCCACTGGATAGGCCTGCTGGAAGAAATCAGTCTTTATAGCTTTCTTGAATGCTACTAGACTGTTAAGTTGATGAGGCTCCTCCGGCAGGCCATTCCACAGTCTGGGAGCAGCAGAAGAGAAGGTCCTCTGGGTAACAGTTAATCTAGTTTTTGCTAGCTGAAGTAGATTTTTCCCAGAGGACCTGAGTGTGCCGGGCGGATTGTATGCTAGAGTTTCAACTGGTGTAATATGAATAGTAGACCCATCTTACAGATGGGTACAATAGAGGGATTCCTACACAGAGATGGCAGCTCAGAACTCATTGAACTGTGGAGCTGGATACAAGGTGGTCGCCTAGTCTTCACCTATCCTAAGAAAGGATATCCCATCCCAGAACCAAAGGTTATCTGAAAACTGAGCCCAGGGCTTGAACCTGTTTTGATTGTGAAGGCCAGGGTTCAGCCCTGACCAATCCAAAGCTATAATAAAGAAAAGAGAGCCTTTGAACAGGCGCAAAGTAAATTTCCCTCACCTCTGAATAACAATGAGTGGCCTGCACATATCTGAGACAGAGCTGGGGGGTTGTGCATAATGCCACATATCAAGAGGATACGGAGAAATTAGTAAAATCCTAACAAACTATTGGCCATTGGTTAAAATAGAGTAAAATGTGGCAGTCAAACAATGTGACTGTGTCGCCTGAAATTCATTTGCTCCAAAAAGTTCCCCTTTGCTAGCTTTGACATTGACTGTTCACCTGAACATCAGCCAAACATTGGCCTTTACGGCACCACGTTGCTGCTGCTTTCCCATGGTTTTCACTGCTGCAGAATGGAGGCGGGTAATCTAAATTTCAGGAGGCAACACAGGCTTTCCAGCAGCCATTCAGTTTGCCAGGCCTGCCCTCTGCTTAGATCCCGGCAACCAATCACTGTTGGCCATCCTCCCTGGAACACCCCCGGCTTGACACTGGAGCGAGGCCACATAGCGGAAGGGCCATGGTGACCTGACTTTGAAGGGAAAAGTCAGGGTAAGTCCCCAACTTTTCTAATGTGCAGCTTCTGGGAAAAGCCCCGCATTGGCTGCAAATTGGCAGCTACATGGTATAACCGATGCAGCACCGATTCGCAGTCACTGCAGGGCAAATAAGACATATAGACAGACCCATTGTCTATTTGTATTCAACAAGATGAATGAATGAATAGTTTATTTGTTTGTAGCACAAAGACCATTACAAAATACAGAATTGCTCACATATAGCAATAGACATTATTTGAAATATTCAAAATATTCGAGGTACAATCCTTTCTCAACCAAGGAGTCAGTCAGTGGGTCACTCTAGGTGTGCTCCATTTATCTGCAGCACCCACCCTTTGCTATCACAATGGTGACATACATGCCAAAGTCACAAGGATAATTTCAGTGATTACATTATAACTTAAAATACTAGCAGTCAATATCTGGCACTATCAGATAGGTGGGATCTCTGATGATAGTTTATACAAAACTATTAAATCAAATGGTCCCCCTTACAATCTACGCAGACTTTATTTAGAAAGTTATTTCTGATTTTTTGGGCTGCAGCTGCAAACTTTGCTACCTTAATTGTGATTACTTTACTATGGTCCGCCAGCAGATCGCAGATTATGTCTCTAGTGTGCCAACCCGCTCTTGCTAACAATAGTTCCTTTTGAAAACGCTCCCTGATTTCTTTATACAGAGGGCAACACAGAAGATAATGTGCTAGGTCTTCGATCTCCCCAGAGCCACAAAAACAGATCCGCTGGGCATGGGGGACTTTTTTATACTTCCCCTCGAAGAAAGCAGAGGGCATTGTCTGTATTCAACAAGATTTGGTTTCTGTATCTGACATTTGGTATTGAACTGTGCTTTCAGTATGGGATATATGGGAGGTTTCCCCGACCTTTATGGTTTGGTGGGCACATTTGAAATTTTGAGAGTGAGTTGGGAACGCTCTCATGAAATAGCTGCCATGGAAAGGCTTTCCCATTCATAACAAAACACTCATTTCCTAGAAAGTGAACTGGTGAGAGTAAAAAAAAGAAAAGAAAGTAGTTTGCCCAAGAAACTAACACAAAAAAGAGATGGGGTCTGACCCCTGATAGTCTTTGAAACCCCAAAAAAGATGGAGGGTGGCAGTTTGATTTGCAGCATACCCATCTCCCAGTTAAAAATTAAAAAAAATCTTAAGAACCAAATAAAAATGGGGGGGGGCAGGATACCATGTTGAAAACTCCAGATCTATGGGAATAATTGGTAACTGACAAATAATGGCCTGAGTGTTATTCACATGCACACATGCCAGTAATTATCTGGTTGATAGCTGCTTGTATAAAATTTGTTCTTGAAAAGACTGTGATAATACTAGATGTATAGGATTTAACTATTGTTGATGACTATGTAATTGCCCAGTTCTGAAAGAGAATGCTGATGTTGACTATAGTTGATCACTGTTATATGTGCAATGTCAATGTGCCATATTTCACCTTGTTTGATGCAGAACCCTTCCAGATTGGGCAGTTCTATCTGAGAATTCCCTATGATGCCACCACTATCAGAGGGTGGGTGTGCTTAGAAAGCTTCTCCCTGACACTTAAGTCCTGCAGCAGCCAAGTTCAGCTTGATCCACCCTGCAACCTTTGCACGTGAAAGCACACAAGGCACTTTTTGAAAGCCCTAAAAATAATGCAAAGTGACAAGGAAATGCATTAATTTATAGCCAGGGAGACATGGCAGATAGATCTTTCTCTGAGAGGTTCTTTATATGACTGCCATCTCGTGGGAAATGCCCATCATTACATGCAGCCTTTCTGTCCCTTGAGAAATGATTGCTGAATTCATTTAATTCCTGCCAGTACATCACATTCAGCTTTAAAGGTGAGCTGTAATTCCTTGTGCGCTTTGTGACAAGGAAAAGAAAGGAACCTCTCGTGCAAGCACTGAGTCATTACTGACTCTTGGAGGGACGCCAGCTTTCACTGACGTTTTCTTGGCAGGCCTTATAGCAGGGTGGTTTGCCGTTAACTTCCCCGGCCGTTATTACCTTTCCCCCAGCTAACTGGGTACTCTTTTTGGAGAGTTTCAGCTGCAGAAACTGCTGCTTTACTGCTCTGTGCCACACGAGGCTCAGACAAGGGACAACATTAAAAAAACCACCACTCTACACGCTATAGGAATGATGGGGCTATACATTTTGCCTTCTGCTGCTTCCCTGGAACTGAAGGCACTTGTACACAAAACATTTTAAAAGCACATTTGGGCCTCCCTTGTGGCATTTGGGTGGCATGAGATGGTTGTTAATTTGGGGAAGAATGTGAAAGATAAGGACAGGTATATATTCCAGCCAAAGTAGAGTTTACAGTCGTTTTACAGAAAGTAGCAGCATACACACAAAAAAGAATGTATGCCTCTTGTGTGTAAACACCCTGAGATGGGACAGTGACAACTATTCACTGAATAAATAACACAGCACTTTCTAGAAGAAACCATAACCATTGCAAAAGAGCAGGAACACATGGGAATGAAAGCTGCTTCACACATTATGTTGCATCAATTCCTCCCTAGGCATGTACAAGAAGTTCAGTTCAGTTCACAATTATTCAAAAAGTCCTATTTGCAGTCTCGAAGATGAAGGGGAACACATGTTCTCTGAAAGCGTTTGCAAATTCCCAAACTTGCACACTCTTTCTCAGCCCAAGGGCCAGAGTCCATTTCTGAGAAGCTCTAAGAGGCACGTTCCAGTGGTCAAAAGCAAAATGGGTGGAGCCAAAAGTAAAACTATGCAACAAACAAACAAACAAAAAACACACCCAACAACATACCAGCATATTTTAGCTTAAAGCTTTTAAGAACTAAACCTTAGGGGAGGTATTTCAAAATTTTAGAATGGGGGAAAAAACTGTACAAAAATGAGGAAACCACCGATTGATTCCTATTTGAAAGAAAGGTGTGGAATCTAGTGAAGAGGATGCGGCCTTCTGTAGAACCCTGAGGTTCTTCGTCCCTGCTCCAGACACTCCCCATGACTAGAAAATCTCTCACTTTTTATGCGGACATAATGGAGACCAGAAAACATAAAGGAATGACCAGGCATCTCTACCAATAAAGAAGTTCATTCTCAGATTTACTAACCAGGATAAGAACCCATTCTGAATATGATTTTCTCAATAGAGTTTAAGCATCTCCCACAGCTGAAATGAGCTATATATTAAAGGGAGAGTCAATAGACAGACACAATGATTAAAAGGGCATTATTCAGTAGTCTGTCACGGCAGGGTGTCCGAAACATGCTGTCATCAGACACAGTGCCATTGTTCTCTGCTGAAAGCCCCCTCTCAGGCTGAGGCTGACATGAGATAAAAAGGGGAGTTCACTGCGTATTACCTCAGCCAAGTCGTACTTGTGAAGGAGCCTGGCTTCACAACCGAACAGAACTGATGGATGGGCGTAAGAGCCCTTCCGTCACTGTGACAGCTTTCCTGAACTGGCCATGGTGAAAAAGGAGCAGGCCGAAGGAGGGGCAGTGGCAGGGAACAAGCCACAAGAGAGGAGGAGGAGGAGGAGGAGATTCCATTTCAGTGGGGCCGAGATTCCATTCTGGGTTTTACTTACAACCAGCCAGAAGTCTAAAGGAGCTATCCAAGTTGCTGAACACTATCCCCAAAATGGATCTGGCACCTTGGATAGTTCCTTTAGACTTCTGGCTGGTTGTAACTAAAACCGAGAATGCTATCTCAGCCCCACCAAAATTGGAGCCACTAGCTTCCCCCGGAGAAGACGGACGAGTTGCTCTGTTCACCTGACAGCTCTGTTGTAAAGATGGGTGCAGGCGCTTGTGAATCTTCTCACTGTGAGGTGGGGATGGGTGAACCTGTCAGTTTCACTTTCTCCCACACTAGATTTTTTTAAAAAAAATCTCAAGATCTTTTTCTCCTGAATGAAGAGCTTCGTGAATGTTGGTCAGTTCTGAAATGAAATTCTCATCCATGTGCACCAGCCAAATTCAACAGGTGCAGCTATTCCCAGCATGGAGAGGACCATCAATCAAGAAAAAGGAAAAAAGAGGCGGCAAGCCTAATTCACCACTAACGCAATTGAATATGTAGGGACTGAAACTCAGGTCAGATCTACATCAAGCAGGATATGACACTTTGAAAACGGTTTCAAAACTGTATATGGACTGTGTCCTGGGCCCCAACAGTTGTCACTACTGTTATACACCATTTTAAAGCAGTAGTGTAGATCCTGCCTCAGACTATTAAGAGCTAAGCATTCAAATCCTTTGGCCTGGATGGAAAAATCTGTTCATCTTGGTTTCTTCCACATTTATTTATTTATTTATTTATTTATTTATTTTAATTTCAAGTTATTTTTGTTCCAAATATAGAGAACTTTCCACATTTTGGCACATTCTTTTCAAAAGCAAACTGAAACAAAATTCTCATCCATCCTACTTAATAATGAAACAGTGATAGTCTTTAAGGTACCACAGACTCTTTATTGCTTTCTCAGACTAATAGGGCTGCCCCCTTTTGAACCCATCCCTACAGTGAGCCCTGTTTTTATATTACATCTGTCTTCAGAATTACATGCAGGCAGGTTTATGACCTTTGGAAAGTATTGCTCAATGAGAGTGAAAACAGGGGAGATGTAAAACTCTCACACAACCCACTATGTATTAGATTTCAAAAATCCATCTGCATTTGCGACAAAATTAGTGTGTGGGCATTATACGGCCAGCTGCCACTGCACCATAAACTTCGATATATCTACCTCTGTGTAGAATCCATTTACTCATATTTTTTTCTATAGATTTTGTTGCTCTATGCTGCCTTTCCCCAACCCCACACATTTTTTAAAAAAAAAACCTAAAGACAGGACAGACTCTTCAGACACACAGCATCTACTTTCCCAGTAAACCCAAGCCAGTTCTGACTACAATAAGTTTTAGATTTGATGACCCTGTTCAGACAATGTGGTAACCTACTTTCGTTAAGCATTTTGAGCTAAACATTATGGCTTAGGATGTCATGTGAACCACTCCTAATTTTAAATACACATTTTAAATACACTCACTATCCAATTTCTGCAAAAGAGTTAACGGACTAACCTTGGCTTAGTGTGTTGTCTGAACTGGCCCGATAGCATGAGCCCTTGTCACTACCTACACAGGCATCCACAACTTATAGCACTGCCACTTGTTCATACTACGTGTCCCACTTAATGTGGACAGAGATTCAAAATTATGACATTTTTATGCCAATTATGGGCAGAAATACATGCATATGTGAACCAGTGGGTGGCAAACATAGATCAGTCCATGAGGAAATTCTCTCTCTTTTTTTGTCCATCATCTCTTATGTTTATACTTTTTACTTACAAAATGATGGGTCGCAAATAGCCTTGCCTTGCCGATTGAAGAATGGCTTTTGGTCCAGCAAAGACTCTTTGCTAATGGAAGGGGAGAGAGATTTTTTGCCAGTTCCCCCTCCCACACAGCCCCTCTGCTCCACCCAAACATTTGCTTTGGTGGGTTGGAGGACTCTTTTAGACAGTGTGGGAGGTGGTCCAAGGAGCCTCAGGAGGAAGGTGGGATTGATGGAAATTACCTCTCCCCTTTCATTTGCAGAGTCCTCTATCACAGCTTTCCCCAACCTGGTGCCCTCCAGATCTTTTGGACTACAACTCCCAGCATCCCTTTGGACATACTGGCTGGGATCAATGAGAGTTGAAGTCCAAAACATCAGACTGGGGAAAGCTGCTCTGTGGAATCAAAAGTCCTCTTGTGAAGGGAAGGACACAGTTCAATGCCATTTTATTTATTTATTTATTTAACTTATATCCCACCTTTCTGCCAAAAATGGTGCTCAAGGCAGCTAAGTACAGATTAAAAACAAGATCTTAACTAAAACATCACACAAAAATAGATCCATTAAAACACAAGGAAAAATACCACAATAAAAGAAATAATGCATCCCATTATAAGTGACACACAGCAAAGCATTTCATCTATGCAGCAGTTCAGAGACATTCATTACCGAGTTAACATCTATGTTCCTTCAAAACTAATGAAATCCACCAGACATACATGCAGGAACCTTTTTCCCACACTAGAGGCATTCAAGAGGCAGCTGGACAACCACCTGTCAGGTATGCTTTAAGGTGGATTCCTGCATTGAGCAGGGGTTGGACTCGATGGCCTTATAGGCCCCTTCCAACTCTACTGTTCTATGATTCTAAGTACTAACCAATTTCTCCATGGAGAGAGTCCCTTTCTCCAGGCACTGCTTGCATTGTAAGCAGTGGGGAATATTTATTTATTTATTTATTTATTTATTTATTTATTTATTTATTATTTCATTTCTATACCGCCCAATAGCCAAAGCTCTCTGGGAGGCATAGGAAAAAAGATGATAACACTGAGCTGACCGCTCGCCCAACCACAATTTTACATTCCCACGATACACAAGGTTGGACACTCACGCACACCCAAATACCAAGTGTCATTCCCCTCCCTCAACTGGCAGCAGTGAAACAAGTCATTTCTGAAGCAGATTCGAAAGCTCCACCATTCATGGCTATTAGAAATAAGACTGAGTTTCAGCTGACAGCAAGAATTGACAAGTTTTTCATGTACATCTGAATGGCCAATAAATAATGATTATGTCCCAAAGTAACCAGAAAAGCAAAAGGAAGCTGTCATTTTCTGAGGTTGTAGCACCATCTATTGGAAACCCTGGCTTCATAATGACACCAAGAGTGCATACAGGCCTCATTTCTCAAAAGGGCATTTTAGACAGAATGAGGAGGCCTCTCTCCCATGGTACAAAATCAGCACACTTGAGCAGACTAGAGTTGCTTCGGGCTGATTTCATAATAAAACGGAGTCTACCTACAACTCACTCATAGAGCATAATCTGGTGCAATTGTCGAAAGCTGTAGAAGACAACATGCAAAAACGTATTGGCAGTAATAAGCATCAGCAGGAGGCTAGCCCCCAAATACCCATGAGCCCCCCAAGTTCAGACTTCTGCATAATCCTAATTAACAAGATCTAGAATTCACTATTAGAATCCTGAACAGCTGTTGCAAAGGGCATCATCCCTCACTGTGTTTCTGATGTTCAGGCATGAGTACTGTGGCATAGATAGCCAAAACGGCTCCCTCCATTCCCAATAATTTATTTATTTATTTATTTAAAACATTTGTATCCCATCCTTTATCACTAGGATCTCAGGGCGGCGTATAGATAAAAGCATACAGTATAAAACAATAAATATACACAGCTAAAAGCAAATTAAACCATGAACCAAGTTAAAACAATATATAATTTAAAAGCAGTAAAAACAATCAAAACAGTTAAAACGATGTGCCATCTTAGTGAAATTAACCATCAAAGGCTTTGTTAAAAAGCCATGTTTTTACTTGGTGTCGAAATGAAATCAGCGTTGGCACCAGTTGGGCCTCCAAGGGGAGGGCATTCCACAGTCGGGGTGCCACAACAGAGAAAGCCCTCTCCCTTGTCCCATCATAGCATATATGTTGCGTTGGGGGGGATCCGCACGTCGTTCCCAGAGCGCTTCTATGCGACCCCAGTGCACCCCGAAAACGATAGTCTAACTTCCCTGTAAAAGAAACGAGGAAGAGCCGTCCATGCCGCCGCCGCTGCCACCCACAGACCTCCTCGCCAGCTGGGACGGAGAGCTCGGCAAAAGAAGGCGGGGTGGAGAGCTTCTTCCGCTCTTCACCCCGCCTTCTTCCCCCCTTTTTCCAAGCTGCAATCCTCACTCGATTGAGCCCCGTTGAGTTCGGTGGGATTTCCGAGACTATCGGATCACGCTGCCCCTGTAAAGCGCAGCCCAGGCGGATAAATGACAGCTCCTGCCGTCTTCGCCACTTCCTCTGAAATCGCCTCGGCTCCTATTGGTTTCAGCGAGGAAAAGGCATGTGTCGGGCGCGCTGCAAACGCTGCTGCGAGTCAACTGCATGCATTTCCAAGTGCCGTGTGCAGGGGTTGTATCCAGTGTTGGGTGAACTTAAGTCCCATTCGTTTCAATCGGTCTTCTAAAAGTAGGAGACAACCATGTGTGTGTGTGTGTGTGTGTGTGTGTGTGAGGCTGCTGTGAAAGTGGGAAGTGGGTTTTTGTTTTGTTTTTTAAAAAGACTGCAAATCAGTTTGGAAGGAGCAGACTGGTGGGCTTCGGTTGCTTGCACAGACGGGCTATTACATGAATGAGCGTGTGTGTGGGGAATTAGAGCAGCTAATGCAGGAATCGTCAAATCTAGCGATGGCTCCAGCAAACTTCAATCCGCAAGCCCCTTTTTTTGGCGAGGGTCATTGGAAGTCACCACGGCTTCTTCCGCTCTTCACCCCGCCTTCTTTTGCCGAGCTCTCCGTCCCAGCCGGCGAGGAGATCTGTGGGTGGCGCCGGCAGCATGGACGGCTCTTCCTCGTTTCTTTTACAGGGAAGTTAGACTATCGTTTTCGGGGTGCACTGAGGTCACATAGAATCGCTCTGGGAACGACGTGCGGATCCCCTCTTGGTGGGATGCGGAGAAGGGCTCCTCCAACAGATCTAAGGTCTAGGGCAGGCATATATAAGGAGAGGCGCTCCCTCAAGTATCAAGGTCCCAAGCCATTTAGGGCTTTAAACATCATACTATTGATCAGGGCTGCACCATTTGGAGGGGTTAGGGGTCACATTGGGTGTTGGAATCTTATCAGGGGCATTCTCCTGATTTAGATTATTATAGGGAAAGGCTGGGGATAATGTAGAAAACATAAATCATTAAGTGGTCTCAAAACAATCCAGGATTTTGACACTGGCTCAGGGATGGGAGAATGTGGTATAATCCTGACCAAAGCTCTCTTCAGCTGCCAACTCAGAAAAATAGTTCATGGATCCTTCAAGGACTCAGTTACATCTGAGAAAAGTATGCAGTAATTCATGGGCATTATAGATATAACACCTCATGCGTGCAGGGTCACCTATATACACACTGTGTCTGTAGTGCATGCCAATCCAACTGCTGTCAAGGACCTTGGTTATGTGATGACTGCAGTATGGAAGACCTATATCAGATCTGCACAACATTTGATCTATCAAGCCAGTGTCGTGTAGTGGTTAGAGTGGTGGACTGGGACTCAGGAGATCCAGGTTCTAGTCCCCACTTAGTTGTGAAGCTCACAGGGTGATTTTTGCCAGTCACTGACTCTCAGCCTAACATACCTCACAGGGCTGTTGCATGGATAAAATGGAGAGGAAGGAAGAACATGTAAGCTGCCTTGGGTTCCTTGCAACAGGAAAAAAGACACAATATAGATGTAGTAATAAAACAAATATCCAGATGCAAACTCTCTAACATGTATTCCAGCCTGCTGGGTATTTGATACCCCCCTTTCTTTCTTTTTTGCACTCTTCTGCAAGCAGCAAAAACAGGTTTTTCACACCCTTGGTGAACCACTGTGCATGGATGGTAGGAGATAGATATGATAGGTCACTAGTTGTGTAGGCCACACTTTTGTAGTTAAGGGCTTTGCATGTCACGACACACAGAACGTATCATGTGTAAATTCGCTCTGGGAGGTACAGTGTGCCTACATTCCAGATTTCTTTTTTGCAAGAACCAATTATCCAATCAGTGATATGTTTACTGTTATAGCCAGGTAGCTGTCTGAAGCTTTTCATGATACTCATGTCCCAACAGCAGCTTCATTGGCTTGGAAGTAGTGAATGGACTTTCTGTTCTATATAACTGCGCTTAGAACTGCAGATTTGGGCCTCAAAAACAAAGAACCAGTTCTATGGAACTAGTCTAACAGTATTATTTTGCTGGATTAACTGTCACTGAGGTGGGGACCTCTTTCAACCCAAGAGCTGAATTCAATTTCAGAGGAGTTCTTGGGAGCTGAAGGCCAATGGGACTGGGTCGAAGGCAAAGAGGGGCTAAGCCAGCCACCCCCAATTAGTCTATTTTATCTTAAAGCTCTTATTGCCAGTAAGTAAGCCTATTAAAATGGAGGGGGGTGCACAAAAGCTGAAAAACCAAAGTCAGTGGTTGGTGGAAAGGAAATTGGAGCATGGGGGAATCCCAGAGGGCCAGATTGGTACCCCAGTGTTCTATCTCTGGTAGGGTGACCATATGAAAAGGAGGACAGGGCTCCTGTATCTTTAACAGTTGCACAGAAAAGGGAATTTCAGCCGATGTCATTTGTATATATGGAGAACCTGCTGAAATTCCCTCTTCATCACAACAGTTAAAGCTGCAGGAGCTATACTAGAGTGACCAGATTGAAAAGAGGGCAGGGGACCTGCAACTTTGCCTGTTGTGATGAAGAGGAAATTTCACCAGGTTCTCCATATATACAAATGACACCTGCTGAAATTCCCTTTTCTATGCAACTGTTAAAGAATACAGGAGCCCTGTCCTCATTTTCATATGGTCACCCTAATCTCTGGTCTCTCACCTTCTTGTCTCAATAACAACAACCTCTTCTTTATTCATCCTTCCAGTACTTTCTTTACCACAGTGTGTAGTGCTTTTTATTGCCCCCTCTGGTAACCTGAGAGAATGCATTGACTATTTCTATGTATGACACCCAGGGAAGGGCTAATTGGGACCCCCTGGCCTGAGGCTCCTCACACCAGGGCAAGAACCACACTAATGCTTTATAACAGTATTGCAGCGTACTGACAGCTGTTGGGGCCCAGGATGACGCATTCCATGTACTATTTTCAAGCTGCTTTCAAAGTGTTATATCCTGCTTGGTGCGGATCTGGCCCTGATCTATTGTGTAAACCACCCTTCCCCAACCTGGGGACCTCCATATGTGTTGGACTACAACACCCATCACCCACATCCAGCCTTGGGAAATGGGAGTTTTAGTCCAATGTATCTGAAGGATGCCGGGTTGGTGTAAACTACCATTATCTTGTAATAGCACAATATTTTAAATTACTCATTGGTATGTCAGGGAAAGCAAATTATCCATTGAAAGTTAGTTCATTTCTATAGCATTTTAGTGGCCATCGAGCTTTGATTGAAATTTTAATTGTCAATATAAGCACAATGCATATCTTGTGTCTTTACAGCTTTTGGATTCCCACCATTAGCAGTACTCTTGTCCCCTTGCAGTCATAATTCTACAAAAATGGAGCAGAAGAGCAAAAGGCAAAAAGATTGGACGATCAGCTGATTCGCACATGCATGCCATCATTTAAAGACTGCAGCATCAAGGGTTGTCTTGCACATGTAAATCAACCATCACAGGTCAAACATGGCAAACAGAACTTTCATTTCATATCAGGCAGAATGGCATTCAAGGCATATTGAATGAACTAGCCATAAGAGACATAAAAGTCTGTGAATAATGGCCAATGTGGTGTTTATTACTCTCAGAGCCTTGCATACATTTTACATTCACTTGGAAAATGAATCTCCTTCCAAATGTTGGATCTTAACTTTCTATAAACCAAGCAGATCCACTTCGGATCCACTTTCAGTAAATCAAGCACAAAGGTCCACTTCCTATGTTCCTATAACATGTTCCACCATTTGCCCACACCACACAGAAAAGGTTATATCTGAATACTCCTAGGCAAGTAGGAAGCTGCTTTATCCTGAGCCAGACCATTGGTCCATCCATCCCAGTATTGTTGACACTGACTGGCAGCAATGGTTTTCCAGGGTTCCAGGCAGGATTATCTCATCACTCTACCTGGGGGGGCTGGGGGTTGAACCTAGGCCGTTCTGCATGAAAAGCATGTACGCTACCACTGAGCTAAAGTCCCAGATGTTTCCTATTTTTCCTTACCTATTTTTCATATCAATGGAACACCGTCCCGCAGACAAAGCCATGTAACATGTGTGGGATTTCTCTTGCACATCCATAGGAAAGGAATCCTTCTGAGAAATGGAAAAACACTCCGGGGTTGTGTCTGGTTTGGGGTGGAGAACTTAAAAATATTATTGAACAATCCTATTTATAGTGAAGCACATGAGGGCAGCATTTCTCCAAAAACTGTTTCTCCAGATATGTTGTGAGAATTACCTTCCTCATATTTCTCCCTCTTATACAGAAAATTGATGAGACGGGAGAGGGAAGGAAGGAAGGGACCAAAAGCAACCATTTTATCAGAATGCTCCTTGATTTGATCGTTTCGGCAGCTTTTGTTTGGGATTTGGCTAATTGTGGTGTTGTCTTATTTATTTCTTTTGTTGGCACTTTATGATGTCTTGATAAAATTTCTCAAGTGGGAGGAGAAATTCTCCAACAGTTTCTCACTAATAGGCCTCACCATTGGCAAGGGTTCTTTTGTTTTTCCTAAGGGTTTGTGGTTTTGTGCGCTGGCACTGCAAGTGGCGACGGCATCAATAGTGTTGGCAGCCTGGGCCCCATTTTGCATCCTCCACAATGCAGGCAGTGTTGTGTCCAGGGAAGAGGTGGAGCTAGTTCACTGTGCCAAAATCTATATACGTAAAACGCTTAGGTATGTTTCCGTAAAGGCTTCAGCTGATACAGGTTGCTAAGCAACAGTAACAATGTGTAACATCAGCTGATACAGGTTGCTAAGCCCCTCGCCCAACTCGTCCAGGCTTTCCAAGGTAATCCTACCACAGCACCACAGTCCGGAGCATGAGCGAGGCACGGCCGGGGCCCTTGGTGGCCGGGTGGGAGGCTGTTCGCCTGCTGCAAGCCCAGGCCCCAGCCTAATCTCATGAGATCTGGGCGGGCGGCCCAAGGCTGACAGGAACCCCGGGGAGAGGGGGACACCTGCTCCCCCTCCCCCCAACCTCCCTGCCCTCCAGGTCTGCCAGACAGCGCTGTATCGGCGGCCTCCAAGCAGCCTGCGCCCCTGATGATATTTAATTAATAAACTTTAAGATATGCTACAATGGCGTATATTATGCCGGGTACAGCTAGTTTCTTGAAATTTTTCTTACCTCATTAAAGAGGCTTCCATTTTTCTGCCTCATTCTAAAGGCATTTTATAGCTTATTTTGAATTTATTTTTATGGTGTCTTTGAGATTAATCCCTATGAAGTGACCAAGGTGCTGTGCAGATTCTTTATTTCCTTTCTCTCTCATCTCTCCATTGCTCTCCCAGGCTGCTTGCACTTCCTGATCTGAAAAAACCCTAAGGGAGGAATTCTCTCATGATGTCTTCCCTTGGGCTTTAATTGAAGTGTGAGAAGCCAAGGAAGCTACAGGTTGCCAGAGAGATGATTGTACAATGAATGTCACTCAACCTCGGATCCAGGAATCTGAAGTATCCTATGCTCCTCTCCCCAGATACTGTTTAGGGGGTCACAGAATTGCACCCTCTACTAATAAGCAATTTGCTGCCTTGTCATGACACCCCAAATCAGCTGCCTAAGGCAGCCACCTCACTCTTCCTAATGCAGGAATGGGGAACATGTGGACCACTGGCGTATCCAATGCAATAGGATGATGGGAGATGTTTCTAAGGGAACAGGAAGTGAAAGTGCTATCTCTGCCTGTACTGATAAAGAACTGACACAATATACCATCCAGGTGAGTTTGGTAACATATGGCAGTTCTATTTCAGGTAGGATGAAGATGGAGGGCCAAATGTTCCCCCTCCCTTACCTAATGGTAGAGTGGGCCCCAGTTTATACGGCATACTTCTGTACTTGATATAGTTCCATTGCTGCTGGTCATTCAGGTTGCGACATGGAGCTACTTTTCTAAAGGGTGGGTGTTAAATGTAACAAATCAATAATTTCTACACCGAGCAGGTTATAGCACTATGAAAGCGGTATGAAAGCAGTATATAAAAGGCAGGAGCCACACTACTGCTTTATAGCGGTATTGAAGTGCACTGACAACTGGTGGGGGCATTGATACATACCATATTCCATTTTCATACCCCTTTCATAGTGCAATATCCTGCTTGGTGTAGACTAGGCCTAAGTTTTGCTGAAAGCAGGAGAGAGGTGTTATTCCTGTCAAGTAGAAGCATTGCTTTTCTCTGGGGGTTGAGCCAAGAATAAATAAATACACACCATATAAATATTTTGTACATAAAAATATATATGAACTCAGACATTGTTTTGCCTCTAGCAGCTCATGGCAATAACTTCTCAAAGGGTTCTTGATCTAAGAATGACTGTATGAGTCCTTATATGTACCTCATGCCTTGGGGCTTCCTCTTTCCTTTCTTTCTTTTAACATTCAGGCCTTAAAGAAACAAATTGTCCTTGTCTTAACCTAGTTTTATCTGCTGAATCACCATTCTCCCTCCCCCCCCCCCCCACCAAAAGCTCCACAGAGACGAGACATAAAGCCGATTTATTCCTAACCTGATCTCAATTTTGTTCAGAAATATTGCCAAAAGCTTACTTGGAAATTATCTTCACTCTGCATGGAGAAAGATATTTTTGTACTTTGCAAGGACAGTAAAAAAAAAAAAGGAAGAAACCCACCTCTCCTCCGCATGAGCTACGAAATGCATTTAAGAACTGCAAAATGTATAGCACAAAAATCTATCAAAATTATTTGTTTTTGAAAGGCAGTAATAGTTTCATGAATGGTATAATCAAATCGACATGACTTCTAAGACTAAAAGTCTACATACCTACATACTTACCTGGGACTAAGTCCAATCAAAGTCAATGACTTATTTCTGAGAAGGCTGCTTAGTATTGTGTTATAAGGTAATATTTAAGATACTTTGAGAGACATGATAATTGATGTGTATAAATGAAAATTTAGAAATAATTACTAGAATTTAAATAGAAATACATCTCAGCATAGTTGGGAAGACTGTGACCAGGTGGGCGTGTGCCTGTTAACCTACTATCCAGATACTCACTGTTGATGGGCAGCTTCAAGGCCCCTTTAATCTCTCCCTTTTGATCTTTAAACTGGAATTGGACAGGACAGCCCCCCAAATAAAGTGCACCTTCAAATAGAGAATTGTCGTCTGACTGTCCTTCAAATAGTGTCTAGGGTGACCATATGAAAAGGAGGACAGGGCTCTTGTGTCTTTAACAGTTGCATAGAAAAGGGAATTTCAGCAGGTGTCATTTGTATATATGGAGAACCTGGTGAAATTCCCTCTTCATCACAACAGTTAAAGTGCAGGAGCTATATTAGAGTGACCAGATTTAAAAGAGGGCAGGGCACCTGCAGCTTTAACTGTGGTGATGAAGAAGAAATTTCACCAGGTCCCCATATATACAAATGACACCTGCTGAAATTCCCTTTTCAGTACAACTGTTAAAGATACAGGAGCCCTGTCCTCCTTTTCATATGGTCACCCTAGGGTTGTCCTCAATAAAGTAGGACATTTGGCTGCCCTAAAGTTGTGGCATTGTCTTTATGAATTCCCTTCATGAGGGAGGCCTACGCCTTTCTAAAGTCTGGTTAAAAATAACATCCTGGCAGTTCAGAAAGCTTTTGGAATGGTGGGCTGAGGCAGCTTAATTGCATGTTGCTTTTTAATGCATGATCTTTCTGTGAGTTTATTGGATTGCATCTTTTACTGATTTTAAAAAAATATTTTGATATATATTCATTACATGATGTAAATTGCTGTGAGAAAAAGTCCCACTGAGGCCAAAAGATGGGGTGTATAAATTGGAGGTTGAGTACTTCCAATCTCCTCCCTGATAAAATTTGGAGAAGTACCACTAGAGGTTGCACACCCAATGGTTGCCTGCAAACAGTGGCTATTAAAAGCGTCATACCTAGTCAGGTATTATTATTCCCTTTCTGTTGCTGCATCGTTGGCGGTGCTCAGGCTGCTGTTTATAAAGCAGGGGTGGGCAACTTGTGGTCCTCCAGATGTTGTGGGCTCCAGCTCCCATTCTGCCTAGCCATTGGCTAAGCTAGCTAGGGCTGAAGAGGGTTGCTGTCCAACAACATCTGCACGGCCGGAAGTTGCCCGCCCCTGATACAAAGGAATAGACAAACATCTGATCTGTCCTGTATGTTTGCACATCTGCATGTAAGAAAGCATGAAACTATATTCTGAAATAATTTAGGAACAATTTGCAAGTTTTTAATTCAAGGGGGTGGGGAATTGTTAAATTCCCCACCCACTTAAATTAAATTGTTTGTTGCCTAGAATTCCTAGGCAACAAACAGGTATTACTAGAACCTATTACAAAAAGATTTTAAAAAATGACCATGTCTGTCCTTCTTGAACATCTATATTGTTTACTCTCTAAAGGGTTTTTTTGGCGGGGGGGGGGGGAATCATTACATTTAATCATCTTTTAAGCCTCTTTTGAAGGAGTGCCAATTTTTAAAAGCATTTTCATTGTATTGTTAAGCTTCTTAGAGTCCACAGTAGGATTTGCTATTTGTATTTTTCATGAACAGCTTCCCGGTTTCTTTGTAATTTCTTTGGAAAGGGCAGATAAAAAGCATAATCAGTAATGTCTCTGGCGCATAGAGGGGAAACTGTCTTGAGTTCCAGTTGCAATCAAGATGCAGAATCAAATAAATTATAGGCTCTTGATTGGACATGAGGCAGTCCAGTTCTGAAATCCACACTTCTCAGTGTATGTTTTGGTGCTTTTCCATTACTGCCACTGGCTTTGCTTCTTATAACAGTTCATCTGAGGGGTACAGATGAAGTGAATGAATATGCAGGCAGGAAGCAGACGGGAGTCGTGTGTGAGTTGTGGGGAACAGCTCGGGTGGCCACCGTTTCCTGGCAGGGCTCCTTTGCCTCCAACAGCTGCCATGACAGTCCAAAGTCCAAGAGGTGATGCTTTCACCACACTGCATCTCAATGCTGGGGGGAAGTACAGCTGTTTAATTCCTGGTTGTCAATTAAGGGCACAAAAGCCTCACCTGGAATACAGGTGATGAGCCTAGGAAGAACTGGCATTTAATGTGAAGAGTGGCACATAGAAGACCTGGTCCCATCAGAGAAGAGGAGCTTGGTGGAGTTCCTTGTGATGTTGAACCAGGGATGGGGAAACGTTTGACCCTCTTGATGTTGATGGACTACACCTCCCATCATCCCTAATCATAATGGTTAGGGATGGGATAATGGGATAATGGGAGCTAGGGTGCAACGAAATCTGGAGTGCCATACATGCCTCAGATAATTCAATGAACATAAGAAAAGCCCTGGTGGATCAGACCAAAGGTCTACCTAGCCCAGCAGACTGCTTCCGACAGTGGACAGCCTGATGGTTCTGCACATTCCACCAAGAAGGATAGAAAGCAACTGTCTTTCCCTATTTTTTCCCCACTGACACACACCAAGAAATTGATATACCTTTGAATCGGGCAGTTCCATTCATTGATAGGCCTATATACTCCACAAATTTGTATCTTCCTCTTTTAAAAACTGGTGGCCATCACCCCACCTTGTGGCACTGCATTCCATAAATTAATAATGCATAATTAATTTGTTTCTTTTTGTCTGCCCTGAATGTCCCGTTGTTGGATAACCAAGTATTCTATTGTGATGAGAGAGGTAGGGGGCAAAACAAAACGAAAAAACCCAAGCAAAAAACAACAACCCCCCTATCTCAGCTTTCCCTAACCTGGTGCCCTCCAGATGTTTTGGACTGGAACACTCAGAATTCCTGACCATTGGCTATTCTGACTAGGGCTGATGGCTTTGAAGTGCAAAATATCTGGAGGGCACCAGGCTGGGAAAGGCTGCTCTATTTCTCCATTGTCTATGGGATTATTTAAGGCAACTGAGAAAACCCTTTGGTACCCTTGGCCATTCCTGCCCCAGTCTATCTTGGAATTTTGTCTGCCTTCACAGTGGTTAGACAGAAAATATTCCAATAGCTTTGTAACTTTAGTTGGAATGTTTGTGAATACTCCATGCAGTCACAGCCAATAGGTATCAAAGGCTTCATTGCCACAAGCACCATATAATATCTAAAGTAATTGGTGTCTTAATCCATTAATTGGTTCAAAAGAACAATGTTAATGGACTATAAAACCATAATTTTTCTTCCAGCCCTACTCTTTTCATGTTCTTAGCACCAAAGGGTAACAATTATTCTCCAAGTTCTTTATCCTATCTGGAAAGTGTTATCCTATTTTAACTTAATCTTCTTTTCCCTTAGCTTTACATACCCAGTTCTGTCAATCTTTTTCTCATACTTTGCATTTTGAACATTTAATCATATATGAAGAGGGTTCCTTCGCCTTCTTGCCTGTAACTCTTATGAAACAAACCTATGTTGATTCTTTTTGGTGACATTATGGACCAGATTTTCAAAAAGTGTTTTCCCTCCCTGTGTCAAGTACCTGATAATTTTGCCCATATTGTACATCAGTACTGAAAAGAGGTATCATTTCCATATTTTTCATTACTGGGTGGTATAAAGATGATGATGATGATGATGATTCAGGTTTGGATCCAGATTTACACAGGATCAACTGAGCTGGCAGAAGTAGACTTTCCTGCACCCTCCATCCCATGGCAGTCCCTCCAACCCCCTGGAAATGCTGCACAGAGAGTCAGGAGCCCCTACTGAATGGGTTGATCTATAAGGTGAGAAGAAGGTGGGATCCCCCAAAACTGGGCAGAGGGAGCTTCCTCAAATGGAGCCTTTCCTCTCTATTCCAAAATCTATATTAGGCCAACCAAAAGATCACAAAAGCTTTTGAGATCTCCAGATCTCTTCATCAGACGTTACAAAAAGCAGGTAGTGGGACAGTGGGGAGGGGGGGAAATCTGTCTTGAGTCGTAAAAACATAAGATGAGTCCTACTGGATCAGACCAAAGGTCCATCTAGTCTAGCATTCTGTTCATACAGTAGCCAACCAGCTGCCCACAAGAAACCCACAAGCAGAACAAGAGTACAAGAACACTCTCCTGCCCATGTTCCTTCTCTGCCAAGAATTTGTCCAACCCCCTTTGAATAATATTCAATTATTATTATTATTATTATTATTATTATTATTTAATAATAATAATAATAATAATAATAATAATAATAATAATAATGTTTAACTCTGCACTGTGTGAAAAAGTCCTTCCTTTTATCTGTCCTGAATCTTTCACCAATCAGTTTCATGGGATGACCCCGAGTTTTAGCATTATGAGAGGGAGAAAAATGTCTCCCTCCCCGCTTTCTCTTCACCGTGCCTAATTTTGTACATCACTATCTCCCAGTACTCACCATGGTGTCAGCATAATCACAACCTTGAGATGGAATGGGGGAGGAAGTGTCTACAGACGTTGATAAGACTCTAGCACAGTTGTTCTCAACCTTCCTAATGCCGCGACCCTTTAATACAGTTCCTCATGTTGTGGTGACCCCCAACCATAAAATTATTTTCATTCTTCTCTACACGATCCATTGTCATGGGATGGTTTGCTAATGAAAATAATACATAACAATAGCTTTAATAATACAAAAGATGATACATGACATAGTTCAGTCAATACAGTTTCCTAAGACCATCGGAAATATGTGTTTTCCAATGGTCTTAGCAGACCCCTGTGAAAGGGTCATTCGACCCCCAAAGGGGTCCCGACCCACAGGTTGAGAACCGCTGCTCTAGCAGGTGATGTGATGGTTTCGGTTTTATGTGAGACCTGAACCATAGCCTTCTAGGTCCCACTCTGTATCCACCAAATTACACAGAGCATCTCTACATTAAGGGAAATCACATTGTTTACCCAGGGCTGTTGTGCTTCCTTTGGCATGACTGATATGGGCTGCATAGGCTATACTACATGGGGAAGATCGTGCTGTTTCCTGGGGCTCCCTTAAACAGCAGATATGTTTCAAAGGAGCACCTCCCTCCCTGGTATGTATGCAAAGGAGCGGGGAGTTGTGTTCTGTAAGTCTGCAACCCTCGACACACTGACATGAGAGTAAGCCCCACTGAACACAATGGGACCTACTTCTGAGTAGAGACATGGGCAACTACTAGCACAAACGAACAGAATGAAGAAAAAAGGTAAAAAGAATCACAAGCACGACTCTCATCTACATAACGAAAGGTATCCCTTACTTAAGAGTCAGCCAGATCTGCCTCCCTTTGCTGCAGAGAGGCAATTTACCCAGTTCTCTCCCCAATAGCAGGAAAGTTCATAGAGCAATGTCAGCTTTACACACTGCTTATTTCGAGCCATTAGGGGTTTATCCCAGCTTATCTCTGATTTTTTTTTTAAAAAAAAATGGAATAAGGGAAGAAACCACAGGAAATACCGTTTGTTTACAGTGTCATGTAATCCACTCATTAACTTCCATGAGTGGCCAGTCACAAGTGTGCTATAAATAGCTTGTTTAAAGAAGCCCATTGGCTCTACTTAAAAATAGTATTTTGTGCTTAGCTAATGCAAGTTTGGCCCACTGAAAACCTGATAGCCCATAGTCGATCAAAATAAAACGACAGGGGCAGCTCCTTACATGGTACAGGGGGAGCACCCGTACAACGGTACCCAGGATTGCTGCACCAATAAAGTGTTTGGTTGATCAGTGGTGTTTTCTTACACCATCTCTTGGGACTCTTATGCCTGATCCATGCTTGGTCTTAGGACCCCCTCTAATTCCAAAAGACAGAACCTCTTCAGCAGAACTGTTTATTTTATTTCTTTTAACCGCCTTTATCACATCCTTTGCAACTGCCCTGTGGCATATGTGATTTTTCATTTTACAGACGGGGAGCTATGAGTTCCCTTCTTGTTGCTGTAATAAACGGTTGTCAATCAGCCAGCTGGCGCTGTTTTAAATTTCCACGGAAGCACTCTCTTCTTTTTAAAAATGCACAAGCCAATTCTGCCTTCAATTACATCAGCATAAATCAGGAGTAAGGGCATCATTCTGATAAGTCAGTAGAACTACTCTGATATTAAAAAACAGCAGAAAGCAAGGTCAGAAACACTGGGATTCGATGACTCAAAGGACTGGAGACAAGATAGAGAATTGTTTAATTCCAAAACTAAGCCATTAACCATGGGGGGTTCAGCAGCCCCACAGGAGTGGACCTCATGTTTCATTAAGGACAAGGGAAGTCATTTTGTTGCATTTCAGATTTATTTAAAGCATCACAGTTAAACAATGAAACACGAAGTAGCAGCACCTTTGCATTTTATGTTACAGAACGTTACTTGCCTTTAATCTGTTCCAAAAACATCTGGTTATGCTGAATAACATAATGCCCCATCAATCTATTTTATTTGACATGACATGGTACTAGGTGGCAGAGCCAAACATGAGTTAATACATCAAGATTTAAATAGGTTAACATGGAAAATTCTATATTTTCTGCTACTCCCTGAAGAAGAATGCAGATATCAGATATCAACACGTTTTTCCTATCAAATAATGGCAGCATTGGACTTGATGATGGTGTAGAAGGAACAGGAGGCATCAAGTGCTACGCTTCCTGTTCCTCTGAAATAGAACTTCCATATGTTCCCCTGCCTGGGATATATACATGCTGTCCTGTTCTTAGTAACTTACCTGTACAGAGTATGGTTCTTTGGGCTTTTGTACACGAGGCATTTATTGCACACTCATCATTCTCTACTCACAGTTGTTTACGAGTTCTTTAGATGATGATGTGACCCTCCAGTTTCGCTGCTGTGTCTAACCAGCACTTTCAGCGAGGTGGTTGTTTTTTTAAGAGTTGGGAAATTGCGGCATTTCATTGTGAAAGAGAAAGTGTGATGCCCTCTTGTGCATTTGTGCTATTCTGCTATACCACAGTGCCACCTAGAGGTTGTGTCATGGAAAAGCAGGAAAGGAAACATTCCTTGTGTTGTGCTTGGATCTCAATTCTGTGACATAACTAAAAGCAGATACAGCCAATGAACAGCCTTGTGTAAGAAAGCTCTATATCAGTGAAAGTGGAGATAAAGAGGTACAGGAATTGTTTAGCAGTTTCCTGGATTTTGTGCAGTTTTCTCCCCATTCCAAAAGGTTGAAATACCTCTCCTAAAGCTTAGTTACTGGCATTAAGAGCTTCAAGCTAAAATATGCTGGTATTTTTAGTACTTTTGGCCCAAACTTTTTTGCTTTTGGCTCCACCCTCCACTGGAATGCAGCCCCCCAAACAGGGCCGGTGCCAGACTATTTTGCACCCTAGGCAAGGCGAGCCACTTGAACACACACACACCCAAAAAAACTGCCCTTAAAGGTCTGCAGGATCCTTCCCTAGAATCAAATGTGGGGAGAAGAGGGGAAAAGAGGTGTTTGAGAGGCAGAAGTTTGGAGGATGTCTTGGCAAAAGCGGTGCGTATTAAGCCACAGGGGGAAGGTGGGTGGGTGGGTGTGCTTGGGAGTGCCAGTGCAGTACCTTCTTTGCTTGTCCAGCTAGGCCGTGGCGCACCACTCCTGGCTCCAGCGGGGGCTCCCCGCCTGCCAAGCGGACTTGCCGAGCGGGTCCACGTGGGCCGAAAGACCCTTAAAGGTCAGCACTGTGCCCCTGAGGTCTGCACCCTAGGCGGCTGCCTAGTTGGCCTAATGGTAGCACCGGCCCTGTCCCCAAGACTTTAACCAAAATTGAACTCGGCCATTGGTCTGAAAGCGGTTCCCTACCCAATTTAATCAGTAGATCAGCCTCAGCTTGAGCTGATTAATCAATGTGGATAAATTTTAACCAGTGGAAGTAAATTTCAATCAGTGGTCCTGGGACTCAAATCATTAGAAATGTGGAATAATACTACAGAATATGGATTGTGCCCCAATAGTTAGCAGTGCCCTTCAGTACTGCTATAAAGCAGTAGTGTAGATCTAATCCTGGACTGTGCCCCTAATAAATCAGTGTCCCTGTTTTTGCCTTATTAAAACTTTGTTAGTGTTTCTTGTTAGAGTGCTCATTCTTCAGGAGTCTGCCAGTCTCGAGCAGTTACATTTCTGTGGCAGGAGGATGCATCCTGGTTGCTTCTGAATGAAGTGTTTGTTATGCAGTCACAATCTACCCATACACTACGCTCAACATCTAAGGTCCTCCTCTGGGTGCCTAATACAAGGGAAGCTTGAAGGACGGCAACAAGGGAGAGGGCCTTCTCTGTGGTGGCCCCCCAATTGTGGAACAATCTCCCCGATGAGGCCCACCTGGCACCAACACTGTTATCTTTTCGGCACCAGGTCAAGACTTTTCTTTGCTCCCAGGCATTTAACAGCATATGATGTTAACTGTCTTTGGCTTGGCTGAGAGGTTTAAAAATGGTTTTAAATGTTAGCTGTTTTTATATTTTTATGGTTTTAAATTTTGTATATTGATTTTTAATGTCCAGTTTGTCCAGCGAGCTTTGTCTATAGGGTGGTATATAAATGCAATAAATAAATTAAATTAAATCCCTAAGTCAAGGAATTTTATGGCAGTGCCCAGACGAGATTGTCTTTAATTTACAGCCCCCCAACCATGTCTTCTATCTTTTTTCTTATCAGGAAAAAAATCTGTTAAGGAAGAAAAGACAGAATACTTGCAAAAAGCTTTTTTTCCCCTTTCTGTTAGTAGTAGGAGCCCTCTCTCTGGAAGCACCCCTTGTCTCTAGCGCACAGGCATCTAAATGGATGTACCTAAATAATACAGCATTGTGCATCACCTGCCAATGCGCATACTGCTGCTGCTGAACAAGATGGTACTATGTGGTGCACAGCCAGCTGTTTCACACATTGCAATTGCTGAAGGTTTTTTATTATTATTATGCGTCGATCACAACATATTGTAGAATAATTATGGAGCTTGTGCTAGCAAAGCACATTGCGCAAGCAGTGTGCATTACGCAAGTGGAACACGTTCTAGCACAACACATTCCAGTGGGGCTCGCAACGTGGGGCTTGCCCAAACAGTACGGGATGTGCTACCAGACCTTGCGCAACCAGAACTGAGAGATCCGATAGTGGGGTGGTTGCACAAGTGTAACTTGAGTTAGATTCTCCTCTTGCGCATAGTTATGTACTTTTTTCCTAATAGCACAGCATCACCTGTGCTAGTGAAATAAAACCACTGTATGCTGCCCCAAATTTTCTAGTATCTCTTTAACCCAAAAGAGATACATCCTTTGGGATTTGAAATCGGTAGAGTTCAGACTCTTAGTAACAGAATACAACATAGAGAAGGAAGAACAGAACTTTTAGCAATATGTAATGGTGGCTGCAGAGGAGAGGGGGAAGCCTTCCTTGGTAAAGGAGCAGGGAACTTTATCCCTCTGAAGTCAGAGGGGATGACTGAACAGAAAAGTATGTGCAGGTTTAAAAGATAAGCAAGCCTTGCAACAGTTTGAGGGGCTGGGAAATGTTTTGCTGGTGCTGACCTAAGTAAAATGAATGGTGCTTCTAGTGGCAAAATGATCTGAGGACATAGGAAAGGAAAGGCACATTTTATGCCATCTGCCGCAACAAGAGAATTTTGCAAACAAATCTTTCTTCTATCTTTCTAAGCCAGGTTTCCAAAGATGGTTTCTGTATACCATAGCATCTTTGGTCTCGCCTTTCAGGAAAAAAATGCAAAGGGCAGCATTCTTGCGGTGAAAGTGCCTACTGCTTCATCAGCAGAATAGTTTATAGCTATAGCATCCGAGGAGATAAGTGTTATATTTCCTTCTATGAGATAGGTGTTAAAACAGTTAGTGCTTCTGCGAGACTACTGAATTGTGGCAATTTCATCAACATCTCACTGTGTTCAAATACTAATTAACAACACAGCTTATCTGCCACACACAAAACTGTCTAAATAATAGTTCCTTGAAAAGACATGCAGCTATACTACTTTATCATCATACTTTTCTATTCCAAATGCTTTTCACATGTATTTTGGATGAGATTTTGGGCTTTTTCAGCTAAAGGTTCCCCACACCCACCCAGCAGTTTGTTTGCAAAATGCAAAGATGATAATCGTTTAGCAATTGCCTCTGAAATAATATGGAGCAAAAAAGAAAGGAAAAATCTGAAAACGGACTTAACATTATTTTCAAGCATTTCTGCAACCCAGTGCTTTGCAATGTTTACCAACCTCACAACATCCCTGTGAGATAGATTTCTATTACTTTTAATTCATAAATTAAAAACACAGTGGTTGTTTTTATACTGCATGCATATTTTGCTTGCCAATTAAACATACAGTCTTAATGTTTTTTAAAGAGACAGTAATGCAAAGAAGGTTCACTCGTTTCACCCTACCATAAATATTTAGGGGAGTATTGGCTATTTACTGTCCACTTACTGTGCTATGCTACATTTAATGTCCAATGGTCATGTTGGCTACAACAGCCTCCCCCAACCTGGTGCCCTCCAAACGTGTTAGGCTACAACTCTCTGCATCTGGGTGCAGATGCTGACATCTGGGGCTCCAGGTTGGGGAAAACTGGGCTACAGCTTCTGCGCATTTGGAAGTTGTGTGACAGAAGGAAATTCAACAGGTTAATATATATATTGCCCCATCTCTGCATTGCCATGGTGGAATAGAGTACATCTATTAGATTTCTGCCTGTGTCACAGAAATGTCGAGAAAGCCCCTGAGCCTTGCTAAAAAATAATTAAAAAAGGCTTTGCCTCTATAGGCAATCAACCTCCTTGGGCCTGCTCAGACTATTGCGATACAGAAGCATCTTCAGCAGAGGACTGCAACTCCTCTCATCCCTCCCCATTGATTAGGCTGGCAAGGGCTAAAGGGAGTCGCAGTCCAACCACATCTGAAAAGGCCCCTCCTGATCTTGAGAGTTCGCACTCCACAGCGAATGGCCGCAAGGAACGCTGGGAAACGTAGTCAACCCCGTACTGGCGCCAGAGAACGCCGGGAATTGTAGTTCGGGACGAGCCAAATACACCGCCGCCATTCCTATTACCCTCCGTTTCGGTGACGTCAGAGTTCCACCCACCGACCCCTCAACAGCCACCAGGCGGAGCCGGAATATTTCCCGAAAACCGTATTGCTCAGGTCTAACGTGCGCTTAAAGAAAGCCAGGCCAGCGAGCGCCCGAAGTCAATTATAAATCTTCAGAACGAGGGGAAACCGGACCACGCACTTCCTCGCGGAAGTCCCGCCTTTCGTCTTGTTTCTGATTGGAGGATGAAATAGAGGAAGTAGCGTCATTGCCGTACTGGGGCGCACGCTATGGCGGAGTTCGGGAGGTAAGTTGAGAGGAAGGTTGGTGGGAGGGAAGGAAGAAAGAAACAAAGGGGGCTCTTCCAGTCTCGGTTTTTCCCTCTCCCCACCCCCCGGCGGACTTTTGGGTTTCTTTCCCCTCCCCTTCGATTCCCCGGAGAAGGACGAGGGCAGAAGGAGCAGCCATTTTGCGCTGCCTTGGCTTTCTTTTGCTTGACTCGAGTCTGCCTGCTGAGCGGCCTTCGACTCGAAGCTGTTGCTTCTCCTGCTGCGATTCTTGTTGGGAAGCGACTTCTTGGGATGCGGCTTCTTTGCGACACGTGTCTGTGTGCACACACGTGAAAACACGCGCGCAATCAGGAAACGAAACCCCCGTCAGGCGGACTTCAATTGCTTGCCCCCTCAACCCTGCCACAATAAAACTTCCGTTAGTACCTCCCTTTGCTGGGTTCCCTCCTTCCCTCCCAGCTTCCCCACGCCCTCCTTCATCTCTTCCTCTAGACAAACCCTGCTGTAAAGCCCTCTGCATATGTAGCTTGCCTGTCTTGGCCATATGCTCTTTTTTGTTAGAAAGCGTGTGTGAGGGAGAGAGATTCAGCTAGGCCTATAACAGGTGCTTTATTGAAGAGAGAGCTATGCCCAGAATGAGAGTAGGAGCTGTTTCCCTGGAAACAGTTTACTCCTTGCAGGTAACATATGTTGCTGTTTTGATGGCTTCCTGAATTTTAGTGATTTTTTAATGTCTGCTGCTTCTAGACATCAATTATTATGTTTCTTTAAACTGTATGCCAAACATAACTTCAGTTCCAATAATAAAGTTACTTGTAAAACAGGAATGCTCTAATAATAATCCTTCTGTTGGTGCAAGGTTGCTGCTTCTCAATACTACACAGCTGGTTGTTGTATGAAGCCATTTGGTGAAGGTGTCATGATCTTTATGAAATACATCTCTGTGTGCAACACATCCACAAGAAATGGAAGGACCAAGCCAAATTCTCCCCTCCCACACTTTCAGTTGCCAACCCAGAGGCAAGAGGGGTGTGTGGAGGAGATCTTGGTATTGAAGTCTGCTTTGCAGAGGATGAAGGGAACTTCACTGGAAGCCTTGGCAGGATCCAACCCTCTGTCTTTAAATTGGAAACTGTCAGGGCTCAGATGTATTTACTTTTTTCTTCTCTCTCCAGTTCCCCACAGCCCTTGAATGCCATGACCCTTCCAAAAAGTTATGTGGGCTAGCCTTGGGACCTAGAACTATTATGTATAGTTGTAGCAAAAGTTTGAAATTTAGGGGAAACCATGGTGCTGTTATGTTTACTGTTACATAATGGTTGTATGCAGTGATGTGGGGCAGAACGTTTTCCAGTTTTTATTAGTAAAAACTTAGGTCAATTGCAAATTCAGTGTTAGCCAAGCTTGGCAGATGTAAAGCTGTAGTTCATGTTTTTCAGGTGGTTGTCATTGAATTGTTGTATATCATTGAAATATATATCTCAGAGTGAAATGGATCTAATAAGTAATGACATAAGTAATAAGTGGAAGCAAGTTGAAATCTGTTAAATTACGTGAGCGATTGTTGGTATATAATGCACAGTTCTTCAGATTGCTAAAATTAACTAGTATTTCAGTTTCTGTACCTTTGTTGTTGTGTTTTATTTAAACAATGTAAGGGATGTGCATGTTTTTTTAAACCTTGTTTACTAAATACAAATAAAATAAACATGCAACATCAAATCTCTCTGGGGCAAGGGTGGGCGAACCTTTTGGCCTATGACTTAAATAAGCTCCAGCCAACATAGTCAATGGTGAGGGATGATAGGAGTTGTCGTCCAAAACATCTGAAGGGCCATAAGTTGCCCAGCCAGTTGCTGTAAGGCATCAGAACATTTTCCAGTGCAAACTGAAAATATTTCTATGCAAATTGGTTCATGTATGTTTGTGTCTAAAATAACTTGTGTCATGGTAAAATAAGTTATGTGGCATGGACCATTGGTGGTCTAAATAAGGAATATTCTTTTAAAATTATGAGGAGGTGCTTGCTAGGGAGATAAGTGAAATTGAAGGGAAAATTGATAGTGAAAGATGAGGCACCACCTTTCTTGGTTTTGTCCTGGAAACTGGGTGCGGGTTTGAATGTTTCCCTCATGCAGTTTGGTTCATGATGGTGAAGTTTAAAAATCTGTTCTCTAAAATAAGATAACATAGGTTTTGAAATAGAGGTGTTTAGTAGTGATGGTTCTTATTCTAATTACATCTTCTAAATGTGTTGGTCAGAATAAAATATGCATTTTAGTCTCTTGTTAAAAACGCATCTCTATACCCAAGCCTACTTAGAATAATTGTGCTGCAAGTCAGTTTGTTTGTTAATAATTGTGCTTTTAGCTTTGGTTTTAAATATTTTAAACCTTTTAATTGAGTTTTGTATGTATCCTAATGTTATTGATTTGTTTCATTTCTATACTGCCCAATAGCCGGAGCTCTGTGGGCGGTTTACAACAATTCATAAAAACAAACAAAAAATCAACTTACAAAAATAGAACATGATAAAAGCAGTCTAAAAAAATTTAACACACAAAAATTAAAACAATTTTAATTAAATCATATTTTCCCTATAGACCTGATTCAAAACATCAGACATAGATGCTCATGTATCATTAAATGCCTGGGAGTTGGAAACGGTCTTTACCTGGCACTGAAAAGATGACAGTGTGAGGAGCTCATTCCATAGTTAGGATGCCATAACTGAGAAGGCCCTCTCCCTTGTTGCCACTTTCTGAGCCTCCCTTGGAGGCACTCGGAGGAAGGCCCCAGCTGTTGATGGGTATGTTCAGATCGGGAGAGGTGTTCTGTAAGGTACAGGAGTAAGGCTTTATAGGTTAAAACCAGCACCTTGAATCGGGCTCAGAAACATAATGGTAGCCAATGCAAATGGCAGAATTGGTCTTATATGCTCAGATCTTCTGGTCCCAGTTATTAAATTTCCTGCTGCATTTGCAAAAGTGCAGTTTCTGGACAGTCTTCAAGGGGAGCCCCACGTAGAGTGCATTGCAGTAATCTAACTTGGATATTACCAGAGCATAGGTTATTAAAACCAGGTTATCCCTGTCCAGATAGGGGTATAGCTGGGCCACCTACTGAAGTTGGTAGAAGGCACTCCATGCCACTGAGGCCACCTGAGTCTCACATGACAAAGATGGCTCCAGGAGAAACCTCAAGCTATGAACCTGCTCCTTCAAGGGGAGTGCAACCCCATCCAGAACAGATTGAACATTCAGTAAACCGCTTAGAGATATTTTTAGATATGGTAAGCATTTCTGTAAACCACCCAGAGAGCTCTGGCTATGGGGGCGGTATATAAGTGTAATAAATAAATGAATACACAAAGTGATTGATTAATTAATAAAAATAACCTGAAAATTAATTTAATACAGTGCTTCATTCATTATGGATGTAACCACACATGCCCCATTCCAGTCATACCTGAAACCTCATTCCACTTGGGTAGTATGTGATGATGGGGGATTGTATTGCCACAGTTTCCTGTTGGGAAATTGTAAATTACCAAGGATAATTGTTCAGATTTTTATCTGGAAAACACTTACGAGAGACAATGCTAGATTAAAGGAGAGACTAGCCAAATCGATTAGTTCTACAGAGCAGGTGATTGTGTTTTTGCTAATACAGATATTAGCTTGTGGCTGATCTGTTTTCAAAACTTAGCAATTTCAGGAAGTATTATTTATTTTCCTTTATAGATGACCTGTATTTGCTGGAAGAAGAAAGACGATTCCCCAGATTGATTTTGCTGCATTGATATTAGTAATTGAGCGCTTGAAGTGAATCCAGAAGAAAAAATGAAGAGTGGAGTGGCACAGATGAATGTAAGATTTTTCCTGGATTTTTTTTTTTTTTAAAATTCTGTGCTAGCTCCAAGATCTTAGGGGGTCTCAGGCAATACACTCAGAAAGCCCCCATCCCTTAGTCCATCCCCTTCAAGTAGTGGAGAGTAGATGACAGAGGAAGAGGAGGAGCAGTCCACTCCGTCATCTGACCTCTCCTTGTAGGTTTTTGTCTTCATAGCAAGGTTTGTGTATTCTGGAGGCTGCAACATCTTCTGTTAAAAAACAGCAACCACCACCCTGTAGGAAATGGCTGGTGAGTGAGTGGCCAGTGATGCACCTTCTTCTTGCTGCCCCAGGGAAAGCATTTGTGAACCGCCCAGAGAGCTTCAGCTACTGGGCGGTATAAAAATGTAATAAATAAATAAAATTATAAATAAATGTAAGTGGACTGGTGGTAGAGGAAGAGCATCAAATGCTAGATGCCCACCTGCTCACTCAACCTCTCCTTGGGAACCATAAACACTTTGTGAAAACAAAAACCCAGCAAGAGTGGAAGCAGACAGGCAGCTGCTACTTTTGGATCAGTTTTGAGAGCTTCATTTGGTTCTGCTTCTTCTGGGGTTTTATGGTGAAGAAAGGCCTGAAGGCCCTATTACCACCACCACCTACCGACGTCTAATAGCCCAGGCAAATACAAACCGCCAATTAAATTGCTATCTAGCAAAAAATGGCATATGGCAGAGATCACATTAGATCGAAACTCAGGAATCCTAAGGAGAACACACAAGCCCCCAACAGGAGCTCCTTTCTCCCTTAACGAATGCTTCCTTTGGTTGGAAGTTCACCCCAGTGATGGTGGCAATGTGTTTTTTGTGGCTTCCGTGTAAGCTGCCCTGCACCTAGACAGATCATTCAACTCAGGGTTGCCTGCACTGACTGGCAGTAGTTCTCCGGGTTTTCAGAGAAGGGTCTTTCCCTGCCTTGCACAGGGGTGCTAGGGATTAAACCTGGGACCTTCGGCATGCAAAGCAAAGTGCTTTACTACTGAGCACCACCCACCACTGAATTGCCACACTTTGTACATGTGGCAAATCTATGTGCTATTTTCACACATAATGGTGTAAATATTTTCCCCTAAAGCCACATAGGCTTCTGTGTGGAGCAGTATGAGCCTATGAAAGAATTCAGCATATGAACAAAAATCCCAAGTATTAAGTGTTCTATTTGAAAAATTGTTATTGAATATAATTTGGTTGAGGCCCAGATCTTAGTCAACTGTAAGTGTGTGTGTAAGAGAGAGAAAGAAAAATAGTATTTTGTGGAGAAAGTTGTAGTCTTAATCATTTGGGACATACTAAATTGTGAGAAGCTTGTTGATATTGCCAATTACACGTGTGTGTGTGTGAGAGAGAGAGAGAGAGTGAAGTCATAGTTACACAAAAACAGCTTGCAGAAGACGTTAATGGTATAACTAGAAGTGAATACCACCACATGCTTTAAACTCAGGAGAATCCAAATAGCTTCATGTGGAAATGGAAAGCACTTCAGCTCCTGATGGGAGGGGCTGGCAGTTTTCCTTTCTAACTGCAGGATTTTGCCTAACATTAAATCCCCTCAAGAGCATTCCCCTAGCTTCAGGAGCAGCGTTTTGGGGAGATGTAACATGCTGCGGTGAGAAGGAGGGGGGGGGGCTAAAAAAAAAAAAAGTTAGGTGCACAGAACTCGCATCCCATTCTTTGCATCCTATCTGGTATTTTTGTGCTTGAATATCTAATTTTATATAGGTTACCTGAAATGTGCATTCTTTTTTGTTTAAAGTCTGGTTCTGGCTATGAAAGGAAGGAAGCTTACAGTCCTCGCCAGAGAAGTTCATCTCCAGAAGACAGGTAGATACTTTAATATGTCATTACGCTATGTAATTAAAATTCAACAAGGAGCCCTGTTCCGTTGTTACAAATTACAACTCCTTGATGGGGAGCAGGGCTTATACATGCTGACAACGGCCCCCAAATCCCCTGCACTTACAGACCCTACATCTGACCTCCTGGATTGAGCAGGATGATACTTTTCGTTCCTGATTGTAGGGCAGTTTCTACCTGCATTTAACTGAATGCGCTTAGAATCTCCTGTCATGCACAGTGGTCAGGAGTGGATCCAATAGGCATGTTGCGACAAGGTCCGTCACATGTGGCTCCACTCCCTCCCCCCCATGCATTCTTTGAACACAGGTAGATGCAACACTTCAATAGGGTTATGATCCCATTCAGATCTATTTCCAAAAGATTTTTAATTGAAACCATAAAGGAAGTGCCGAAGGTCAGTTTGTGGTTGTCATTGAATCCTTCACCTCCACCTCGGTGAAAGTTCTTATTAACAGATTTGCTTAATTTATATCTTCCTGATGCAAGGCCTGGGGTGGGCGGGGAGGGATTGTGCTTTTTAGACTTGAATAGCAGAAGGGAAAGTGGGACAGGGGTGGATTGGGTAGTAGGGCTTTCAGGGCACTCAAGGCCAGGTTGAAGAATGGCTTAAGAAAATACACAGGATGCAGAAACTAGTGCTTGTCTGCTAAAAGCCCTGTTATGGTCAACCTTTCTTCCCGTTGTGTTTCTTTACTTATTTATTTATTACATTCGTATACCGCCCCATAGCCGAAGCTCTCTGGGCTGTTTACAAAGATTAAAATAATGACCATTAAAAACAAATACACAAAATCTTAAACCTTAAAAAGCATAAAAACAGACCATATCCATTTAAAACAACTATTCTAGGGTCAGTTTTTTTAAAAAAAAACCTCAGCATATGCTGTTAAATGCCTGGGAGAAGAAAAAAGTCTTGACGTGACGCCGAAAAGGTAACAATGTGTTCCACAATTGGGGTGGGGGCATTGAAAAGGCTCTCACCCTTGTTACTATATTCCAAGCTTCCCTCGGAGTAGGCACCCGGAGGAGGACCTTAGATGTTGAGTGTAGTGTTTGCATCATAAGCATTTTCCAACTTGTTCTGCACAGCAAAGAAGTTTAGAAAGATGATATATATGCAGTGATATGAGGCAGAAAATCTTTCAGTGCTTTATTTTTCTGCAGGATATTTTCCATTTCATAAGTTCAGTAGAAACAATGAATGAATGCCAGTTGCAAATACAATGTTAGGGGGAAATTTGGCAGTTTCAAAGTTGTCATTAATATTTTTCAGGTGTTTATTCCTAGCAGGTATGTGAGGGAGCACATATATTATTGAAATACTAATAAGCAGTGACAGTAAAACTGAAGTTCCCCAACAACCTCAGTTGACGTCTGTGGAAATAGGTGTGTGATTGTCAACACACACAGTCATGCACAATTCTGTGGGTTGCTAAAATTAATTATTGTGACCTTCCCCAACCTACTGCCCTCCATATACGTTGGGCTACAATTTCTAACATCCCTAGCCAGTACCAGGTTCAGGAAAGCTGGATTAGTGTTTTGGGTATCTTTCTTCTTCTTCTTGCATTTAAGCAATATGTCATTAAATTTTAATTTAAAAATTACATAATATAATATTTAACTCACATGTTCTTTAATTTCCCCTCTCAAATATTTCAAGTCAAGAACTTGTATATTGAGACAAAAAAATGACATGGGTTACTTCTTTAGCTCTTTTTATTAACTAAATGTAATTAAAATAAATATGTTTAAATTAGATCACTCTTTGAGTCCTCAGAGAATTTTCTGATGGAAACTGAAAGTTTTTCTATGCAAATAACACAATGCAATTGACTAATTTGGATAGAAAATTTCTGGGAAACGTTCCTATTAAAAAATTTCTGGAAAAGTCTTATCGCTATATATACATGTTTGACGAAAGCTGCATGTTAGGGATTTAATACCAAAGCTTCCCTAGTTGTCTGACACATATGAATGGCATGGTGTGTGAATTAGCCTTTATGTTTAAAAACAGTCACTAACAAAGTGTTGCTCTCAATCTTGGGATAGGTACGTGGAGCGTCGGAGGTCTCGGTCGCCACCACCCAAAGGTTATTCCGACCATAGCAGACATGACCGAGAATATTCAGAAAAGGGACGTCATGGTGACAAATACACAGAATCAAGGTGAATCCAGTACTGTTGGGGAAAAATTAAATGTCCTCACTGTTTAGCTCAGATGTGCAGAGCCTTTTGCCCCTAACCCCAGACTAATGAGACAGGCCAGGTGGCATCAGATGCTGGGGCTATGCCAGAAATTGTCTGGCATCATCCGCCCCACCCATTTTCCTTTTCTCTGTGCAGAGAGCGGCACATCGTTCCATGCCCCTCTCTGCCCAGAAAAAGAGACTCTTTGATCCCATTCAGAAGACACCTTAAACCATGGCTTTAACCAGAGTGGTTAAGCCAAAAAGCCAGGCTGTTTTCAGAAGACACCTTAAACCACGGCTTTAACCATGGTGAACAAAGAAAAAAGCCTTACTCAACGTGGTTAAAGCCGTGGTTTAAGGTGTCTTCTGAACACGGCCTAGCTTTCTGGCTTAACCACTGTGGTTAAAGCCATGGTTTAAGGTGTCTTCTGAACGGGCCCTTTGTGTGTCATGTGCCATCCAGAATGGGATGGCAAGCAATGCATGACTGCTCACTCAGCCTGCTCATCATCCCAAATGGGGCCAATAAGCAGCACATGAAGCCAGATCCCCACTGTTCTCTCCAGTCTGGGGGAATCCAAGGGGGCTCAGCTGGCCAAGTGGGAACTTCCATGGACTGAATGAGGTGTGTGGGCCAGAGGTTCCCCATCCTTGGTTTAGCTTTTAGCAGGGATGGGAATTTTTTGCTTTAATAATCAATGTACAAAGCTAATAACAATTATTGGCAGTGTTTAGTTATTTTTTGGCTTGATAATTAAATCTTGTAATAAATTATTTTCCCCTAACTTTAGGGGAAGAGAGAGACAGGAAAGAGAGAAGGAATCTGACTGGAGAAGATACAGGAGATCCCCTTCACCTGACAGAAGAAATGCAGCAGAGAGATCATCATTTCAGAGCTCTCTTCCTCATGATGAACCCCCTCCAAAGAAGAAGAAAGAGGATTTGGATCCCATCCTTACCCGCACGGGGGGCGCATACATTCCTCCAGCAAAACTTAGGATGATGCAAGCACAAATCACTGATAAAAATAGGTAGGTCGAAGGTGAACACGTTTCGCATGTAGCATTCACTGATATAAACTAGAATCCCAAACTGGAAGTTTTAAACTACTGTGCACAAAGAATCTGTGGAAGTTGGTGTGCCACAAGCTCTCACCTTGGAGGGAAGAACTGGAACGGGGAATACAGGAGGGTGGGCATAGATGAGACATGGGCATCTTGCTGCAGGATGGTATGGCTGGTGACAGGGAGATCCTAGCTGTGATGATAGAGGAGCCCATTTTGGCCTCTAAAGTCTGAAATAGTGTGAAGATATGTGCAGTGGCTCTATTCTGAAGTTGCAGGGTTGTACAAGCTCTGGCCCTCCAGAAATTTTGCCCCACATCTCCCATCAGCCATGGCCAGCATATCCAGGGGTGAGGGATGATTGTACTTGGAGGACCGCAAGTTGCCCATCCCTTCTTTAGCGTTTGAGGTTACCCAAAGACAAATCTGTGTACCTCATGCTTCAATTGCTTTGTAATTGTCATGACATTCACACATGAGAATAAGAACATAAGAAAGAGCCCTGTGGGATCAGACCAAGGGTCCATCTAGTCCAGCACTCTGTTCACACAATGGCCAACCAGCCGTCAGCCAGGGATGAACAAGCAGAGAATAAAATGGATTGCTTAATTCAAATTGAGAATTTGAATTTGTTGTGGATCATGCCAAGCTCATGTGAGGCAAGCTGGAGTGAGATGTGGCTTGGAGGCCAGACTTGCCCTCCCTGTTTCTCTCTCTCTCTCTCTAGATATGCTGCTTTTTTAATTGCAAAAGACAGATTGCTATTCAGTGTTGATGCAGTTTATTGGAAGTGACACAGATTGGTGTAACTTGCTCTTGTGAAATTATAGAGGGAGGAGTAGGTAGATATGCTTTTACACACCATGCTCAAGAAACACTTCCTGCAAAGTGCTTTAAGGCACAATCCTATGCATGTTTAGACAGGAAATAAAAGTCTGGGTGGCTGGGGAATGCTGGGAGTTATCGGACTCTGGGAGTTATAGGACTCTTTTTATGTCTAAACATGCATAAGACTGTGCCCTTAATGTGTTGATTACTCAAGCTGACTAAGCAATACATTTCTATCTACCTCTTTTGATTTTTATTCATAAATACATTTTTTCAAAAACAGTTTAGCATATCAAAGGATGAGTTGGGAAGCCCTGAAGAAATCCATCAATGGCCTCATCAATAAAGTGAACGTTTCAAATATCGAGAATATTATCCATGAACTCCTTCAAGAAAATATTGTGAGAGGAAGGTAAGCATCAAGTACTTAATACAACCTTCTGTTCATCTTAAAATCATGGAGTAATTGTCAAGCCCCTTGTAAAAAGTATTCTTCACTGGTTTTATGGGTTTTATGGGTCTGCAAAAAGATTTAAAGTGTAATGTAGACTTACCTGGGAGTAAGCCACATTGGACTTGGAATATTTTGATCATGAATATCTTAAAGGCTTTGTATTTGAAGATGGATTGAAGTGGTAAAGTCAGTGTTCAGTTGGAACAAGGTATTATAGAGCATACACAATTTCTATTTGTGTGATGTATATTTAAAAAATGTTTGTTTTTTAAAAAAATCAGACGTCTTTTTGCAAAATTGTAGAAAATCATTTTTTACTCTTGCTAATTACACCAAATGTTTTCTGATCCCTCAGCAGAGTTCATAGTCATTAGAGTGAATGGGGGTAGGCACAAAGAATTTTGGGGGTGGATAGCAAGGAAATCAGGGAATGATAAATGTTTAAAGCTAGAGGAAAATGACCTGCTTGAATAGAAAATAGAGAGACTAATTCGTATTAACTATACAATAATACAACGCACAGCATTGTAGAGAACATCATTCTATCCTTTGCAATGAGGTGTCATAGTCTTCACCTCCAGCGATGTGGGATCTTGACCTCTATACCTGTTAAACTGCCAAAAAGTACAGGTAACAGTTGAAGAGAATTAATAGGTTGCTCTGTCAACTGCCTTTCATCCAGTCAGTATTGGCAGAAAGAAGCCAGCCCCTGTATACCTTTCTCCCTGCAGAGAGGACCAAAACACAGCAGCTAGTTCCTTGCCCATAACATGCCTTGAAACCAAACAAATTACATGACTGTTGTACTAAAGACATAAATTAGTTCTTCGCACAAATTAGTAGAGACAGTGTGTTGTAGCAGCTAGGGTGTTGGCCTATGACTTCATCAGTTCAAATCCCACAGTTTGTTAACCGTGGTTTGTTTGCATGTGGTTGGGAGCAAGTGTGCTGGCTCCTGCCCACTTTGAACCCAGAACTCTGGATTGTTGAGGGAGAAACACCCCAGAGTTCTAACCCACTAACGAACCATGGGTTAAAATTCTGGGTAGTTTCTCCCTCAACAACCCAGAATTCTGGGTTTGGACATCATGGCGAACACCAGCTGGATTGTTTAACAAGGCTGGAGCAGTTGGGAGCCAGTTGCTTACTCTGAACACTCACAAACAATTCATGGTTTGTTAGTTTGATTGGCCGAACTGGGCATTTTGTAACTTTGGGCCAACCACTTTCAGGCTCGCCATGTTTGGTGCCCTGGATTCCTTGGGGGCGGGGGGAATAGGATGCAATCTAATGAAACTTTGCAGAAAGTGGAACTGTAAAAAGTAAGATTTGTGATTAAATTCCCAGTCCTCTGTCCTCTAGAACAAGAGTGAGCAGAATGTAGATCTGGATCTATGGGGTGATTTACAGTAGATTGGCAGGGATTCCTGACTCCCAATTATTTTTAAAAGCAGCAGGAAAATACCCCCGTCCCCAAAATTTGTACCACTGAAGAAAGCTTATAATTAGAAATAATTTTTGTGTGTGGACGGACTGTGTATTCTGTTTACTTCTGGAGTTCTAAATTCCTAGACTCCATTTAAATCTAAGTCTACGACTTGTACCCAAGCTCTGGTTGGTGGATCTCGTAGTTCTAATGAAAAAGAGTAGATCCCACAAGCCTGAAGTCTTTCCACACCTGCTTTGTACTTCATTCCCAGCATTCCTGACCATTGGCCATGTTGGTAGAGACCTTTGGGAACTAAATTTCCAAACATCTGGAGATTTATTTTATGCCCATCACTGTTCTAGAGTCCTTCCACCGATTTTACAGGGCGGTGGCAAGTGAATAAAAATGAGGTCCATGTTCCGTAACAGTTTGCTTGTTCTTGTAACTTAATGCTTAATCATTTGATTTGCGCTCTCACTCTCTACTTAAATCTTGATTAGCTCTAAGGGGAAATTACTGTCACAGAGTTATTGCTTCTGTAGAAGAGTAAGCAGTAGCATTAGATGAACTCCTAATCCACAAAGATCCTCTTCTGACACACTTCCTAAGTACTTTAATTAAAACATAGATTGTCAGCAAACATGTTTCTACAGGATGTTGGTGGCTTTCTAAATATCTTAAGATTTAAAAGCAATCATGAAAATAACTTTAGGGCTGAATTAGGAGACAATTTATATTTGTGGTAATTAATTTACTCTTGCATCTTTAACATTCACGCAGTGCTGGCTTTCAGATTGCTTGGTACTTTCAGAAGCTTTCTTATGTAGTAGCTGTGCCATTTTTCTACTGAATCTGTACAGCAGGATTATGATACTACTTTTTCATTAAGCACAACAGCAGTAATTTATTCTTTTACTTACCTTTAACTTTTTATGTTTTAAACCAGGTTTTTTTTTTCTAATAGAATAGTAATCATTTTTCACAGTAGCATTGCTCCAGTTGGTCTTTACTAGGACTGTATTTTTGAAAAAATGTAGTAGCTTTTGATACAAGCTTGATTTGTTAAATGGAAACATTAATGTACACTTGACCGATGAAAGAATAGTATCAAGTGATTTGGGAATACTTCACAATAGGGGTACTTGTCACTTCGGTTAGGATTGGTGTACGAGGGTGTTTTTTAAAGCAAGAGCAAAGATGTGTTGATCATTGCTTTGCTGAAACACCTTTGCAGATTAATCTGGCCCGCTCAAAGTATAATGTCTGAGCTCTTGAAATGCTTGATGATTGCAGTATAGACCTGTATCGAGAGGGCTAGTGGAGCAGGGAAAAAGATAGAAAGCCAAAAACGTTCTTAGTGAGTATTATGTAGTTTTAGTTGGTAATTCAATGTTGATGGAATAGAAAATCAAAATAATTTTCAATAAAAAAATAAAGAGAACCTAAATAATGCAGTCTAGAATAGCCACTGGCCATCTTCGAACTGTTGGGATATATGCTACCATATAACTTTTATATTAAAAAAAAAATGGGTTGGATCCAGATTGAGGCATGTATGGAAGCAGCCACCCCCCGCACACACGTCAGCCAGTCCATGCCCCTGAAAATACAGTGGGTCAGGGAACCCTGCTGAATTGAGTAGGGAATGGGGGGGGGGGGTTCCCCCCAAATTGGGTTGAGGTATTGGATTCCATGCTCTTCTCACGGAATCCAGTTTTCAGGGATTCGCATTCATCACCCTGAACTACAGCCTAATCCGTTCAGCACGGCCCCCTGATCCTCTGAATAGCATTTTCAGGGGGCTGGACTGGCTGCCGTTCAAAGGGGAGCAGGAAGCCGACTTCTGACAGCCCCTTTACACGTGCCTCAAGCTGGATCCAACCTGTAGACTTCTTCTCCAAAAAGGTGCGGCTTCAGCAGTTTTGTGTTCTCATTTGTAGGGGGTTACTGTCAAGATCCATCCTGCAAGCCCAGAGTGCTTCACCAATCTTCACTCATGTTTATGCAGCAGTTGTAGCGATCATCAATTCAAAGTTTCCAAATATTGGAGAGCTGATTCTCAAGAGGCTCATTTTAAATTTTCGCAAAGGTTACAGAAGAAATGATAAGGTATGTAAGAAAAGCCTCTGTGCAAAGTGGTAGGTTCAGATTTATTGCGCTTCTCCCTTGTTTATATTATGAGAAGCATCATTGTATTAAGTGAAATTTATTTCATCATGAATATGTTTAGGAATTGCCAGAAAGTTATGTGGTTATCAGGCCAAACAGAGATGTAAAATGTCCAGGTATTTTGAAACTATTTGGTGATGGTAGGAATTTTGTTCCCCTTTCCTCCCAAAAATGAATATAAATTTTGGGAAAATTTTTACTTTCCCTTCAAAATCCACCTAGTAAAATGGCTTTGAGAAAGTTCTTCCTTTACTTTGCAGTATTGCAACTGACTTTGTCCTGATAACCAAACCCCCCCACCCCCACCATCATTTTTCAAAACACTGTAGCTGGTATTGTTAGGGTGGAAATGCTTTCTCCATTATACTTTTATTTATTTATTTATTATATTTCTATCCCGCCCAATAGCCGAAGCTCTCTGGGCGGTTCACAAAAATTAAAATCATAGCAAGACTATCTATTGTGTAGATCGGGGAATTTTCTTTGTAGCTATTCTTTTAGTTCAAAAATGGTATATGAATTGATCTACTGAATAGCGAGAATCCAATAGTACTAGATCATCTAAACCAGTCTTCCTCAACTTGGTGCTCATCAAATATGTTAGGCTACAACTCCTAGCATCCCCCAGTCAGCATGGGAATTGTACTCCAACACATCTTGAAGGCATCAAGTTGGAGAAGGCTGATCTAAACATTTCCTGAACGTTGCTTATATCTCAATGACAGCAAACTAAATCCTGGCAAATTGCCAGGATTTGTGAATGTTGAGTGAATGATGAGTAGATCACTTGATGAATGTCCTGAAACAACCTGCTTCCATGTAATGTCCATAACCTGCAAACATAATAATGTGTTTGAAGAGACCCATGGAAATGATGCAGGTTGTAACCTACTTCAGTACATAGTGAAATGCAGACACTGAATTGGACTCAGACCTAGGCCCTTTCTACACCTAAGGATTATCCCAGGAAAATGGAGGGATTGTCCCTGCCTGCTCCCGGGATCCCCTGTGTGGCATTTGCATGCACAGGGATGATCCCGGGATGATCCCAGGAAAAAAGGCAGGTGTAGAAACGGCCCTAGTCATACTTAAAGTAGACCTATTAAAATTTGTGGTACGTGACTACTTAGAACTAACTTAAGTCTCATTTATGTCAGTGGGACTACTGTAAAATGACAGTCCGGTTCTAACTCTGGATCAGCCTCAAGAAGGGCTGATGTCTCTCCCCCCACATCACCCCCTGCCCCTCTCCTCCCCAATAATGCCAGCAAGGGAAAGAAGAAAAACTTTTTTAAGAATGTGAAATGTTAAATATATGTGTAGAAGTCACTTGTAGCCTTTGGGATAGAGTGCAGTACAAAAGCAGACATAGGAATTTCACTCTTAGTGATACGTATCTTTGTCTTTGGTTTTGTAGCAACTTTGCCTGACAGCTTCCAAGTTCGTTGCACATCTGATGAATCAGAATGTGGTAAGATACTCTGCATTACTAATAGCATGTTTGCAGTCATTCTTTCTTTAGGTATTAAAGGACCTTTCTTTCAAATATCCAAGTAATGAGGTTTTGTGGTTGTTAATTAAGAACACAGTCCTAATTCCCCATCTTGTTGACCTGTCGTTCACACATACGACATGCCCTCTCACTCACTCAGCTTACTCCATTGAGAGATGGACCCTTATGAATCATAGCAGAATTGAAGCCAGATCTAATGAAACTTAAGCATTACGCTTTAGCAATCACCTGCCAGACATATTCTGCTTGTTTGGTAGAAAGAGCAACCGTTAGTGACTGTTTCCTAATGAAGAAGACCATTACTTCACGTTTTTGCTTATTTGACTTGCAGGTCTAACTATTCAAGGGAATGAATTCAATTAAGTTCTTTATCTACCAGTACCACAGACTTAGGATGTGTTTCTCAAACATGGGCAGTAATTTTAGGTCATCAGGCCTTTGATTACAAGCATCACCTCCCCTGTCACTGTGCTCCCCCATGCACATTTGCAACTTTCTCCTGAATTTAAATGCAAACCCTTTAAGCTGAGGATTCCCAACCTTTTTGGGGTCACTGAGCACGTTTGGAATTTTGCAAGAGTGCTTTGAGCACTCTCACAAAATGGCTGCCAAGGAGAGAGCTTCCCTGTTTATAAAATAGGGAATTTGGGTACAAAACACTCAATTCCAAGAAAGAAAACGGGCGAGACTATAAGAAAAGTAACTCCCCCAAGAACCCAAGTAGAAAGCAAGAGGTGGGGCCTGAACTCCCAAACACAATACCAGTCTTTTGAACCAAAACAAAGGTAGTGCTGGACAGCAGGGTTTGGTTCTGCAGCAGCATGCCAGCCTCCCATTTTGATGAGTTGTTTTCAGTTTAAATCTTAAGAAATAAAATAAAAATCAGGAGGGACAGGGAGCCTGGTGGGTACCAAAAGAAGTGTCCACTGACACATTTGTGCCCGTAGGCACTAGGTTGGAGACCCCAGCTTTAACCCCTCCACCCTGGCATGAAGAGCAAAGAGGCTCTTCCAGAATTCTCCCTTTATGCACTTCAGCAGCAAGGTGCGATGCATGCAAGTAGCAGAGCACAGCTGAAGTGCATAGCAGAAGAACTCCGCCAAGGGGGGAGGGTTAAGGAAGCCCTTTTCCTTACCTTGGTTCATAGGGGAGTGATTCGCTGGAAAGATGAGCGATTCTGTGGGTAGAGACAATGTTGCTGGCCCTTCAGGCCTCACATTGAACTATGGCCCTTGTTATAGTAGCTGCCAACTATTGATCCACCCAGTGGGACACGACTTTGAACAGCAAATTTCTTGGCCCAAACTGCTCTGAGTCCTCCCCACCCCCTGAGCTACAAAATGGGGTCGGGTGAGGCACAACTGTTTGTGAACCATAAGTCCCAAAATGCCTCTTGGGGCACTGAGCGAGTTGCTTCTCTAGAGCGGTGTGCTGTGTTTTGTCAACTACAATATATTTCAATTATTCAAAGTTAGAGGAATTTAATTTGTAACAAAAATCTTTGTGTTGTTTTTCCTGCTGAGGCGCACGAGGTTTTGTGTTTGGAAATGCTCACCTTGCTTCTGGAAAGGCCTACAGATGACAGTATTGAAGTAGCAATTGGGTTTCTAAAGGAATGTGGCCTCAAGTTGACTGAAGTGTCTCCTAGAGGTGTTAATGGTATGTATGTACCATTGGTAGGTTTCCATCCTGATTCCTAGCATTTCGCGAAACTAACTGCCACCTTTCTTCTTTTTAAACTACAGCCATCTTTGACCGCCTTCGTCACGTTCTGCATGAATCTGAAACAGACAAGCGAGTTCAGTACATGATAGAAGTCATGTTCGCTGTGCGTAAAGATGGGTTCAAAGACCACCCGATAATTCCAGACGGACTGGATCTTGTGGAGGAGGAGGATCAGTTTACCCATATGCTGCCTTTGGAAGATGAATATAATCAGGAAGATGTTCTCAGTAAGAATGATGTTACAATGAGCATTTTCAGTCTGTATTATTTGTAATTTCTTTAAAATTCTTCCATAATTTTTGCCATTTTCATTTCTCTTTTTGTGAAGATGTGTTCAAGATGGATCCTGACTTTATGGAGAATGAAGAGAAGTACAAAGCTCTGAAAAAAGGTATGTAGCTCAAGCTTATTTTAATTTTGCACAGTTGTATTTCTAATGAAGCGCATGATAAAAGTGTGTTTTATGGCTAGTTCTTTGGATTTAGTGGAAACAATTTATAATCAAGGCAAAACAAAACTTTTATTTGTCTTATGCAAGTAATGCCACAAGTTTCAGAAAACAATCTGAATTTTGGTTTTGTCTAAAGTTGGGGGATATTTTACTGATCTAGCAGTGCTTGCTTCTTTTAAATGATTTCATTACTATTATGTCCAGCCCACCAGCATAATATGTGTTAAAGTCCTGTGGGTTTGTGGGTGAATGAACCGTACAATCTTACACATACCTACTCAGAACTAAGACCCACTGAGTTCAATGGGATTTACTCACAAATAGATTGGATTAGGATTGAAGGCCAAGACAATATTTGTTGATTGGGTTTTTAAGCGTCCTCTTCTAAATATTATTTGGTCATCTGAACCTGAATGTCTCATCTAGCCAAACCTGGTCTTAATCCTTTTTTCTTCTTATTGTAGAAATTCTAGATGAAGGTGACAGTGACTCAGAAACTGGTCAAGATGGTGGAAGTAGTGAAGAGGAGGACGAAGAGGAGGAAGATAAGGAGGATGAGGAGGATGAAGAAGGTAAGGCTGAAACAATTTTATGGGCTAGTTGGAGCTATGGAAGTTCAGTACACTAGGATAATAAACTGACTTTTGTTTACATTAAACTGTTATTCCATTGAATTTATGTTGCTTTGCCATTATATGAATTGTGCATGCCTTTTTATCAGTCTCATTAAGACAGTAACTGTGGTGGTTTGTTTGCATCAGCAAGACTGAATGCTGAGGTGCTTTTAGGTTAATACATTATACAACTTAGTTGCCCTTTCCATTCTCAATCAAGGTTCCATCTTGGTAAATTTCTAGACAGAAACGTGATCAAGACGCTTGTGGCATGAACTTCAATTGGATCCCAAAAGCTATTTTTGTGGTTCCTAGTGGAATTTTAAAAAACCTGGCCAGGAGATACATATCATAATCTGCTTTTGAAAGTTCTCAACTTCTGATACTTGAGAAACATACGTTCAATTCTTCCTAGGGCATTCTGAACTATTTGTGTTGGGCTGTATTTTTTTATCCCAGCTTTTTATTTCCTTCACATTTTAACAGTGAATCAATGTGTAAATGAGTAAGTAAGATGTATAGTTGTGTTTGTGTGTGGGTGTGCGCACACGTGTGTGTGTTTGAGAGATCTGGAAGTTAGGAGGTTTTACCCAGGATTCTATCAGATTTTTTTCATTTTCCTTTCCTGCTATAGATTAATTCTAAGTATAATCTTCTTAACAGGCATTTTTGCAAAGTGCTGTGCTGTATTATTACTACACACAAACACACACACACACACACGAGTAATGGGCACAATCAATCCAGACCTAAGCACTACCATTGGATTTAAATCCTTGCAATTGAAACTGAGATTTAAAATGTTTAATTTGTGCTAGAACTTGCCCGTTATTAACGCCACTTTCTTTCCTGAAAAACATGGGTGTAAGGCATGCTTCCTTGAGATTCTTCTGTGTCCCTTGTTTCCTTCACATGTTAACTTCATTATTTTATAGTCTATTTCAGTCTTTATTGACTATGGACATATGTTTGACAAAGGGAAGCAGCATTGTATGTCTTGTCAGTCAATAATTGATAAAACTTTGCCATAATTTAAAAGAAACAACAACACAGACTTGTTGCAAGCAGAGAGTGGTTGGATAGGCATACAAGAACACTTTAAGATGGGTTCTTCACATTTGCAAAATCTTCCAGAAAGCACTGTTTCTTCAACAGTACTCTTGGGAAAGGAAAAGTTTTGATTCCAAGCAAATAATAAAAATAAAACATAGTAATTACAGAAGTATGTCATCACTTGCATTGCTCATATGGAAACTCTGGAGGCCGCTCCCATGAAAAGTAGGACATTAATTCATTTCAGAGTAGCTTATTTGGGTCTTGGTGCCGTGAGTGATACGCTGTTCTGCTTGTAGGCCCGATCCGTGATGTCCTTATTGCCCTGGAAGAATTCCTTCTCCCAAATCTGGAAGGAATTTTCTCATTAATTTTTAATACAGAATCAGATTTTCATGCACAGATTTTGGTTCCCCTTTTGAAGTAATGCAGCAATCTGTATGCACAAAAGACATATCTGTGCATCTTAGCACGCATGGGTCTTTGGATCAGGGCATTAGAATAGTTTCATATTGTTCTTTTAAACGGAAAAGTAAGGTAAATCTGTCCCTCAACTACTTAGCACAAAACTCTCATAGTCATAGTTCAAAATGATACTATTTTTGTCATCTATAATTTTGATGCATATTAACTGGGAAATGGATAAAAAACATAGCAGGAAATAGTTGCAAGATAGCTTTTTAAAAAGCCTCTAAGACCAGCCTTTCTCCCCACCACCACCACCACCACCACCTGATATCTTCCAATCTGTCTCAAAACTCATTTGTGACAATTTGATGTCTATTCCCATGCTTATCCACTTGGTTGGTTGGTTGCCTAGAAGAAGTTTTTACTCACCACAGGCAAGCAGTGCAAAGTTACAAAAGTTGGTTTTCTTTCTGTTTCCTTCTAGGGCACAAGGACATAGTTATATAGGTCGAGAGTGACCCACTTGAAGTTTCTGTGGGCTAATAACTTCTGTGAGCATAATTAGAATGCTAGTTAAGTTGTATTATTATTATTATTATTTATTTATTTATATAGCACCATCAATGTACATGGTGCTGTACAGATTACACAGTAAATAGCAAGACCCTGCCGCATAGGCTTACAATCTAATAAAGTTGCAGTAAACAATAAGGAGGGAAAGAGAATGCAAACAGGCACAGGGAAGTGTAAACAGGCACTGGGTAGGGTGAAGCTAAACAGTATAGAGTCAGAACAAACTCAATATTTAAAAGCTATAGGGAACAGAAAGGTTTTTAGCTGAGTTTTGAAAGCTGTGATTGAGTTTGTAGTAGTATATTTGTGGTAGTATGTTTGTTTCCATGTATAAGAGAAAAGGTAGATTGATAACATTGTTGTGCTGATGCCTGTGATGACACAGTGAGTTTAACTTGCCTATTGTGCTAGAATTCCCAATACTTCTTTGTAACTTGAAATTATATAAATCTAAAGTTGCTGTAAAACATGTATGCTCGCAAAAGCAAGGCACCCATTTCCTGCTGATTCCCCTGCTTACTGCAGCTCTTCATGCCATATCCCATACGGCTTCCCAATCCTCAGAAGTAGATTGTGGGGGGGGGGGGGGGCTGCAGTGGATAGCGGGGATCAGCAAAAATTGGATCTCCCACTTTGCACAAGCGAACATGCTTTCAGTTAGCACAAAGCCGCCATTGGATACAATCGATTGTTATTATTTAATCGAGGATAATTTATCTTCCAGCTATCGTTTCTGAAATAGTATATTCCTAATGTTTTTGCATTCTGACTGCTTCATCATAAAATTCCATGTTTTTCCCCCTCTCCCTCTTCAAGGACAAAAAGTGACTATCCATGATAAAACAGAAATCAACTTGGTCTCCTTCCGCCGGACCATTTACCTTGCAATTCAGTCAAGGTAAAATGAAATATAATTCTCAACTGAAATGTGATGCCCTTGCTCTATAATTTTGCAGATAGTTTTGCAAGCCAGCATATTATTTATTTATTTAAAACATTTCTTAGCCACCTTTCAGGGCAGATAATATATGTGTGAGGACTAATTCCGGGTTGAATTCTTATATCTGAATCTTAAGTAGCATACTTCGGCATACACTTAGGAATGCTGTTGAAAGGAATTTTTCCAGGTGAAGAAAAGGGACATATACAATATGTGTGTTTGTAAGAGAGAGGGAAGTGACAAAAACAGAGTCTGAAAAGCTTTGCTTGTTAATTAACAAGATGTTTTTATTGTCCCCTTTACATCGTTCATTAGTAATTTTTATATCAGGACATTCTGAAACAACATTCCAGAAGGCCATAATGTTCTCATTTGTTTAGTTACTAGACATGGTACATTTCTGTTTAGGATGATGTTGTAGCAATAATGACTCACAAATGGGAGTCATTTTGTTTTTAGTCTGTCTGAAAATCTATTGGTCTTGGCCATCATTCATATAAAAATGTTAAATGGCTAAAATAGAATTGTTTTTCAACAAAAGTTTTGTAAAAAGGTTGTTAAATTCTTTATGCTTTTTAATGAAATGTCTGAGGGGAAAAATGCTGTGGTGGATTTTCAATTAACTGCAGTGACAGTATTGATTTATGCATTTTTCTTTTTAATGAACTTCTTGCAACTGTGCCCATGCTAGCTTGCTTACTCCACTAGATCTAAAGTCCATAGATTTGCTTGCCTTATGTCTGATACGTGAAGTGGGGATAAATGGAAATCTATGAGTGTGGGGCGGAGGGGTGTTTTGGAGGTTCTTCTGCTCCTCAAAAGAATTCTCGCATCTGAGACACTGGCACATAGGTGACTTAATTACTATTTTTTCTGGAAGAATGGGTAAAACTAGCATTGGTTGGATGTTTCAGTAGTTTTGTTTCAGGCCTACAAAATGTTGCTTTTCTAATGCAGAAAATATTGTTGTCAGCACAGAAATGTTTTAAGCTGTTAAGGTTGAAAGTCAGTTCTGGATACGCTTTTTTCCCCCTTTGCAGTTTAGACTTTGAAGAATGTGCTCACAAATTGCTGAAGATGGATTTTCCTGAAAGCCAAACGGTAATTCTCCCTAATTCCTTTTTTTGCTTTCCTATTCCTGGAGGAAGTATTTTTTTTCTTTCAGATATTGACACAATTTATCATATTACATAGCATATCAGTTAATACATGGGAACTCAGCTAAATTTTAATTAAAGCTGTATCTTTTCCAGAATAATGCTTTTTTTAGTATGTATAGTAAATCAAGCTGTAGCTAATGTTGTTGATTTTCCTTCTTACCCGTAACATGCCCTCAAAATAGAATGATGAAAGCTGATGTTGTATTGTTCTGTGTTTAAAAATGTTTGCTCTGCTAAAATGCAGCTTTGTAACAGATGAAAAACATTGAGGCTGAAAGTTCTGAGGCCAAAAGAAAATATTTCCGGAAAGCTGTGTGGTGTGTGTTGCTTTGCTGACACTGTTTTTAAAACATTCCTGTCAGGCCCACGACAGGCCCTATAGAAGTCTTGTCCACCTGCTGAGAGTCAAGGTGAAGAAAGTCAGAGTTCTTTCAATTTTCCTCTCAGAAGCATATCCATACTTTATCTCTGTCGTCCTGGAAGGATGTGGGATGTATGTTCACACCTGAACTAGGAACTTTCAAGGAGCCTTTCAGTCTCTCTGTATGCACAGTAGGGAAGGAGAGGGGCACAGGGTTTCCTTGGCCACATGTTCTTTATGAGTTCATTGACGTGTACTTTTGGGCTACGTGAACCAGCCTTGGGCTCCCCTCCTCCAGCACAGCTGTGAGGAGGAGGTCGGAAGTACCGCCTTCCAATTCTTCACTATGTTTTATGGCTATGTCCAAAAAGGCCAAACACTGGTTAGTTTAAGTTCTATTGAAATAAGCCATGATGAAACCATAATTTATTATCCTGTCTTGTTAGTAAACCACAATTTAAACTTAACTTGATGTAGAATACTTCATGAAAAAAGGAAGCGGATGCTCCTAGTCTTATGATTCTGCCACAGTGGAAGGGGCTGTGCATGAGTCCAGGACTCTCGCCTGCTTATTCATATGATCATATTTTAGTGTTATGAACAAAAACAGGCCATGCTGTGGGATTGCACACTGATGTGGAATTTGTATCAGGACACCATTTTCTACTTACATGCCTCTCATTTCCACTTGTATCTCTCATTTTTGTAAACGAGCTTCTAAATTTATTTTTTTAAGTATAATCCTTGCCTTCTTTTACACAGTTTCTTCCATTTAAGGCATAATGTGGAGGGTAGGTAACATGGTGCCCAGAGGCACCACTGTGCCTCTGGTCATCTTTCTTAGAGTCCTACCTCTGCCTTGAAGTCAGCCTTTTAGGCAGGTCACTTGTCCTTTGTGACTAGCCATACCTCCCATGGCAGCCATTTTGTGGTGGTGTCCAGGACAGTTTCTGAAATTGCAAAATGTGCCCATGAGGCCAGAAAGGTTGCCTACTCCAACATAATGGAAGGACATCTTCTCTCCTGCTGAATGAAGGAGTGTAAGTAGGAAAGAGCAGGACAGTCACCAACATATGTTGTTGTTGTTATGTTGTTGTTGTTATTTGCATGGGTAAATGCAGTACCACTGTAGTGGTTGTGTGTCCCTATTCCACCTATAACTAAAGCTGAGGAAAAGCGGGGTGTTAAGCAGCTGAATAATCAAGCTTGGTTGACCATATCCTGAACACTTGTTTATTTATGTTCACATTGCATGAAATGTCATATGTCTGCTAAATCTATTCAGCTAATAGTGAAACTGCATCTGTGTTGAGTTAGCTGTGTACTATCCAAATTGCTGAAGGAAAACAGAGGCCAATAGGATTTTTGGAGCCCATTAATATGGGCTGGCCAATCTTTCCCACTAACCAGCTTGGTACACAACAACCCAGAGTATGGGTTAAGTAAGAGTTGTTGAAACATAGTTCGTTGTTGAATTGTGGATTGTTGTTATGTGTGAACCCTGCACTATGGTTTAACTATGGTTTGTTAACGGTGAACAACCCAAGAGTAAACCATGGGTTCTTTGGTTGTTTAGGGTTAACAACTCACAGATAAACCACAGTTCAGGTCCCATCTCCTGCCCCCCATGAGCAGGCCTAACAACTGTAGCAGTCGCATCCCTCTTTTGGAAGTCATTCTTATGAATCCCAAACATTTGGAAAACGTAAAAAAAATGCCTTCCACTTTTCCACCAGATTAGATTTCATCATGGTAAATTTTGCAGGCATCTACTTGTATTAGTTTTAAGATTTCAATTGTTCAATCACTTGTATACTCTTTGGGAGGAGAGAACCGATGTAGAGGACCTGTATGATTTCCTATTTTATAGTGAGAGATGAGTTTAGTATGTTATTTGAGGGTTTTCTACCTCACTATATTCAGCTAATTCCCAGGCAGAAAGAATTAATAGAGTTTATTTTAAATGTGAGATGAAGATGATAATTCTGCCAATTTTGGAAGTAAATTCCACAGTGAAGGGCAATGTTTTGGTAATCTAAGCATGTGATGACCCATCTCAATGCTTATGAATCTTGCTGGTAGCCAGGACTCTTTTAATATTGAGTCAATCTTGATAATGCTTAAATAATTTCAGGTGTTCTCATGGACAAGAGTGTGGCCAGATATAATATACTCTGATAATGTACCATGATTCTGCTTAAGCATTGCATTTCTGAAATATGACTCCCATACGTAAAGGCCTGGATCCAGACTGCTGCTAGCTGTGGAAGGGGCACAGGAAAATCCCGCCAATTCCCCTGCAACCATTTCTACCATTAGAAAATCTTATCCAGGGAGTTGGTGGGCGGCCCTCCAGAGCAGTATGAAATGGAGTTAGGAGCTGCAGGGGGAGGAGGAATTGGTTAAAGGTGCCTTCCCCCTCTGCTGGTCAAATGTCTTCTGCGGATGGAAGGATCCCTTTTGTTCATGTAACACAAGTTTGGATGGAACGCAGTTTCTTTTATATATTGTCACCCTAGAAAATTGATGTACTCAATAATACTTTCTTACTGAGTTGCTAAAATGTATAGGCCTAATTTGCCATTGCGGGGAAGGAGGTGACAGTTCAGTTTTGTCCTGTGCTAATTAGAATAGAAAATCGAGTTAGAAAGAAGGGGAATGCATTTAAGAAAAGCAAAAATTCTAAGAAAATGGTCAGCAGAAATAAGCAAATGACAGTCCCAGAGGCAGCAGAATAGCAGCGCCAAGACATTTGCTTATAGACTTTGCCAAGAAACCAGATGCTGTTAGAAGACTGCCTTTGATACTTTCATCTGCCTTCCATCTGAGGAGCATCCTTGATTCTTAAAGAGAGAGAAGTGATCTGGTAGTAAAATGCTTTGGGGTAAATAGTGGCATGTGGCACTGACTTCAGATTAAAACTCGAAAGGGAACCTTTGAAAACGCCAAAGTACCTGCAGTTGTGAAACATTTTCGGCCCTCATTCTTCAGAACTTATGACTTCTTCAGTTGTTTCTGTGTCAACTATATTAAGATGAAGCGTCTCTTTTATTGATTTTTTTTATTGTCCAGCTTGAGTAAATGCAGTGCTCAGCTCTTGGAAAGTGCGGTAGAGGTTGACAATTTGTTAAGGGAGCCACATGTGGTCCAGTGCAGACTTAATGCTCCCGCTCTCCAGTTGTGGGAAAGAGATTAGAAGTTAGCAATAGGATTGCACATTATTATTATTATTGCATTTATATCCCGCCTTTTTTCCTCCAAGAAACCCAAGGCGGCGTACATAATCCTCCTCTCCATTTTATCCTCACAACAACAATCTTCATAATGTTCCCTTCCCCTTGGGCAAGGGCTAGCTCTGCGCCAATGTTAACCATGGTAAACACAAACTGAAGTTCCCGCTGTAATAAATAATTGTTTTACAGACTCTGGTTAAGAAGGAACCTGGCTAGCATGAATAATGGCTGAGGGTTCTCAAATAGAGAGGAACAAGTGATCCTGTAACCTGTTCTCAAACTCTCAAGTGTAGTTACAGCTTGGGAGAAGTGTTTCTGCATCTATGCATTGCTATGTCTGGGAGTGAAGGAAGACATGAGGAAAGACAGGTCTACTGTACTGCTGCTCGTCCTCCAAATACTTGTCTAATACTTTTACCTTATTCACCGTAGTTAAAGCCGTGGTTTAAAGTGTCTTCTGAACAGGGCCAATGTAATTATTACTAACAGGATAAGCAAATGGGCTATTACAGGCTAGTAACTAAATCTTGGCTTAACCTCCTTAACAAGGTTTGGCTTCACCACTTGTCAGTAGCTCATTTGTATAGCGGGGGGGGGGGGGGTGCCCTGAAAAGCTGCAGACTTTTTAGTCCTACCAAACCTCACTTTACATAGCTCTCTCATAGAAGTTAGTTTCTCTGTGTCCTATTTTTAGTTCAGCCTGTTGCCTTACACCAGTGGTGGGTATTTAATGGAATGTGAATTTTTGGTCTCACTTGTGCTGCAGGTTGGAGAATGTAAAAAAACCATCTGTCCTGTTGTTTCCAGCATTTTCCAAACCTCCATGCAAGTGATGTAACATCTCCCCACCTCTTCCTGAAGCCCACTACTACATGCAGGTAGCTGGAGGAAGAGGTAGGCCTTTCTTCCCCTTGCGCTGAAGTTGAGAAAATATTAAAAACTATGGAAGAGACTCCGGCTTTTTCTTCCCTTCTCTAAACTGCAGCGCAAGTGAGAACTTGTGGGACCCGCGGGGCTATCCTCACCAGAGGACCAGTAGCCATTTGCCCCTGCCAAGTGGAATTGAGGGTACCTGGAGCTTGGTCAATAATTTGGGTGCTGTGCATGCCTCAGTTGCATCACATAACTGCAGGAATTTTTTTCTTTTTTAACATGAGCTTCAAAGATCGGCCTGAAAAAACATGGCCAATGCCTGGTGAAATCTAAGAGCCAGTGTGACGCTTTTGCTGGCCAACGAAGGGAACTTTGATAGCTCTTTGTCCCTTCCACATGCCTAACAGAAGTCGAATAGACCATGCACTGCAAATACGTTCAAATTCGCATCATTTATATTGTGTGCCATCTCCATTTTCATGCACAAGGCACACAGATCTGCCAGTGAGTTCATAAAGAATATGTAGGATTAGGCGAAAGAGTTTAGCAAGTGAAACAGAAGATACCATTAAGCTTTAAAGCCACAGTTTGCCAGTAAAACGGCTGTGCGACTTCCATCACAGCATTCTTTCAAAATAATTAAAAAACGTTTTAATGTTTAATCTGGAAGACGGACACTTTGGGTCTAACCTCTGCTTGTTTTGAATAAGCTAGCAAGAGTGTCTTTATAGGCAAATCTGTTTCCCTGCACATGGTTACTCAAGATATTCTGCTAGAAAACATTGTAATATTTAATTAAAATGTTAAAATATTTAATTACTTTACCCCATAGGGGATATTATAATATTGTAACTGCAGTTAAGAGAGCAAAAAGTAATTTGTTTTGCAAGTCATGCTGACTTCATTAGCAACAGCATCAGCATATTGTCCTGTTTTATTGTATGGAAACTGATTGACTGCAACATTAGTGTAATAGAACAATATAAAATGTTAATATACATTTTAATATATCAAACTAATGTAATGTATTAGAAAAGAAAGCTCTTAAGACACTGGTAGTTAGCCCTTCCCCACCACTGCCAGCACCAAAAAATGCATTCATTTATTTCCGAATATTTATTTGTTTGAGTTTTTATCTCATTTAATATAGAATAATTGCCACGATCACACAATGTGCTGGATAGAAATGTTTTAATAAGGTATATAAGATAGCAAGAAGAATAAAAAGTCTAGGTTTTTAATTCTTTGTATTAAAATGAACTTTTTACATGTTTGTGGGCACCTTCTAATGAAAACTTTTTTAGTATCTTTTTGTAATTTACTTCTTGGTATTGTAGAGTTTTTGTGTGCTTACCTGTATTGCATCTTTAAAGTTGATATAACCATGATGGTTGAAACAACAAATCTGTATTGGACCAAAAAGTCGAGGAAATACCCCTTTATGGGTGGGAAAGTAGACATTTTTTAAATCACTCTGTAAGGGCAATTGATCTTTTTGGGATGAGTTGATCTGTTTGGGATGGTTTCATGCCCTGCATATGCTGAATTCATTTGGGGTTTTTTACCTTTTGACTCTATTGCATTTTTTTAACCTGTATACTATGATTTTCATGGGGCAGTTTTTAAATGAATACATCTGTACCCCCAAATTATAGCGCTGTGTTAAAGTTTTTTGTGTGTGTGCTTTTAGAAGTTTAGGAATTGTTTTCAGTTGATACACAGAATTTCCTTAAGAACTTTTCCCCCCTTCTGACAGAAAGAACTATGCAACATGATACTTGATTGTTGTGCTCAGCAGAGAACATATGAGAAATTCTTCGGCTTGCTAGCTGGGGTGAGTTGCTTTCTTCATAGACAGTGTATGCATGAACTTCTTTTCTAGTAAAGAGGGCAGGTTTGCGAAAGTACTTTCAGCATCAACTGATAACATGGCATCTGTGACAGCTGTGCTAGAACAAATGCCACTTCATCACATATCAAATAAAGGTTTTCAAAAATGAGTCGCTTCATACATCAGGCCCTGAGTTATCAAGAATGTGTGGACCAGCCCATAAGAGCAGGAAGCATAAAGCAAGTAGATTGGCATCATCCATTTGCATGCTTTATTGAAATGGTGGAACGTTGTAAGTTTGGCGTTGATTATCCCAGATACACAAAGGACACACTTCCTTTGAGGCTTGGTTGGGAAATGATATGCTTTAAAAGCAGAAAAGATACGATGCTTTTTTGTTTGTGTCGGACACGTTGTGATCAATGTTTTCGAACCTTACCCTGTTATCCATAAGCTTAAAGCTGGTTTGGAATTGCCTACAGAGCTGCAAGCAGCCCTCCTTTAGCTAGCTTGGCTGTGTCTAAGGGTAAGCAGGGAATCAATAGCTAGGATCTAAATGATGGCAATTCCATAGGGGGTTTATCACCCGCCATGACTCTCCCCCCCTACCTCCCAGTCCACCCCAATAGGTTGTGAGACCCTCTACAATGACATTCCATGAAGGATGAGACACCTGCCTGTCACCAGAAGGGAAAATAGGCCACCCTGAATGAAGAAGCATGTTGTGCCTCTTTGAATCTTAGCTTATATAAGAGAAAGCTTTAGACCCTTAAAAATGCATGGAATTATTGAAGTATCAATAATCACAATTGCTTCTTTCAGCAATGTTTTCCATATATATACTAGGCAATATATTAGCTCTGGCAAAATGCTTTCAATGGCAGTCTTTGGTGACAAATTTGAAAGACCTCTACATGCAATCATGTTTGATGGAAACAAACATGTGTTTGGAAAATGCTATTTAGACCCACCCTACGTTAAAATAAATAGTTCATTTAAGCAAACCTGGGCTTCGATTCTATTCTGCTTGTACCAGGTAGGAATGCAATTTCTGCCAACTCCCCCTTCAAACTACAGATTCCTGTACCGCCATGCCCCACACCATGCCCAAGACTTTTCCAGCGCTTTGGAGTGGGTGGAGTAAGCAGCTGTAGAGGCAAGCAGGAAGAGCCTGTTCCAGGAACGGAGCACAGGATCCAACCTATTTCCTTCATCTCTGTTTCTGCGAAAGTTTGAAAGTTTTCTTTGAGGAAATTGATATGTACAGTTACAGGCTTGGGACCACACTTCCACGGCAAGGGCATCCTCTGAAGGTGGAAGCAACTTTTTCTGATCCCCACTGCACCCTCCCAAAACAGTGGAGAAGCCTCCAGAACAGTGGGGAGGACTGCAGAGGAAGGGGGGGGGGCAGAATTCAGGAACAATTGCCTCCTCTCCCCCCTTCCACCAGTGGGACCCTCTACTGGATCAAAGAATAAAATAGGTTTAAGGAAACTGATTAGAAACAATGTGCCAAATTTAAGCGGAGCTATACCTGTTGAAATAAAATCATGCGTACATAGAATATATATATTTAATCATAAAACAAATATATACACTTAAAATTGGAACAAAATGATCCACAAACAAACAATAATCCCAAACGCATTTCGGCCCACAAGGTCTTCATCAGTGTGTGTGGGGGAATTTATACAGATTTTAAAAACTTTTTTTATGCCCCAAATACATGAATTTTCAATAGGACCAAAAATTGGCTCCTATAAATCTTCAAAGATATACCAGAAAAGATAGGGGACTTGACATACCCTCCTGTCTCCAAGAAACTTGACTCTCAAGTTGTATTTGAAGCATAAATAATATCTTTAGGTCGTGCAGGCTTGTAAAAAGCCTTCAAAAGTATATGCAGGATAAGCTACTGGATCACATAGACATAAGCCTATGGACAGAAGGAGGCTTTCTGTTCACAGAAGGCTAAGATAAGGTCTAACCCCAAATTAACTGTGAAAACGTAATGGCTTGGATCCAAAAATCCCTGTCCATGAGTGTGAACCATTTTGCCCACTTGTAGGGGGATCACTGATTTCCCCCACCCAGTTGTATTTCCCTGGTCCCCCTTAAATGTCCCATCCCATGCCTAGGCAGAAGTGCCTTCCTTTTACACCTGGGAATCTTTGGATGCACGCCAATATCTGACAAGCAAGGCCTCCTTACATCGTTTTTATAAATATTTTCACATTTAGCTCTGGCACACTTCATTTTTTAAAACGTGTTTTTCTGAACTGTGTCCTCCATTTTCAGCGTTTCTGTATGTTGAAAAAAGAATACATGGAATCATTTGAAGCCATTTTCAAAGAGCAGTATGATACCATACACCGGTTAGAAACCAACAAGTTGAGGAATGTCGCCAAGATGTTTGCACATCTTTTGTATACGGATTCGCTTCCATGGAGCGTAAGTAGGGAAAAAAATCTAGCCTTTGCGTTATGCATCTGGTTTCTGAAAAGGCAAAATAATCTGGCTGTCCTTGTTTTTCTGTTTCAAAGTCCTTAAAATGTAGGCAGAATCAGTTAAAATTCATGTTGTATGTTGAGTGCAACATTAATTTTGACAATGACAAGGGCCGTGAGAGCTCGGAAGTAGACCAACTCACTAGGAAAATTCAGATCTACTGTTTGGAATCAGGGCTTTACATTTAAATGAACTGAAAGTGTAAACATGTTGTGAAGATAGTTGCCAAGCCACCTGACACTTGCATGGATTTGCCACAGTTTGAGGAAAAGCACTTTGGGGACAATGTGCATAAATTTGATTGTTTTAAAGGGGGAAATGGGTTTTGAGTGTTTGGAATGAACCTATCACTTCTTCAATTTGTAGGTCCTTGAATGCATAACCCTAAGTGAAGAAACTACAACATCGTCCAGTAGGATTTTTGTTAAGATATTCTTCCAAGAACTTAGTGAATATATGGGACTTCCTAACCTTAATGCAAGGTTGAAGGATGAGTAAGTAGATGTTCCACATTGTGAATTAGACTGATGGTACCTTTTTATTTGAACGTTCTTATGTACCGATGCTAGACCTCACTGTTAGCTTTGAAGTTCCCAATTGAAATTCATTTCTGACAGTGTCTTTATTCTTAACGTTTGGTTGTATCCAATGTTAGAGAAGGAAGGAAAGGAAAGGAACCTCTTGTGCAAGCACTGAGTCATTACTGACTCTTGGAGGGATGCCAGCTTTCGCTGACGTTTTCTTGGCAGGCCTTTGCCTTCCCTGGCCCTTATTACCTTTCCCCCAGCTAACTGGGTACTCATTTTACCGACCTCGGGAGGGTGGAAGGCTGAGTCGACCCAAACCGGCTGCCTGAAAGCAGCTTCCGCTGGGATCGAACTCAGGCCGTGGGGAGAGTTTCAGCTTCAGAAACTGCTGCTTTACTGCTCTGCGCCACACGAGGCTCAGTCAGAGTAGACCCATTGAAATTAATTTGACTTAAGTTCAACTAACACTGGATATAATTTGAAACTGTGTTTTCTCATATAAAGGTATTGTGGGGTTTGGTATTGTTTTTGCTGTTACATTTACATATCATTTGGAACAATAGTTCTGAAGCAAAACAATATTTTCATGGGCTTGGATTCAGAGTTCCTGTGAACAGGAATCTGCTCATGGGACATCCCTACTGGCAGAAGGCAGAAGAATGTGATTTTGGCCAATTGCTCCTTCCCCCTGAAAAATTCACTCCAAAGGGTTAGGGAGATTTTTGGAAGAGCAGGGGAGATGGTATAGGAGAAGGAGAAATCGGTGAAAATCATCTCCCCTCCCTTCCTCAAGTGGGAGCCTCCACTAGATTGCAGTACCTTCTGTAAAATGAAGGGGCCATTCTTTGATTGGAAGGGCAACTCAGAATCCAACACACTGACCTGGTTCACACCTCATAATAAGCCATCATGGGTTGAATGTGCAAGCCAGTGCCTGGGGTGTGTGTGTCACGTTGTGCTGTTATTTGAGAGTTAAACCACCTTCAGATAACCCTTGCCATTGAACTATGGGTGGTTGTTGAAACATGGTTTGTTGTGTTGTGTAAACCAAGCCGTTCTAACAAATCATGGTTTGTTAACCATAAAAATGCATTTAAAAAAACACCATGGTTTGTTGTTGGGATGTGGGTTTGTTGTGGTTAACAAACCATGCTTTGTTACCATGGCTGCATTCACACAATACAACAAACCATGTTTTATCAACTATCCACAGTTCAATAACAAAGACAGTTCAACCTTGAGTGTGGTTTTTTGTGTTGTGGGAACCCAGTCGTTGAGCTTGTTCTGGCTTTTCCCCTTCCCAGTGTGTCGCACACATGCTCATTATTTTCATAATTACCTGCACTGCAGAGTGGATTAGTGTGTCATCTGAATCCAGTGCCTCATGGGTAGCGTGGGTACAAAGCCACCCCCTCTGTGCCGCACACCAGGATAGGGCAACACACTAACACACCTTGCAGTGTGGGTAATTATGTAAACAGCAGGGTGTGGGGAGAAGCCACAATGGCTTCTTTTCTCCCCTGCAATTACCCAAGCCTGATGTTACGTTGTGACATTCATTGCTATGTAAGAGAAAAAGGGGAGTGCCTCTTCTGAGATAGCACTTGCCATCTACTTGTATTAATAATACATATTTAGATCTGTTGCCTGATTAATTGGACCCCATTTTAGTCATCTAAAATTTTTTATCAGTTGACCTAACTGACTAATCAAACCAGTTAGTTGAATGTTGCACCTGAGTGTTTACCAATTAATAGTTCAACTAAGTTTAAACATCCATAACATGTCCGTGTTCTGTTGCTTATGATACTTAGAACAACTACATTTCTTGAGTAATAAATTTAATTGACATTTCTTGGAGATCACAGGTTTGTTTTGGATAGTCTATCTACATTCCATGTTTGAAAAAACAGGAATAATACCCACTTTGGAGTTAGTCATTTGCTTCATTGTCGGTTGTGTTTGACTCTCATGATATACTTTATGAGAAAACAGACAGGGTAAGATATTCATCATCTTTCTGTCCTGCACCATTTTAAAGTAAATACAATAAAATATGGATCATGACTCCTTAGAGCAAACTACGCCAGAATAAATTTGCTAGTCCTTAAGATGCCACAAGAGTGTTTGTTTTTGCTGCAATAAACTAATATGGATGTCCTCTAGAAATTAACACAGGTGAATCCTAACACAAGCTACAATATTTCCCTCCCTCCCCAGACCAGGTTCACCCCAGACTCCAAATAACAACCCAGGAGAGAACCACAAGCCTTGCCAGCCGTCATTATTTCTGGCTTGTCTAGATTTCTGGCTTCCCCATTTCCATGTCCAGACAGTGATTAAGCACTGACACAGCAGGAGTTCTCATGTTTAATTAAATTATGAATGGCTGATGTTTACCACTAACCTTGTGTTAAATAAACAGCCATGAAAAAGTGTCATAAATTGTGATGAATCTAACAGTCTTGTAGTTAGTTGTTGCTGTCTCGGCAAATACATGAGCCATTGTATATTGGACAGCTTCTGTAGAAATTTGGATGGTTGCAAAACTCAAGGAACGTTTGATTAGGTTAAATGGATAGGTACCAAAGTGGTGTTCCTTGTATTTTTGACCAGTACTGTGAAGATCTGAACAGTAAGTGAGTTTTAGTCTAGCTTCAGATTCCTAAACTCACATTTGTTTCAGTACTAAGATGCTTTGGGAAAAGCCTGGGGTTGGATCCAATGTTGCATAAGCAGATGTCCACTTGTACAACAGGACTTCCCTCTCCTCCCCTTTCCCTGCAGTCTCCCCAAATCTGTTCCAGTCCCCCCAGCTGTCCAGAACACATTTGGAGGTGCGCAGGGTGCTGCAGGAGGGGATGGCAACTTGTCCCAAAAGCGGTTTCCCTGCTGCTAGCAGAGCAACACCATTGGATTCAGACTCTAGGCGACCTCTGTCAAGTCCAGAACTTAGAATCGAAAAAGACATTCTTACAGCAACTTAGCAGTTCTTAAAGTAGAGCAACTATCATGATATTAAGATAGTTGGGTAAAAGGTAAATTGGAGGTGGCTCTCTTTCTATGCCATATTGGTTTTGCATGCAGATGTAGATACTAGCCTAATCACACGATGCCTGTTGCGTTTAGACAGAGCTAATGTATTGACTAGCTTGGGATTACTGACTAGTAAAGAGCAAGATATTGATTCAGTCCATTATTTTTGTACTCAAGCTTTTAATGAGGTTAAGGGTAATTAAAAATATTTTGTAAGTTTGATACAAAGGTCAATTACTCCTTTAGTCCTTGGAGATCCAATTGTCTAAAATCTTTGACACTTTAATACATGTTTACAATTTTTTCAAGTTGCATAGACTGTACCATTCCAAAGTAGCTATGTAATTATTGAAGAAAATTAAGTCCCTTTGTAGCCTGTCCAATGAAGAATTCTTTAATTCAGTAGCTCACAGATTTCTACACCTACAGCTGTTGTGTAAATGGAACTTCCCAGTTTTGGTTTTCTATGGAATTAAGTTGACAGGATTTTTAAAATGATGTTTGGCATTTTTTAAATCACCTCTGGATAAAAATAATATTTCTGTATGCGGAATTTGAAATAGTCCTGTAGCTTGAGGTATAATTGCTATGTTTGGTTTTTAACAGAACTCTGCAACCATTTTTTGAAGGATTGCTACCTCGGGACAATCCAAGGAATACTAGATTCGCCATCAATTTCTTCACTTCGATTGGTCTTGGAGGACTAACGTAAGGAAACTCATTTTGTTACATATGAAAAAACAGTTCTTGGGGTTCTGTCACAAGATTGGATCAAATGATAACTGTCCCTTATTTGTCCCATATACATGGTAGGATGAAAGCATGTGCCTGACTGCCCTGCCTCCTCCATCTCCCTGTTCACTGTTTTTAACTTTTGTAAACCTCCCAGAAAGCCTCGGCTGTGGGGCAGTATATAAATGTAGTAGTAATAATAATAATAATAAGTAGGGGCATAACATCCAAATAAAGCCTATGCATATGATATCCAATGCATGTAACCCAGATTGTGAGCTCTATATCCCAATTGACAGTATAATCTGGACCTTCATGTGTAAAACCTATTCAAACAATTTGCCCTTCTGCAATCATCTGGAGATGTTGGAAGTGTGGAAGAAATAAACTGACCCCAGAATAGTTGCTTTAAATGATATTGCTGTTTTTATGCTTTTAATTTTTTGTATATTTGTTTTTAATGTTTTTAACTTTTGTAAACTTCCAGAGAGCTTCAGCTATGGGGCTTTATATACGTAAATGTAATAAATAAATAATAAAGGAATGCATGTGCACAGTCCCGTCCCTCCATATGTGTGTATACCAGAACAGGTATCAATCAATCCAGCCCCCACGCTAATATATGTTGCATCTCAACAAGAAATGAAATCTGGAATGGAGCTATGCAGATAGGGACTGGTTCAGTGACTCCCAGTCAGTTTTGTTAGATCCCAAATAAAACAAAACACCAGGCTGAAGTTTGGGGTACAACTGTGAGAGTGTAAAACTTGACCTTTCTTAACAGTAATTAATTTCTTACATTTATGGTCTATGTCGTTAAATGTGTTTAATTAGAGATGAGCTACGGGAACATCTGAAAAACGCACCCAAAATCATCATGACACAGAAACAAGATGTGGAGTCGTCGGATTCGTCGTCGGATTCAGAATCCGATTCATCTGGTTCAGGGGATGATGCTAGCAGCAGTAGCGGCGGTACTTCAGGGTCCTCCAGTGGGAGTGAATCATCCTCTGACAGCAAGCACAGCAGTGACTCAGGTATGAAGCTCCCTCTGTAATCCATCTCTTTTATTTACTCTGCATGCCCTGATGCACATGCACTGAGGAAAAATGGTGATTACTGTTTATTCATGTGTTGCTTTCTCTGGGCTTGAAAGTAATTTTAGTTATTTAATCTTCAAATAATACATTGTCAGCCTAAAGACTTAATAGATGGTACATATAAATCTTTTCTGGACTATCTGAGTAATTTTATGGTATAAAAATGGTTTATTTACCTAGGTAAATACAAATGTCCACAATCTTATCTTAGGCCTGTATGGTTTGTGTAAATCTTTTTGAAGACAGGTCCGTCTTTTCTTAATAGGTTCATTCTTCACGTGGTGGTCTGTGAGTTTCCACATGTGGAGTTGCTGGTTTGAAAGCAGACTGTGAACATGGTAGAAAGAAGTCGTCAAAACTAATCCTTTTCGGATGTTGAACAACTAAGACATGGTTTTCAGGGGGAGGGAGAATTGCTTTTGGACAAATGATTTCCCTAGTGTAAAAACGGATGTTTCACGGCTCCCTATCAAGAACTTGTAACACAAATGTATTGTCCCATGGAGCACAATCCTATGCAGGTTTACTCAGGAGTAAGGATTGCAGACATAGGGTTACGTCCAACACTGCTGCTCTACTTACACCATTGATGTAGCGCTAGCGTAAGTGACCTCTAGCACAGCATCAATGACATTTGCCGGAGTGACCGGTTTTCCAGGGAAACTCATCACTCCAGCACTACATCAGTGGTGTAAGCAGAGCAGCAGCGCTGAATGCTGAACATGGTGTAATTGTTCAGCATTGCTAGCATGGGAAACGCCTAACCTAAGCCATTCTCTGATTCGTTCATATAGTCAAGGCATTAAGTCACCTCTACTTCATATTGTAATAGGTCATCCAACAAACTATGGCATTTTACTGTGGTTATACCAAAAGGGATGAAGTTCAGAACTCATTTTACGGCACACAGCGGTGAGATGCTGACTTGCTAATGTAAACCTGGGTGGGTGGGTAAAAGACTAGGGAGAATAGGGGTCCTACACCTATATCACAAAGCTCTCCTCCCCCCAAAGAGCATTGCTGGTGTGTAAACAAATATATTCTTTCCTCTGTCTTTCGTTAGTTAAAGATACAAGATATAGTTCTTCTTCTTCGTCTGTATGTGATTCCCAGTGCAGAAATTATAAATGGGAGTATCATAAATATAATTTAATGTAGTGCAGTTTATCGTGTCTTATCCTTCTTTGTCCTAGATTATTTTGTTGGCTGCACAGTGTGTGTGTGTGTGTGTGTGTGTGTGTGTGTGTATTAAATTCCATGATATAGTTACTATTTTTAAGCCAGAGTCATTCTGTTGATTTTCCCCCCAACTTGTTTTATATGAAATATAATGAACATTAGTGCCTGCTAGTCCACTCTTAAGTGTGTGTGCAGTTAGTGGTGAGAGCAGATGACAGCTCAGCATGAGCTTCCACATTTAAGAAGCATGCTGATTTAAAATAAATTAGATTTATTGTCAGGTTTAAGAACAAATGTCTTCTGATTCACAAGTATAATACAGATGACGGATGTGTGAAAAGAGGCCCAGTATAATTTGTAGCAAGTTTGTTTTGTGTTGCCTGTTCGTACAAATCTAATACATCCCAAACACCAAAGCACTAAAAGAAAGCATAAAGGAGCAGGGTCAGAGAAGTGGCATTTCAACAGAGAGCCAGATGGCTTATGCATAGACAGCTGCAGCTAGATTGGAACCAGGGAGGTAAATCCGTGGCGACAAATTAACTGAGTCTGCTAGTGTGAGCAGAGCTTTTTCCTTCCTGTGTTCTGTTTGTTTTTAACTTAATACATTCTATTCTAATGTTTTGTCCTTTCCCCATTGAGAAAAAAAAAAGATAGCGTAATGAGGCATTTTGATAGTCTCAGCGGTATGTTCTGTTGTTGCTTTTTGTATACCACAAGCAGAAATGTTGGCAAAATGCTCACTTCTGCTGCTTAATGTGGGTGAGTCCGTTATTTAGTTGCAAAAAAATAAATAAATGGTGACCTTCAGGCTGGTTGATAGCTAATATCCAAACTGTACTTCTTCATTTTCCTGTATTCTGCCATAATGAAGACGTTGCTGTATCTCAGGCAGGTTTCTCAGAAGTGTTCACAGCATGCCTGTGCTTGGTTTGTGTTAGTTTTTTAACCTGTTCTTGCTGATGTTATTTATACAAGTTGACCTAACTAGCAGAGGTAGCAGTAGCGAATATCATAACTTCAGTTTTGGCAAAGTTCAGACTTCAAGTGTTGTACAGACTTCAAGCTGTGCTATAATACTTCTGATCCATTGTATCCCATAAAGAGGAATGTTTCAATGGATGGTGAAGGTTAGGTATGTGTCCAATACAAATGACTTACATTAAGGAAAGCACATATGGATCTTCTTAGAAGTCTCAGCGTCTCCAAACCACATTTTACTCATCAGTTACCTAATAAATTTAGTTTCAAAATGGCCAGCATATTACATTTCTACTCTAACATGAGCTAGAAAAAAAGCAAAACTGCTGTGTTTAAAATTAAACTATAGGCCTATGGACAGAGGGAAATTTGAAAATTTACCTTTGGGAGGTGAAAAGCCTGAAAGGGGTTGTGTGAAAGATCATTATACTCTAAACGTTCAGTTACTGAAACCTCTGTTCCTCATGTCATGACACAAAATTGTTGTGGTCATTGTGGCCAGAAACTATTAAGTTTGCTAGGATAGGAGTTAAGAGCATGAGCAACTCACATCTCAGTTTAGCCATGAACTCACTGGGTGTGCTTAGGCAAGCTGCTACATCTGTGATATGGGGATAGCAGCAGTACTGTTGCAAGGATGATAGAAATAAAGTATTTGACGATGCATAAGGGTTTGGATCCAAATTAATGTGAGGTTGCTTCTGCTCCTGTAATTGCGGGGGGGGGGGGAGTTCTTCTCTTTCCCTTCCTGCAGTGGTTCCCCGTGCCCCTTCCACCAAGCCCTTCCAAAATCAGTTGGCCTAACTTTGCGCCTTTACCCTCAGTTTCAAGGAGGGTTTGTTTGCCAATGAATACAGATCAGCTGATTCTTTGTTCCCTAAAGAAAGTAAGACAGATCTGGTCACGATGTCCGCAGCATGAAGAAAAAAGGTCAGTTTTCAGTGATGTGCTGCGTAGTCATCTTTTTGTCCCAGCAGTGAGGTTATTTAGCATATTATTGCTGATAGCGAATAATTTTATATTCCTTGGCAGCTCATCTTTAAGTACAATTTCTAGTTGAAAATTTTTACAGTAGTCCTTACAAAGAGCTCCATGCACATTTATTGGTGTAGGACATGTTTAGATGCCCTTGTTGCAGTACAAGAATGTCTTAAAATGCTAGTATTTCGAGCAAAGATGGATGGCATGCCTCTCCCAAGATGCTTTTTAAGCGCTCTTCAAATTGCTTGTTAAATTCTTGAGAATTCCAACTTTCATGTTTACATATGTTTACATACGTGTTAGTCTGTCGCAACAGAAACAAGAGTCTTGCGGCACCTTAAAGACTAACAAACGTATTATGGCATAAGGCTTCAGTCCACTTGATCAGGTACATGAAGTGTTATTCTAAGTTACACCAGAATTGCAACACGTTTTCAGCCCCGAGGGCCGCATGCTGTGTTGACTTAGGGATTGGGGGCTGTTCACATATACACACATGCCTAGAGATGTGAAGGCCCAGGAAAACTGGAAAAATATCAGGAAGGGAAACAGTTTTTTCCCGAAGTCTTTTTTGTTTTTTCCCCAAAAAAATTGGGGAGGGGGAATGAAGAAAAATAGATTATGGAACGTTTTATTTTAGCATGATGAATAAAATGTTTAAGACAAGGTGTCCATATATTTACTTCTAAATGATTTCTAAAAACTATGTACAGTTACAATTTCTGTGCTCCGAAGACAAGCAAGTCTTAGGTTGCAAACTGAGTCTACAACTCTCAAATGCAAGAGCAAGATGCATTGCTGCCTCTAGGGGGCAGCACTGCCATTGAAGCAGAGACTGAAACTGATAGTGACAGCTATAGCTCAGAAAATGACTCATTAAATTTCACGCATATTCATTGAATCTTGGTCCCCCCTTCTTTCTCAGTTTTTTTTATGGGAATGGGTGCTTTATGCTTGACACTGAGGAGGACATAAATAATTGTCTTTGTTACTAATGTTGATGGTTTCTTCTGTGGGGGGAAGGGATTTGTTTTTTGTCTGCTCCTCATAAACTGGCAAAACCAAAGAGGTTCCTTACAGTTCAGGAGCTCCATTTGTTACCAAAAAAAGTAAAAATTTAAAAAATGAAATTCAGTTTGTAATAATTGCTTGAATATATTGTACTTTTAATACATCAAATGTAATAATTTTATGCCAAACCAACTTGTACATAAATACATTTTATGTTCCTAAAGAAACAAAATGACTTTCAACCTGTAAAGTGCTAATGTTGCTAAAAAAAAATCAATGTTCCCCAAAATTCCTGTTATTTCCTAAAAACAACAACACACACACACAAAAAAAACCCTGGGAAAAAACCATTTTTTTCCATAGCTTCAAAATTTTCAGAAATTTTATATCTCTACACACGCCAGCAACCTGAGGAAGGAGTAGAGAGCTCCCCTCTCTTTCCTGACCCCCAGTTGATCCTGATACCTATAACTCTTTCCTAGGACGACCTTTAGTCTGTTCATCAACATATATTTTTTGTAGCTGGAATGAAAATACCTTTCTGGCCAGTTAAAGGGAGCTAAATTCCTGGCAGTTGAATTGCTTTTACTGGCATTTGATCTAGTGAAGCCTCTAGGAAGTGATAGTGCCGCATGGTATTGGTATTACATGGGAGTTTGTTTTTTCTCTGAATGGCTGTCCAAATAGGAGAACAGTAACTCCCAAACTGTTTTGGAAAGCTTCCAACTAAGGGAAGGTAATGGACCTATCTACAATCATTCACTCAAGCTCTGTGGCTACAAAGCAACATGATAACACATTGTATTGTCAAAGCATCTGTCTATAGCTTGGATCCAAAGTTCTCACTGCATGAGTAGAAGGTCCTTCAGCTCATGCAGGTGTGGCGTCATCGATCTTTTTTCTTGTATGTTGAGTTATTTGCTCTATTAGCCCACAATTTGTTCCAGGGAGCTCAGAGCCCCTGGAAAAAAAGCTTATGTGAGAAAATCAGTAGTCCTCCCCCAAGTGTGGGATCTTTGGATCCAAGCCAATACAGTTTGACACCTGAATTAAGGAAGGTGAATATATTAACCTAAAAGCTAAATATCATGTTTTTTGGTCATTTCAGATGTAAAAAGAAGGAAGTCACAAAAGAAGAAAATATCAGACAAAGGTACCAAGAGTAAACAAGGAAGTAAAAAAAAACAGCTGGAAAAGAAAAAAGAAGGGCGGCAGTCTGAAAAGGAAAATGGTGCCGGGAGAAACTCAGAAAGGAATGCTGACAAAAATTCAAGAGACACAAATAGCAGAGACGAGGCATCACAGAAACTTTCTTATGAAAGAGATTATTCCAGTGACAGGAACAGCTACTGGGGTGGAAAGGACAGGGATCAGGAAAGAACTATCCCTTTAGAAAGCAAAACTAGTCATTCTAAAAAGAAGAGAGCAGAAAGAAGACATTCTTTTTCAGAAGACGAAGGGAGGGACAGACACCATAGTAAAGATGCCGAACTCGACAGAAGAAGAAAGGGAAGATCAAAGTCGAGAGAGAGACCCCGCAACTATCCCAGTCCCAGGGAAGATGAGCAACACAGCCGATATCCAGACCAGTTTAAAGAGTCAAGAAAGAATGAGGGCAGGCGCAGACAAAGAGGGGATTCCCCACATAGACGCAAATAACTCTAGGAGATTTTGACAAGTTACCTTATGGTGAGAACTGTATTTTTACAACAACTTGAACAATTTTTAAAAAGGACCTTTTATACAAAATACTTGTAAACATTAGTGGACCTTTTACTGTTGTCAATACTCCATCTTTTTATGGTCACTGTTAATTGTTGAAGCTTTCTGCTTAGCTTCTATGTAGAGATGAGAATTAATTCCATTCTATTTTGTCAATAAAGCAGGGGAAAGGTTCATTTTATTGAAAGATTGATGTTTTGCTAACGTTTTCCTAATTTTTATTTCTGTTTTTTAAAAGTTCTAGACATTCCTGACGTTTCATTTGTTAAGATTATTTTCAGACTCCAGTACAGATGTTAAAAGATTTGCTTCGGAAATAACAGATATGCTGCATATGTGTGAACTCTGAAGCAAAATAGAATTGATGGCAGTTTTATTTTTTTGTTTCGATGTGAACTGCAAATAGCTTCCTTGGGGCCCTGAAAGATTTGATAACCTCCACTTGCCTAGTCGGGTTCTTTTTTTCCGGAGGGTGGGGATCTGAGCTGGAGGATAAAGTTTAAAAGAAAAAAGCTGATGTGAGACTTCGGTTTCGTCAAAACCAAGAAAAATAAGCATGTACTGCATAAATGGTGTTAATAATTCATTCATGGGCCAAGCTCTGCTCTCAGGTGAAAGCAATGGATACAAATCATAAAGTGGTTCATGCAGCTGACAAAACCTATTTTTCTTCAGAGCTTAAAAATATGCAACTGAATGGGTGCAAATGCCAGAGTTCTGTTCTAATTTTAAAAAGTAAAAAAGTTTTAAAAATGTGCTCCACATTTTGAGTAACGCTCAGTTCACGCAACACTTTTCTCAACGGTGGTGTAACAACTCCACTGTTGAGAAATGTGTTGTCTGGAGGGAAAACTCCACCCCATGGTGGAGTTTTTTTAAAAAACAACACTCCACCCTGAATCTCCACACTGCGCCAAGGAGAGTTCCTGCACAACAGTTGTGTTCCATGTTGTCTGGAGGGCTCCGTGGAGTTTCCTGTTGAATTGAGTCGAGTTTTCCAGTAGCCATAGAGTTCTTTGGCAAGAGTGGCAAAAGGAAGGAATGCTGCTCTAAGAGAGCTGCTGAGATTGTGTGTTTTTTTCAGCAGTGGCTGGTGGGATACCATTGGGAGGACTGTGGGAGGAGAGAGGGCAGAGGAACTGTCCATAAAACGCTGCGTTGATTTTTACTCCACTCCACAGGAGGCCACACCCACACAACGGTGGAGTTGGAACATGTTGTATGGTGAGTACCCCCTACAAACTCCACCACTGAGTGGAGTTTTCCCCCTGAGTAGAGAAAAGCGTTGTGTGAACTGAGCCTAAGATTGGTTAACTCTGTCCTAGCTTGAATAAGAACTAAGGTAACTAAAGATTGCTGGTCGTTTTATGTAAGTTCATTTTATGACTTGACTGTCACAAAACAAAGCTCTGCAGGTTAATTTATTTATTTTCTAAAAAGATGTGTGGCTTCGCAGAACATTATATGAAGCTGGCATGTGTATTTATACAGTATTGTTTCACTTCTGCTGAAAAGTATTTGTATTTACAATAACGACAATGAGTTAAGAGTCCATGAAGTCACGAAGAGTCGGAAGCGACTGAATGAATAAACAACAACAGGGCCTGATATCATTTTCTAACTTTAAGATCACAAACACCATCTTTCTTTCTTTCTTTGTTAATGGGGTTTGGATGAGCGGTTCAACTATTGCATCAAATTCAGAATTAAAAATACTTAAAAGCAATGGGAAAGCTTTGCTTTGGCAACTTGCTGTACAAATAGTGGTGTGCTGTTTTATACTCACTTTGAATAATTGTTCCATTGATCTCCAGAATTTGGCTGAGCAACATCTGGGATAGATAGGCGAAGGCACCGTGGAAATATGACTTTGCAAAGATTGATTTACTTCTGTCAAACATAAATGTGAATTTGTACAAAAGAATTTTTTCTCCCCAAATTAGTGCATGGAAGTGAGACTCATTGCATGCAATAGAATTTACTTCTGAGTAGACATGTCTTGGATTGAATTGACAATCAAGCTGCAGCAATGATCAAATGAAGAATAAAAGAAACGCACCGTAAGCAAGTTGTTAATTGTGCTGGAAAGGAGAGGAGATTCTCAGTGACATCTCTCACCCTCCCCCTTCCAAGGTTCCAGGAAGTTTTTAAAAAGCTACAATCCCCTAAACACTTACCAGAGAGTAAGATCATTACACTCAATGAAACTTCTGAGAGGACATTTCTATGCTTTAGGAGGCAGCCATTTTCCTTGCAATCTTTCTGAGGCAGGAGGGAGTGGGAGGGAGACGCTACTAAGCATGCTTGCATTATGAATCAAGATGGCTGCCCTATACATTATAATATGACAAAGAAATATTAATGAAAAATAATCAACTTTTTTTACGATCACTGACCAGACTTTCCACATACAAAAGAGTAGGCCAAAATTGCATACAAATTTGAGAAATATGAAGCAGAATCAATTCTGGAGAGACCTTATTCTCATAGCATTCAAAAAGAATTTTGCAAAAGCCTCAATTGTGTCTCTATCCTCTATGGCCCTGAAGCAACGAAGAAGTGGATTAATTTCTAATCTGATATCAAGCAACAATTTCTCTCTAATTTCTATATAAAAAGAGCAATAGAGTAGAACATGAATAACTGATTCAATTTCATTGCTTCCACATGGGTATAAGCGATCAGGAAAACTGGTTTTCTGAAACCTCCCCTGTAACAGAGCAGTTGACAGGACATTAAATCTTGCCAGAGTTAGTGCATGCTGATATTTAGGGATGTTAAGCATTGAAAAATATTTCGCTTCTGCCATTACGCAACTCAGGTTAATGCCTAAGAACAGAGGAGGGCAAGTTCTATCCACTGCAGATCTTAAAACTTGTAGGTCACAGTCTCTTACCCTTTGAGACAAAAGGTTTTTGGCCTGTTTTGCTTCCATCATTAATAGAGACTCAGGGTATAAGCCCAGAGAGTTGATCTTATTCCAGAGTAGTTTCATCCACTCAGTGACGTATGAGTCATTACATATCTTGTGGCAGTAGCCTGAAGAACCAGGGCCGTACAAACGAATCCAGAATTTTAGTGCACTCAACCAAGCTCTCAAGGTGATAGAGCCAAATCAACAGCCAACAATACGGTAATTTTATCAACCCTGAATGAATGAATACGCTCCCACAAAGACTGGTAGACAATCACATAATAATACTGCATCCTAATCTGGAAGCAAATGTAAGTTCCCCAGTGCTATCAAAGGGTGCACACCCATTTAGTAGCAATTTTTCTGAGCATTTTTTCTACATCTTTGAGTTGACTGTATAAGATAAGGGACCTCAGACTCCTCGAAATGGAAATATTTGGACTTGATAAGTTTGGTGTTGCTTGCTCCCATTCTGGTATTAAAATCTCCCATTATAATCACCTTTGCTTTTAGAAATTGTCCTTCTGTTTGATTTATGTATAGTTCTAATGTATTCCTTTGCTGTTGAGCAATCAAGTTATTCTGCACAGGAGGAAGATAAATATTAAACATCAAAATCTGTTCTTGCTTGAATTGGAGTAGCACAGCCATAGCAATAGGGTCACAAGTCACAAGCTTGCTAACAGCTACTTTTAAGTTTAATGAATACAGACATAGTAAACCGGAGCTTGGTCAGCCTTTACCTTTGTTACAGCTTGCATTAAGTGAATAGGATAAAAAAAACATTTACAATTATGGGCTTGGTTGCCCATGTTTCTTGCAAAACAAAATCAAATTTACTTATATAATCCATAACAAAGGGAATTTTATTTATTCTACCCCCAACCTGGTATATTCCATGATAAACACCTTATTGTGGCTTTACAAGCTAGGTCGCTCATGGAGGGAGAGACTGAATCCAAGTCAACAAGAACAAAACCGCCTGTATGGGCATCTCTATTAATTATACATTGTGGTGAAACTGCCCTAATTGATTGAAGGTCTGCAATTTGCTTATTGTCAGTTTGAGAGAAAGAATTTTCAATGGTGTTCAGGATGAATAGATCACAGCCACCTTTGTTGAAGTCTTCTTTCGATGTATAAGTGTTCAAAGGCCTCTCTAGTTCCACTACCTCAGGGACCGATGGCTTATCTCTGTCCCCTACACTTCAGTACTTCTGTGTAGATAGAGAGGGTGAAATTTTCCCAATCTCTTCATCTACTGGAATCTCCAGATTGTCCAAGTTGGTATTGGCCTGTATCCCAGAGGGTGAAATTTCTTTTATGTCTGAGGGAATCCTGTTCCTCATCTGTTCCCAATGATTGCTGTACGTCCAATAATGCTGATAATTGACTCAGTGTGGCCTTCTGCTCATTATAAGGAAGAGCAGCAAAAGATGCTAGCAATTTTAATTCTGTGGAGTCAGTAACATAATCTACTATCTTGACTAGTTGCTTATGACTGATGTCCCCTCCATAAGTTGGATCAATTTCAGATTTGGAACAGCAGCGGCTTGTTGAATTGACTGGTGTTGGAATGCTCCTAGAGGATGACACGTTTGGAAGAGTCCTTTCCTCCCCGGTAAGAGGACGAGCTTTCACTTCTCCAACTCTAGATGTAGGAGGGTTGACTCTATTGTATATCAGCAATGGCTCCTTTAAGATACCAAGAAAGACACATGAGGGAATCAGGCCAAAATCGTATAAGAACAGTTTCCTTTTTAAAATTAAATTGGGAAACTTGGAAGTTTTGAATGCTGGAACATATTTCTTAATGTAATTTGTGCTTTGAATCCTGTTGATTTCTGTAAGATCAATTCTATTCTTCGACACCTTGAAAATGTGGATAAGATGTTGAGCTGCTTGCCTTTTTGAGCCCTAAATCAGTATGACTCCTTGATGGGGCAAAATAGTGAGAGCCACTTAAAAAGGCTGTAGTACTAGGTTACTCTGCTTACAAATGTCTAAACATTTTTTTTCTACTTTAAACTGCCTTCCTCCCCTCAATCTTTCACCAATCTTCTTGAAATTTTCAGGGTATGTAAAGCCAACATTTCTTTCTGGCACATGTAAATTTTAGTAAGATTGGTAAAACATTTTAGATTTTATGAATGGTAGAATCACACACACACACCAATTATCTCTTTATTTATTACTTATTTTATTACATTTATATACCGCCCCAGAGCCGAAGCTCTCTGGGCGGTTTATAGAAGTTATAATGGTAGAATGCTTTTTTTTACTGTCTCCTGTTCCCCTTTAAATCATCCCTTGCCATTGGGCTGATGGGATTTGCAGTCCAACAATATATGGGAGGCCTCATGATTGCCACACCTACTTTTTGGGGACCGACCATCAGAGTTAGCAGGTAGCGCCATTGCCTTCAGTGGGGTTTACTCCCAAGTAAGTTGTGCTCAGCATCTTAGGTCTACTCAGAAGTAAGTCTCATTGACTTTTGTTCACTGCATTGGGGTCATTTTGTATCCCTTCTTTTTAAAATAAAGCCAGATACATCTTTTATGAAACATGTTGTGTAGAGAGTTCTCAGGAACCAATCTGATGTGTTAACTCTTTCACAGCATTAACCTTTTTTTTCTGTTGCTGCATCTGCCTCAAAAAGGTCGATTATTTCCAAGGAAAAGGGCTTTCAATAAATTGCAGTTGCCTTAGGATAATACCTCTTCTGACGTTAGACCTAATGATAGGCATTTTGCTAGCTATGCCTTAAAACCTACAGTTAATCTCAGTACATAGCTTGGAAGTGTAAAATGGTCTGGTTAACACAAACCAACTACAGTTACTGTTGCCAGTTTAAACATTAGTTTTCTAGAGTGGGTAGGAGGAAATTCGGTAGGACTAAATTGGCTTATATCCAGTTTCTTCAAGGTAAACTGTGTGGTCTATCATGGGATGATATAATCCTCAAACCTTACAGCAGAACAGATCCAATGAATGCACTGAAAGCTGTGCAGGAAATACTAAAGAACACATTTATACCTCAAGTATACTGATAACACTTCTCGCATCTGACACATTGAGCCCTCATCCATGAAAGCTTGTCACAATCAATCTGATAGTGTTGGATCTGGAGTTCCCATGAGCAGAACTCTGTTCACAGTACACTCCAGCTGGAAAGGGATTCTTTTCTGATTCCATGACACCCCTATACCCCTAGAAAAGCTGCACCGGGTTTTGGGTGTGTGTGTGTGGAAGGTGATGCAAGGTGAATTTGTGAAAATCACTTCTCTACTTCAGCAGGAACTCGGTCCCTTCTGTTCATAGAAGTAATGCTGTGCGTACAACTGTTCACCTTTTCAGTGCCTCATAGCTCTTTGTTGCTCTAAAGAGACTAACTCTGGAAGTGAAATCAATTAGATATATTCTACATTGTGCAAAGCAGACTAAAAGACTGTGTTGGCTACTTTTAGGTACAGTGAAGTTATTTGGTGTGCCCAGTAGGATTTATTTCGTTCTTAAAACAGCAGATGCACCCATGCTGCTTTTGTTTTGAAAATAAAAATGCTTTGCCATGTGCAATAGAGACTCTGGTTGAAGAAACACAAGCTGAAAGCCCTTTCAGTGTGCAGAACTAGTAGTGCAGATTTTTTACATACCAGTCACAGTTCAAAGGTGTTTCCAATTTCCCTCTGTGCCTATATTTAGTTTAGGATTTAAAATGGTATTTTCCCTAAACAAATTTCTGAGTTGGGCATGAGCAAACCTATACAGTTTCTCTGATAAAGAAGTTTGACATCTGGAAATACTAACCCAAGCTTTAATCCAGGGGACTCCAACCTTTGGGGGCTCATGAGCACCTCTAAAATATTTAAGTGTGTGGCTGCCAGGGGCATCGCAGGTCTGGGAATGGCTGCTGCAGGAAATGTCCAATCCCAAAATTACTACTGTACTAAACCACCCTTTTCACAGGCAAACTGGGGAAGACACTTACTCAGGTATCTGAGTACCACGTCGGTGCAGTCGGAGCCCCAGAATGCAAAATGACTTTTTTGAGCCCACATTTTTTTAAAAAAAAAAATGAACATTTTTTTAAAATTTGAACATACAGCCATAGTCCCCCTCATAGTTGCTTCCGCTCCCCCTTAATCACTTCCCGGCTATCCAAGGGGGTCTGCACCACCCCAACTTAAACTCCCCCCTTTTCTCCTGGATGTCTGGGCACACTTCAAAGCAAAGTGCGGACCTCACCGTTTTTCATTTTCTAAGAATGTCTCTGCGCCCATGTGGGGTCCAGAGCATTCTGAGCAAAATAAAAATGGCGCTGGAGGGAGCATAGGAGCTCAGCAGGTGCCAAGGGAAACTTCTGCGGCTGCAGGGTTGAATCCTCATAATTGTTTTGACCATGTGGGAATAAATCATCACATAAATGTTCCGATAGTATATCAAATCAGTTGTTAAGACAATCGGCGGACTGACACTATTCCTTAAGCAGTTGTTCTTGAAAGTGTGGCATTCAGCCAATATTCCTCCGGGGTCGGGGGCTCCAAAAGTAAGTGTGTGTGTGTGTGTGTGTGTGTGTGTGTGTGTGTGTGTGTCATCTTATGCTCCTAAGGCTCCATGGCATCATTGGATTTAATTGTAAATAATATTTATTTCTTACCTGCCTCTCACTTTCGATTGAGGTAGGGTACAACATTAGTACAATACATTATAAATCAAATACATAAAATTAATTAAAAGCATATAAAATTAATGCAGCTTCAAAATAATCAACAGATCTTTAAAATTCTCAGTTAAACATTGGATTGGGGTTGGAGGGGTCTGTGGACATACCTTAAATGGGGAGAGTGCAAGTTGAATAACCACAGACATCTACATACCTTCTCATAAATAATTTTTAACCTGTGGTGGGTACAATAAGAATAACTGTTTTGTTAAGATTGGATGGCATCTTAAGTGAAATTAATTTTGCGATCCCAGGAGAGCTTTGGGCTTGTTTCTCCTCAAGCCTCTTCCATAAACTTCCCATTGAATCCAAAGTTTGTCTTCCTGCATAATTCTTTGGATCATTGCTTTGGGTTGAACCCAGTTGTTTCCTTCCTTTGGTGAAGGGACTTCTGTCGGAAGAAGCTTCCATCAGAGGAAGGAAAACTTTAGATCCTTATTCTGGAGCTGTGAGTGAATCAATCCTATATGAATTTATTATAAAACTGCAGGAAAACAATGCAGTGGCGGCTGTGATATCACTGGGGCTGTGAATCTGCTCTGGGTTTCAGTCAGAATCAGTCTAGAGTGACCTTGGATAGCTACTTTAGAATTCTGACTGGTTCTGACTAAAGATGTAAAATTGCCAGAAATTTTGAGGCGGGGGGCTGTTTCTTCAGGGGGGAAATGGACATCTTTGAGAAAATGAAAAACAATATGGCATTCCCCAACCTGGTGCCCTCCAAATATTTTGGGCTTCAGCTCCTATCAGCTTCAGGTAACATGGCCAGTGGTCAGGAATGCTGGGCGCTGTAGTCCAAGACATCCAGAGAGCACCAGGTTGGGGAAGGCTGCTTTATGTTCCTAAAGCAGCCTTTCTGTCCCTAAAATTATTTTAGGTATAACTTAGTTTGCTCAAGAAAATCTCATTATAGTTTAAGACTTTGAAAAGTAAACTGAATAAATGTGTAATTATTGTCTGAATAGATTAGAACTACATTAAATGACAGCTATAGAATAAAACTCAAACTGTCAAGAATGGTGACTCTACTCACATGTTGGGAAACTGAGCAGAAATATCTGTCTGTAAAATATACTTTAGATCAATAATAAACTATGTTCTTATAACATAGTTTTTAGAAATCAGTTTAGGGGGAGTAAAGCCTGGTAACAATATATAAATACGTCATCTTAAATTCTAAAAGAAAATACTTGATAATCCAAAGCTATTCGATTTCTGGGGGTAGGGGGGACCCAAAAATGGTCCCCAGGAAAAAAAAATGGAAGGGGGGGAATCATTTTTTGCCATTTTTCTTGTTTTTTTACAAGCCTTCACAACTTTAGTTTTGAATGAAACCTAGAGCAGATTCACTACCCCACTGATATCTGAGCCACCAGCCTCCACTGGAAGAATGAATTAATCCTGTTGTTTGATTATTATTATTCATTCTATAAAAAAAAACACCTGTTAACACTCGAGCAATAAATAAATAAATGATAGCAATATTGTCAAAGATAGATCACATCTGAATAAAGCTGAGCTCAAGGAGGGGAAGTTTTTCTCAATGCTTTCTACAGCACCTTTTGGTCATTTTTCAGCAATGGGTTCTGAGGTATTTGCTTATTCATAAAGCATTGGCCTAACTCTGCATTGCCATCCCAGAGCCAAATCTATGATGCCACTTGGCTCCTTCGTGATGCCATTTGGCTCTTTCCATCTGTGAACTGTTTCCATTCAAGCTGCTTAACATAACTACGAAACTTTAACAGTTGGTACCTCAGTTCCTTGGTCTTTTCCCTCACCATACTCTTTTCCTTTTGTGTCAGGGCTTTTAGATTATAAATCTGAGAGCAGGGACTGCCTTGTTTTTAATCTTTGTATAGCACTTAGTAAATTTTAGGTACTTTATCGTTGTTGTTGTTTTTATGTTGTATGGTTTTAAGTTTTATTTTGTGAAACAATCTGAGAGCTTCAGGTTTTGGGGTGGTATAGAAGTGGCCACATAATGAGAAGACAGGATACCCTGGAGAAGAGGCTGATGCTAGGGAAAGTGGAAGGCAAAAGGAAGAGGGGCCGACCAAGGGCAAGATGGATGGATGATATTCTGGAGGTGACAGACTTGACCTTGGGGGAGCTGGGGGTGGCGACAGCCGACAGAAAGCTCTGGCGTGGGCTGGTCCATGAAGTCACGAAGAGTCGGAAACGACTGAACGAATAAACAACAAGAAGTGTAATAATAAATAAAAGTCTATCTGAAATGTGTGCAACCTTCAGCCTGCCTCTGTTATGTTGACCTGTCTTTGGCAAAATCACAATTTTAATTTTTCATGCCTCGAATGCATAGTAAAATAAGAAATATTTCTCAGCGCATCCATGTTCAGGCTCTTGCTGTTCACCTCGTCTAATCCTAATTGTATACATTTAATAATGAGTGTGCTTAGGATTTTAACATTAATTTTTGCAATTTAAAGCAAAATGGGTGTGGCGTCACCATTCTCTGTGATGCTACCGCTACCCAATATTAAGCTGCCACCACCCTCTTCCTTTTAAGAGGGAACTTTAATTTTTTTTGTGTTGGAGTTTGTATATCACCAACCTTTGTCTTGCTTCCTTTTGTGGGTTCCTTTATCCCTTTATTGTCAACAAATAAGACCGAGAAAGGCATGGTTTAACACAACTAAAAAATATTGAAAACTTTATAAGAATAATGATGTTTTAATATAACTTAAGCTTCATGGTGTTAAAATAAATGCTCTAATGTTTTATTAATGCCTTTCCTTATAATCAGATTTTAAAATTAATATACCTCCCTCCACCTCCCAGGGAAATTTAACCACCACCACCCCAAATCTAAAGCCCCAATTCCCTAATACTATTTGAAATATACACACATATATACAGGATTTTGTGTGCTTTTCATATCCAGACACACACACACACACACACATATATATATATACAGGATTTTGTGTGCTTTTCATATCCAAGAACGGCAAAGGAACAAACATTCCTGCATGATGTGATATTTATGTTAGTGAGAAGTGCTGTTCGTGCATTGCTGAAAGAAAGAAGTGGAGTGGAATACATTTTTCACGTGAGGAATCCTGTAATCCTAAACACATTTACCTGAGAGTAAGTGTGCATCCTGTGCTTACTTTTGAGTTGACATGCCTGGTATTGCACTTTTGGTGCATTGAAATCCTCCCCTCTTTGCAAAATATACATTTGTCTCTCAGTGGCTTCCTTCCTGCTGCCTTTGGGTATTTTTACATGCTCTGTTCAGGAATAATCTAAGGCTGAAGTTTATTGGAGGTGGATGTACACGTCAAGATGGGACTGAGCCTTCAATGTCCCCGTGGCAGTGTGTGCCACATTATGCAATCTGCCCTTTTTTTGATTACAAATGTGGTGGAGGTAATGATTGGTTTTGGTATAAAGGGCATAAAATTATATAACTAGCAGTTACTCCATTTTGTGGGCCTGTATAATCTAAATTGCTCTCAATTTCTCACTATTTATAGAAGAAAGATCTTATTTCCATAAATGCAACGGCTGTCATTTTGTGCAAAAGAAACAGATGCATGTATTCAAGGAGAAGTCCTTGAAGTCAGGTGTGTATTGTGCCCTGGTTGAAATGGCCATTTTCAAGGTCAGCTGCACAGTCACTGTTAATTTATAGAGTCGTTATGAAATTGCCTTTCTGAAAGACAAGATTAATGTCTATTTTAACTCTAGCCAGAACTTTCAAAATCACTTTCTCCAATCTTCTGTGCTTAATTTCTAAAATGAGAGATGCCATGGCTATGGATACCATGGAAACATTTACCCTTGAATCTCAGATAAATGGAGGCTGTTGTGCTTGTTTGCAGATGAGAAAGACCCATTGTTGCTATGCACTCACCTTTACTTCTTCACTAGCTACAGGCCCATTAAGTCTGATGGATGAGGTAGGAAAGAGTTAGGACGGCCTCTTGAGAGTTGCCAACGAAGAGGAAATTCATTACTAGAAGAGAGAACAAAAGGGGGCATTGATTTGCATAAAATTTGCATGTGCTGATTTATATGTATAGATGCAAATTTAGGAATTATTTTTACAATTTAGATAGAAGTCCAGTACTTCTCACCATAGCATGGAAGACTGTGACCAGGTGCTGTCCAGGTGCTGATTATTGATGGGCAACTTCAAGGCCCGTTAAGGTTCTCCTTTCTGATGGTTCTTTATCTTTAAATTGGACTTGGACTGGGCACCCCTTCAGAGAACGGTGCTCTGTAAAACAGAACACATGGCCACCCTAGGAGTGTTCCTGTCTTTTTCCCAGCATCACTTCCCATCTGTTGCCATTGATGGAGCAAGAGCTGAGTTGTCTTGTCAACTGAGGTTTATATCCAATCCTCTCCATCCACCAGTGGAACAGAAACTGCTGATAGAACAGATTCCTCTTCCCCAGTACAGCCTCCAGCATATCTCCAAATCTGCTCCAGAGAATTGAGTGACCAGAGCAGATTTGGGGGGGGGGGGAGAGAGAAGAGAGCAAGAGGAATTCCTGCTCTGCAAGCACAAGTCCTCCTGTGTGATGTTGGATGGAGTCCTGAGGCCTGCTTTTCCAAACTTGCCTCTGTTCCCCAAACTGTGAAAGGAGCTGAAGGTATTGCCTGTGAAAGGAGATCAAGAAGCCTTTCCACTCCCTTCAAAAGCTGTATTCAGAATGGTGACCAGTGGTGGCAACATTACACATCTGGATCCTGCATTTCCCCATGCATACACAGTGGGTGAAGAATTGGGAACTTTATCCTCTCTCTGGGACTCTGTCCAATTATAGTACATAATCAGTTCAAATTCACACACTGCACTGAAGGGTGCAGAGTAAGAGGCTACACTCTGTTCAAGAACCTCCTGAAAATAGGACAGAATTGCAAATATTTGCTTGTACTGTCAGCAACCAAGCCTTGGGAGAGCATTTCAACTTTTTAGAATAGGGAAAAAACTGCATAGAAGCTAGGAAACCACCAATCAATTGGATGGGGGGAGCGAGTGGAGCAAGGGAAAGGGCACACCATCATCTGGAGAACTTCAGAGAGCCAGCTTTCGGTTCTAGGCCTGGTGTTCTGCATCACCTTCCTCTGTACATTGCCTCTATCTCTGGTGACCACTGAAAGTGCTGCACAGCAATGCAGATCTTCTGTGCAACATGGACAAGATATGTGGAAAGGACCCATTAAATCAGGTTGGTAACCTGGTGCCTTCCAGATGTTCTAAATTATTACTATTATTAGCATTATTATTAGCATTGTTGTGAAATGCATAAAGAAATTTATTTTATGATGCGTTTAATAAATGCAATGAACAAATAAGTCCCACAGCCACTTCCCATGTTGGCTGGAGCTGATTGGAGTTAGTCCAAAACATCTGCAGCTGCAGGGCACCAGGTAGCCTACCACTGCATTAAATATTACATGTGCTATGTGGAACGCCAACATGAATAGGGCTTCTTAGGCCCTTTCACATGGCTGGTGTAGCACTTAAATGCAACCTCAGAAGAAAGGGTCTGAATTAGGGATGTGCTCCGCTTCTAATCGGACCAGCGAATTAGAAGCAGAGCAGGGGGCTTCGCCTGCCCTTAAGGCGGAAGCGAAGAGGATTGGGGGGCCGGCGGAGCATGGCAAAGAGGATCGAGGTGAAGGCGGATCCTTCGCCATGATCCGGAGCTCCGCCGGAAAGGTAAGTGGGGTTTACCGGGCCCTGCTGCTGTCGCTGTCGCCCATGTGGCGACGGCAGCAGGGCCCGGTAACCCCCCTCCCTCCTCTCCCCTACCTGCCTCTGTCCGCGGTCCGTCGGCTTCTTCAACCCCCCCGCCCTCCTCTCCCTTACCACCTCCGTCTGCGGTCCGTCGGCTTCTTCAATTGAACCGCGGGCTCAATTGAAGAAGCCGATGGACCACGGACGGACGCAGGTAAGGCCCCCCTCCCCCTTGGTCCCTTACCGTCGGCTTGTACCTTGGCGTGCATGTGTATCCCTGGATAAGCTATCATGGTGCCGAGTTTGAGGTTTCTAAAGTGCAAATTGACGGAGCTATCGAAAGAGGTGTGAATGGTGGGTGCCTGATTTTCATAAATTCCCCAAAAATCGGGATGATGGGACTGCCTTGAGACTTGGTGTACATGTGTATCCCTGGATACGCTATCATGGTGGCAAGTTTGAGGTTTCTAACGTGCAAATTGACGGAGCTATCAAAAGGGGTGTGAATGGGGTGCCCGATTTTCATACATTCCCCCAAAATCAGGGGATGATGGGACTGCCTTGAGTCTTGGCATGCGTGTGTATCCCTGGATAAGCTATCATGGTGGCAAGTGTGAGGTTTTTAACGTGCAAATAGATGGAGCTATCGAAAGGGGTGTGAATGGGGTGCCCGATTTTCATAAATTCCCCAAAAATCAGGGGATGATGGGATTGCCTTGAGTCTTGGCGTGCGTGTATATACCTCCATGAGGTGTCATGTTGCCAAACTTGAGGTTTCTAACTTTAACAGAAAAAAAGTTGTATACTTTTTTAGCTTAATGCAAGCCTATGGGGGGGGGAAACGGAGCTCCGATCCGGATCCGGAGCTCCGGAGCGGAGCGGCCCGATCCACAAATCACGGATCTGGAAGAGAAGCGGAGCGGGGGGTCCGTGCACACCCCTAGTCTGAATGCTGTGAATGCAATTGTGATATTCGTTGTGTTTGTTGTATTTCCAAAGAACATCCCAATAAAGTTTGTTTGTAATCCCAAGGTCAGTGTCATTTCTCTCACATACTTAAGAACTATTAGATATATAGCTAAAGCTTATACACAAGTCAGCAAACTATTGTGCTTAGCTAACAGGATGGCTCATGAAAGCAACGCAGAAACCTTTCAGCTTTTCTTTACCTCATAACATTTGGAACCAATTGCTTTCATTTCTATTTACTAGCCAACTTTGTGTGTGTGTGGAAATTACCTCTAGGTCACAATGCATTTGGCACAAGCATTGTGTTGAAAGAAAAAAACTTCTTAAAAAATAAAAGTACAGATAAAAATAGCGTACCTTTCGACTTCGTAACCATGACTCAAGCTCCAGAAGTCATGTAATATCATCAAGCTGATTCAACCTATAATTCAGTTTTCCTTCACTGATAGCCAAGAAACTACATTTGTTTTACTGCTGTGTTTGTATGAGCCTCGTGTGGCGCAGAGCGGTAAAGCAGCAGTTTCTGCAGCTGAAACTCTCCCCACGGCCTGAGTTCGATCCCAGAGGAAGCTGGTTTCAGGCAGCCGGCTCGGGTCGACTCAGCCTTCCATCCTCCTGCGGTCGGTAAAATGAGTACCCAGCTAGCTGGGGGAAAGGGAATAACAGCTGGGGAAGGCAACGGCAAACCACCCCGCTATAAGGCCTGCCAAGAAAACGTCAGCGAAAGCTGGCGTCCCTCCAAGAGTTTGTAATGACTCAGTGCTTGCACGAGAGGTTCCTTTCCTTTCCTTGTATGGGAACCGGTGTGGTGCTGCTCTTGGTTATGAAAACAACTCTTCCAATCAGTGCCAGTGCTGGGTTTGTTTTGAAAGTTGAGACACTCTCAGCAGGCCCTCCTTTTTCAGAGTGAGCCTCATTCTCTCTGTGGGCCCACCTCCTCTCCCCACCAACTGCTGCTCTTCCTCCTCCATTTCCCCACCTCTGTCATTCCCTTGCTCATGCCCTCTGGGCCAGAGAGAGTGGCAGTTGAGGAAGTGGACAGCAGCAGGAGGAGGAGCCAATGGTAACTTTTGGCAGTTAGCTCCCAGCTGGGGCATGGCCCTTAGCAGGTGCCCAGCAAAGCAGGCCTCCTAACAGGAGCAGGGCTCAAATTCCTGCTTGGCTATGACGCTCACTTAGTAGTTTGGGGGGAAATAACTCTCTTCACTCTTCCTCCAGCCTGGGCAACAGTGAGGAAGAGATGGCACTGTCTCCTTGCTCACTGGCTCACTGACAGCCAAGCAAGCAAGCAGGAGCAACGAGGAGAAAGAGGATGAGGAGCAACAGCAGCTGGTGACAATGGTGGTGAAAAGGTAGACTTGCTAAGGAAGGAGTGTCTTCCCTAAGGGCCTTCAAAAACCTGCAGATGACGCTGCCAAATTTTATAAAGTAAGAATAAACATATTTGCTCTATCACAGGTGTTTATTGTTATAATGAAATTAAGTCACTGGCTTGAAAACTACAATGGAGGCCAGATTCACACAAATCATTGGCTGTGTGGTGGATGTTTGAAACCAGCCTAGGAAGTCAGCATATCTTGGCTTCTTTTCCTAGGTGAGTTGTTTGAGTGCAATCTCCAGAGCATGAAGGATGCAGCTTGGGACTGTATTGTCAATTACCTGAATGGCTACTTTGGTGGTATTCCACTACAAGATCACTCCTCTGTGCGTTGTTGGGGTGCATATTTCTGTTTCTCTTCCCAATAACCTACTGTTCTGAAGGGGTCAGGGATCCATAATAGATTTCCCAGGACCCATTCCAAACTGAAATATAAATAGTTCCCATGAGGGAAAATCTGCAGGACTTGGCAATAGAACTGGCCAAATTCACCCAGTGTGCCTCATGCCCATGTGGAGACTTGAATCCTGGTCTCCCTAGTCCTACCCCCTACTCCCTACACCACACTGGTAGCAAGAGGTTAGTTATTTAAGTATTGTCATGTTTTTACACCCAGAGAGATATTCTCTCTGGGTATTCTCTGCCTCAGGTGCCAAAACAACACTCAATAAGACATTGCATTTAAAAATATGTCATTTTCAGGTTACATCTACACTAATTTTAAAGTGTTGCAGCTAACAAATGATACAGTTGTCTCAAGACACTTTGCTGCCTGAGGCAAAAGCAGCTTAACCAGGGTGAAGATGAGGATTTGCTGTTCTGCCTCTGGCAGCAAAGTATCTTGGGCTGGCCCTAAAAATCTATCAGCTATGAGACTTTAAATTGGTTTCTGTTTGTAGTGTAGATGTATCATGAAAGTGAAAACTAATTGATACTTAGAATACTGAATATGAAATGGTGATCAGAAAGTGGCAAAACCTACGTGATGGGGCAGAGAAAGTGGAAAAACCCATGTGATGGCAGCATAGAATATATTATCAACCTAAAGGTTACCTAATTTGGGGGGGGGATAAAAGAAGTATTTGCAGCTATATAAGTAGGGTGATCATATGGAATGGAGGACAGGGCTCCTGTATCTTTAACAGCTGCATAGAAAAGGGAATTTCAGCAGGTGTCATTTGCATGCATGCAGCACCTGGTGGAATTCCCTCTTCTTCACAATGGCTAAAGCTGCAGGAGCCCTGCCCTCTTGACCAGATACAACATCTGTTCAAGAGGGCAGTTGAATGCATAGGATTGTGTTGGTATAGATTGACTTACTCCCTGGTTCTAAATGCTTTTATTTGGATGTGAGCTCCATTAGATTTAACTTTCAAGTATATCAAGATTGCAGCCTCAGTGGAATGAGGGCTGAGTTTTATGTAAAATAAAACAAGGCCATTGAAAAAAAGGACCATTGAACTCAATGGGACTTAAGCTAGTCAGGTTGACTAATTTGTCCTATTGATTTCAGTGGGTCTTCTTTAAACATGACGAAGTCTGGATCCATCCATGATTCTTTCAGGATTGCAGCACTGTGCACCTCACACCTCCTCCCCATACCTTTTACTTTAAAAATACAATAATTGTATTACCATCATCACTATGTACCATAGGCTAAAGTTGCATAGATAAATTTATTTATTTATTTATTTTATTACATTTATATACCGCCCCCCAGCCGAAGCTCTCTGGGCGGTTTACAACAATTAAAAATAGTAAACATTAAAAGTACACAAAAATTTAAAAAAACATAAAAACAGTATAAAAACAACAATTCTGGGGTCCATTAAAAACAGACTTAACGTTATTAAATGCTGTTTAAAAGTCCTTAAAACAAAATATAGAATTCTGAGATTATGCTGCTTCAAGACAGAGGGCTTTAGTTCTATCAGTTGGAACGCATTGTGCATCTATTCCATCTTTTCTTCCTCAATGGGTTTTCTGCAGTAAGAATAAAGATAGAAGAGATGGTGGGAAAACATAGCAGGGTTTTGGACGAAAGACAATGATGTCTGGACGTCCTCGTAAAATTCTGAATCAGGCAGGGTGATGGCGCAATAAAAGCCTTCTCTGGAAGCATCTTTAGATATTTAAACTAGGGCTCTACTGAAAACTTCTCCCACATTTATTCTCATTCAATTTGATAGAAAAGAAATTGATTTTGAAAAGAAATACAAAGGAGGAAAAAAATTCAGAGAAATTCTCATAGGTTGGGTTTGGGGTTCTTGTGCTCACTTTACTTATGTGGTGGCTGAGGAGTGTGCACAAGTATCCCATTTTTCATTGGATTATCTCTCCAGCAGCCAGTAGCTTCCTTGGCTTCCCACACTTAAATTCATTTGATATGGTGGCCACCTTCCCTCTATTCCCTCACAATGGTCCAAAGCGATACTAGGTATGGGACATTGTGAAGAATGTAAAATGAGGGCCAAACGACCAATGTAGTCACTGCTATCACTCTCCCCTCCCTTCCACATGCAAAAACCAACCTTAAGAAAGGAGTAAGCTGTGCTACAACCCCTGCCGATGTTCAGCCTTACCTGCAAGAACCAAATAAGATGGAGAATTTGCTGAGGCTGTTAGACCGCTGCTCTAATTAAATTATAGTCAACAATAAATGCAGGTATAGTCAGCCTGAATTTTTGGCCACTGCTCTGAGCTGGTGGACAATCTTTTCCCACCAACATGCTTTTGAAAACAGTATGACTCTTCCTCTGGGGAACTTTCATAACTGACCAATGCACTGATTTTACATGCTGAGCGGCCATTGTAATAAATATATACAGCTAAACCATGGGCATATACAATAAGTATACATGCCAAAGGCACACATCCCTTTGCTTCCCCCCAAAATAAGCGACTAAGTGATAATACTGATTTGGTTATTATAAGGCAGGGATAGGCAGCCTTTGGGGCCTGTGGGCACACTTTACAATCGTAGTTGCTGGTAAGAAAATGTGTCAATTAAAAATGAAATTGGGAGAAGTAGGACACCAAGAAAGGTGTCCAGGGGCACATTGGTACCTGTGGCCACCATGCTACCTAAACCTGTTGTAAGGTATAAAAGTAACTACAACAAATATTCTTAAAATGCACAAATATTTTAAAGTATTATTCCAGTGCTCACCAACCATGACGAATAGCGGTACAGCTCACAAGTTTGGGGCAGCAGAGTACTCAGTTACTCACATGCCCTTAACTAAAGTAATTGGTCTCCTCCCCTGAAGAGCAGTATGGTTTATTAAGTGGGCATGGAAGTGACCCTTATTTAAGCCAAGTTGCCAAACAGAAAAACTAAAACAAAAAACCTTCCACAATTATAAACTGCATAATTCTATTGCTTATAAAAATGACAACTGCAGAAAATTCATTACGGAATATGGAGCATGTTAGTTAAGGCATCAGCCTAATCTTCCAATTTCTTGGCTTTGTGGAACTTGAGCAAACATGAGATAGCTTTAAGTTTGGTCTTAAATAAGTAATTTTTATCATTCAATTATGTGTGTGTGTGTGTGTGTGAGAGAGAGAGAGAGAGAGAGAGATCATTTTGTTTTCACAACAACCTTATGAGGTAGGTTAGGCTAAGATAGTGATCTGGGCATAAGTATGTTTTATGGCTAAACGTGAATTTGGACCTTTGTCTCCTGCATTCAGAACCCCTGTTTTGTTCACTCCACACCATAATTACTTCAGCTGAGAGGAAATAATGGGTGAAAATACTGTATCTCAATTTAGAACAGAAGTAAGGCCAAAGATGGGAAATATTTCACCATAAACCCAAAGCAAGAGGGATTTTTATGTTGTGTTATAAATGGAACTGTAAACAACATATGATGTAATTTTTCATGCTATTAAGTAGAACTACAGTTTTCCAAGAGTACAGATTGAAGTACCATGGAAGTCTTATCCAATCAGCGCTAAAGTGTTTATTTCTTTTCTGCGGCTGAGCTGCAACAAAAATGGATTAAGCATGGTACTTCTTTTCTTGCCATTTAGAATCACATCCTCTAGACAGCTTAAATATTTGGCTAACTAGATCAATTCTAATTCAGCCTCTGACTGTGTTCTGCTCTACGCCTTGCCTAGCACAGACCCTTAACCTTGCTTCAAAGGTGACTCTTTCTTTCTGTGTGTGTGAGAGAGAGAGAGAGACAGACAGACAGACAGACAGACAGGAGGGGGAAGAGAAATTTGTTGAGTTTTCATAAGTGGAATAAACATGGTTAAGCAAAGAAATGAGTTTTTAACTCAAGGTGCTTTGCAGTACCTTGAATAGTCCATTAAAATGCTAAATGTGGAAGGGGTGGAGGGAAACTAAGTATCTACTATGTATTTATCTAAAACATTTATATGCTGCTTTTCTATAATATTATATCCAGAGTAATTCACAGTACTACCAATAACAAAAGTAAAAATAATTACTAACACATATCAAAACAAAACCAGCAGCAAGACAGGCTAAAAGCCTTATAAAATTATTTAAGACAGCAAAAAGCAAACACTAAAACAGTACAATAAACAGCAGCCTCCAACACCCACTAAAAACCCTGGAGAATAAAAAGGTCATCACCTGATATCTGGTTGAACCTGGTCTGGTACGCATTCCATAATCAGAGAGCCTTCCATGGAAAGTTCCTGGGTTGGGTTGGATCCTGAGAACCATGAAGGAAGCTTGCAGAAAGGTTTTTCCTGCCCCCTTCTGTTGCCACTGAAAATATTCTCTGGGGAGCTAGAAGACCACCCAGTATGGGCTGTGGTGTGACAGGGGGAATCCCCCCAAATTAGAAGGAATTTTTTTTTAATTGGACATGAAATAAAAGACTGGCATTTTCTGAACAGTTGCACATTACACTGCAACTGTGCTTTAAAGTCCCATTGAACACCTCTGGGCCAGATCTACACCAAGAGGATTTAACACTTTGAAAACGTTTTGAAAACTGCATATGGAGTGTGTCCTGGGCCCCAACAGTTATTACTACTGTTATAAACCATTTTAAAGCAGTAATGTAGATCCTGCCTTGGCGCTTATTTTTAAGTAGTCATGAATAGGATTGTGCTGATAAAGAATCATACTGATGTGGACCTCAGTGCATTTTTAAGATTATATAACAAACTATTATTGCCTAGATGCAGTGGTTTTCTGAGGATGTAAGGGTTTCAGTAACCTAAACACATATAGGATTGGGAGCATGCAAAGTATTTTTGTATGCCCCCTTGAAGGTAATTTCAGTCAGACATTATTTTGAATCACTAGACTGGGAGGCTTTTTGGCAAAGGAATTCTTAGAAGCATCAGAAAATGTTGACAGAAGTTGCTCTGGTCACAACCTCTAATTTTGCCAAGAGAAACAATATTGGTGAAAACAGTGTAATTTCTCTCTCTTATTCTGAGTAATCTTTGAAGCATCTGCTCCATCATTTGCCTTGGATGCCGGCCACTTTACTGAAGAACCTCTTCCATTACCACTCATGTTTTGAAACAGTTTAGCAGACTTGCTGCTCATTTACTCATTTTGTATTTGTTTGAGGAAAGATATCGCTATTGCAATAGTGACCTGTAGTGCAAACCTACAGGATAATCCAAATAAAATTTAGCTAAATGGACTTCAATTGATTTCTTTGGGAGAGTTAAACAGTGTAGCTGTTGGATAGCTCCTTTAAAATTTGCACTTCTCAGAATTTGCAGTAGAGTTCTCCAATCAAAAAATGCATACAAAATAGGAATATTAAATGAAAGTGCTCACAAAATGCATATATTCATGAAAAAAGTGTTCAAAATGCATTATAATAATGAGAAATGTGTTCTAAAAGTGTGAATATATGACATAATTGTATTAAAATACCTGTATTAGGAGCAATGTGCATTAAAAAGGTGTACAGATATTTATTTATTAAAAAAGTTCATGAAGAATCAAATTTAAGATTGAAAAAATGAGAAATCGAGAGAAATGGAAATTGACAAATTTATCCATCCCTACTAAACAGACCATGCAACCACTTTCATTTTTAAATATTTGAAACCAAAGAGTGACAGGAATTTAGGAAGTTGCAGTATTATCCATTTTGGACTGCACGTTTTGACTCCTGCTATTTACAGTCTTCTTTCTAATAATCTGCCTGACCTCATAAAAAGGCCAGAGAACTCTGAAGCCTAGAAAAGTCTGCACTACACCAATCCATGCAATGCTTGAATTACAATTACAATTAGTAATTATTAAATATTGTTAGGATTCTCTTTCTGGAGTTTTGAAAAACACTTAAATTTATGAAGTTAAGCAGATACAAAGTTCAATATAAGAGCCTGACAAAACTCAAAAGATTTGGATGGGTGGGAAATTAGCTTTATTTTTTAAAGAGAGAAAAAATGTGTGTTTAAGCATCGATTTACAAATATATATATATCTTTCTTCTAAGGCAGGGGTGGGGACCTCTTTGACCCCAAAGACTGAATTCAATTCTGGAGAAGCTCTTGTGGACCATATTCCAGTGGTGAGCAGGACCAAAGGCAAAGGGACTAGAAATACAAAGAAGAACCGGTATATTGTAGCGTAAAGCTCTTATTGCAAGTAATGAAGTTCTAGGAGAGGTATTTCAACTTTTTAGAATGGAGAAAAGAACTACACAAAAGCTAGAAACCACAATTGGTGGTTGGTAGAAAGGGAAAAGGGTGTGTGGCCATCTGGGGAACCTAGTCAAGAGGTGCTATGTCATTGATTTCAACCTGAGCATGCCTAAAAGTTGCACTTCAGAAGTATGTGCATACTACATTCCTGCATACTTTAAAGAAGGGATTACCAAGGGAGTGAATGTCATGGAATTAGATTTGGCAGACAGGGCACCCGAGATGCTGGGAAAGACACAACGGGATGCAATTCTGTGCAACCACAGTGGTGGTATTTGCATGATCCTTGCAGTCATGAGCAGAGACTCATTTTTAAAAAATTCTTTTTAAACCTTACAAATTCTGCAATGGGGCACACTTTGTAAAACTGCAAGCACATTTGCTGATATTGAACATGTCTGTTTCACACATGTTATTTCATTTTTATTTATTTATTTATCGCATTTCTATACCGCCCAATAGCCAAAGCACTTTTTGAAGACGTGTGTGTCCTGCCTGTATGTATTTGAGGGTTGAAATGTTGTGTTTTGTGGGGAGAAAGGAAAGACTAAAAAAGAAGGTGTTGATCATCTACTCATGGAAAAGTGCATTGCTGGAATAACATATTTATAAGAGATAGGAGGGAGGCATGTACTGCATGTCATGGAGGATGGCTGAGACTTGTGATAAGTGAAAAAGTACCACGCTGTGTCCAGAGCTGGTGTAATTTCAGTTGCTCAATGGAGAGCCTGAGACAACTGTTCCCCACTTCTTCCCTCTCCACCCCGACAATGGAGGATAGGATTCTGAGTAACTCTGCAACCATTCATTATCCATCAGTGGGGAATATAAGCCTGAGGCAGGGAACATGTAACTGAAATATCAAAGCATTTAAGCTTGAGGCAGAAAACATATATCTAAAATATCAAAGAGGCTACATCATTCTGGTGCCATATCTAGGAGACTAGAGGCACACAAGTAGGGGATGGGAACTTTGGTAATGGTATGTGTCATGGATTTGGCCCTCATGGAGACTACAAGGGTCCCATCATGGGTTTTCCTTCTATCTGTTTCTGTGGCCATGTTCTTAGAGTAGGAGTAGGTAATGTGGTGCCCCTGGGCTCCAATGTGCCCACAGACTTTCCTTCATGCCCACTCTTCCCAATTTTTATTTAAAAATGTCATATATTTTCTTACTGGTACCTGAGCTAGATGTACACTACTGCTTGTGCACTGAAGTGCACTGATAACTGTTGGGGCACAATCCACATTCCATATACTACTTTAATAGTGTTAGATCCTACTGTTTATTCCACATTCGTCATGATTTGACACAAGGTGTAGATCTGGCCCTGGAGTTGCTTCAAAGTGAACTGGGAGCCTCTAGCTGCAGCTGTCTTGATTCTTCACAAATGCCTCTGTGGAGGTTTCTTGTCCTTTGTGACTAAGCCATGCCCACCCATGGCAGCCGTTTTACATTTGTGCACAGGACCATTTCTCAAATTTCCAAATGTGCCCACAGTCCCCAAAAGTTGCCCACCCCTGTCTTAGACTGTTGCTCTTTGGGCAGAAAAGTCAGGGTTTTCGTCTTGTTGCCTCTCTTTTTCCATCTGAACTTATTGTTGCCATCAGGGCAGGTAGGCTTATTGCTGCCTTCTGAGCAGTGATTTATGGATATTTCTTCTGCATGGAACAATTGTTCCCACTATGGAATGTAAAACTTTTTTTCCTGGTACACCTCTGAGTTTTCCATACAGGCATCCTACTGGCAGCATCATGTATAGGAGGAAGCTCTGTGGGTTATTTCTTGCTGCCAGGTTGTATGTGAAAGGGATATGTGTGCACTAGGTTGGATGATTACATGTGATTGTTGTTTGATCATTGCTCTTAATTGATTGGCAGCTCAAATGCATAGCTAATAGGAAAGTGTTGTCAATGCACAGTATAAGTCAGTGTGTGACAGTAGAATTGTCAGAGACACTGTGAGAGTGTCTTGCTATGCTAACTTTTGTTTATACTAGCATTCAAGAAATCTATAAAGACTGATCTCTTCCAGCAGGCCTATCCAGTTGAATTTTAGGATGTTTTTAGAATGTTTTAGGCTGTTTTAACAATGTATATTATAATTCAGTTTTATGTATTTTATATTTACTGTTGTTCTCCGCCTCGATCAAAATGGAGAGGCAGGTAAGAAATTGTTGTTGTTGTTATATTATTATTATTATTATTATTATTATTATTATTATTATTCAGTTATTGTGGACTCTGCTGCTGGTTAAGCATTGTATCACAACTATATTACATTGTCATTAACCCTCTCATAGAAACTGCCTCCTGTACTAGGACCATAGCCTCACTCTGCCTGAGAACTACTTTTACTTCTTCTACAAGGAGAAACACAGTGCATGAAAGGTTCTATGATATAAACTGGCACATCTGTGACATCTATGTCTGGGTTTAGACATTAAAGATCTCTATGAATTAGGTCTCTGGGGACACATTCATGTACAGAAGAATAACATGTGACACAACACATTCATGGATAAAGCTACAGTGAATTGGAAGCAATTGTGGCATCTTAAACATGTGCTGCTGTGGTAGCAGAAATTACTGCCAAGAAGCTGTGGTCGTATCTGCACTAGAAGCACTAGGTCACATTACATTCTTTGCATAAATGTGTCCACAGGGATAATAGGTGAACATGCATATGATAAATATTTTAATGTCTCTTTCAGACAGTCCAATATCTCAGCCATGTTTTGACACCAGAGGCAGAAAATCCGAATAACAACTCCCAGTTAGTAAAAACGCAGATAAAACTGAGGTAATTTAAGTGTCATAATGAACTTAAAATAGGCGTAAATGTGCCAATAATATTCAGCCGAAAAACAATATGATTTCCAGATGGCCAAGTTTTACTACTTGAACTGGTCTATCTCATTTTGCCCAGTGGGAGGGCAGGCCTGGTTGGTGTAAACTCTGTTAATTGGCTGTAAAAAGATGTGTGTCAGAACACGCACGCCCTCAGCTTGCTTCTCAGGGGGCTCCTTCCTCACTTAAGCTAAACCTGTCAAATTTGTGCGGGCGTTTGTTCTTTTGTAAAAAGGAATGATATCAGGAAGTAGCTGACAAAGAGCCTTGTAGCAACTTAAAAAGACTAACAATGTTTATCATGGCATTAACTGTTCACGGACTAGAGTCCGCTTCCTCAGATGCAGAAGGAAAAGTTGTGACAGGGTGCCTTTAAGTCATCAGTAACCAGATAATGCCAAGAGGGGGAAAGGAGTGCTCCCCCTCTCACACACACCCTCTCTCGTGCGCAGCTGTGCAGATTTTAAGAGACGGAGGCTCACTCTCCCCTCACCTGGTTGTTGAGGGTCTTTTAGGGCTAGGCTAGGCGCATGCGCTGGACGGGATGTTAGCCGGCGTCCTGCTCTTGTCCAAGGCTGGGGCGGGTTGGCGGGACAGGCTACTCGCGCGCTGCCGCCACCACCAGACCAAGGAGTCTGCCAGTGCGTGTGTGAGAAAGCCGGAGAGAGCGCGCGCGCGCGCTCACACACACACGGATGGGTTTCAAGAGCGGAGCCCCCGCGTGCCTCCTCCTGCCCCCTTCCAGAGCCCAGCAGCAAGCCGGAGGAGCTCGCGTGCTGCGCCCGGGCCAGGTAAAGAACGTCTGGGCGGGAGCAGCTCGCGCCCCTCGCCGGCAGACACCTTGCAGAGAAAAGAACGCCCGCTCTCGGTTTGTTCTCCTCAGGAGACGCTAACCGCTTTGGACTTCTTCGCCGGGGCGCGCGAGGGAAGTTTGAGCGTTTCTTGAGTCGCTGAGGGACTCGGAAGTAGGGTTGGCAGATGCGCGGTTCTTGCTTCCCCCGGGGCCGAGAGGCGTCACGACCCAGTCCGTGAGAGGACGAGGCTCTTTCCCCAGGGGAAGAGCCCTGGCGCTGATTTGGAGGCTGGCCGGTCGCCTTGCGGCTGGAAGCAGGGTGCTGGGTGGTTCCAGGCGGCGCGCGAGCCCAAGCAGCATCCTTGGGGAAGAGCAGCAGGTTTGCCCTCGTTCGAGGCGGCTGTCCGGCCGCACGTTTGTGCTGCGACGCACTCGTTCTCGGTATATTTTAAGGCAGCGCATCCTCCCCTCGCCACAAAGTTTTGCTCAAAAGCAAAGGCGAGAGCCTTAAGAGCCGCCGCTGTCTTGGGCTTGGCTACACTGGTGACTTTCGTGCTGGAACGGCTCCTCTGGTGGCCCTGGATAGGCTCAGGCACTGGGCTCCGTCTCCATCTGCATGGTTTCAAGCTAAATTCCCACGTGCTTTCCATCTTTCTCTTCTCGGTATCTCCTTGAGACTTCACAGCATTTGCTCTTGCAAGCAGGCGTGGAATTCGTCGAGAAGCCTATTTCTCTAAATAGGTCAATGACTTTAGAAACGCACACGGTTTGCATAACCATGTTGTGTCTCTGAAAGGTATGAGAACTATTTTAAAAAAAGTGGTGTGTGTGTGTGTGGGAAGAGAAATCTTTGCTTGGAGGAATGTTGCAGACGTTGATTTTAATGTTGAGCGAGAGAGAAATGTTTTACAGTCTTCTTAGCCTCACTTGACTTGACTCCATTGCCTCATTATTTATTTTTTAAGCTCAGGTCTTTCTTGGAAGGGGTGATTTCCTTAGCAAATAAGGAATTAGCCTACTTTAGGGAATCATCCTTGATGATCTAATTACAGAGCATAGGTGTGTATGTTCAAGGTCTGAAGCTTTGCAGAGTCCAGGTCCTCAAATAAAAATAAGTACACGTGGTCATTGATTCTCACTGATGGACTGTTGACTGAATACTTTTCACCGCCAAATTCATGAGGCATAATAGTAAATAGGATATGACTTATTAGCAATTGCACTTCCCATTGTAGTGAGGGAGGGAATAATAATTCCACCAAGTGATCAGAGCAGTGTTGCTCAGTGGCTCTTGGAAACACATGGCCCATTTAACACAGAAACATTTTAAAAATGGATTCTTCTTAAAAATGGAGTACTGTACTTCTGACAAATAAAAAAAATGCTCTTTATAAGACTTTAGAAACAGCTGATGTAGCAGGTAAGCTCTGTGTGGAATTATTCTGTAATAGTGCCTTCTAATCTACTAAAATGCACAAATTCACAAACGACGCCAGCAAAAGTTATTTTCCTCTAGCTGTGTTGTCAAGAAATGCCTGAAGGTTACACAGGATTTGTAACCTTATAATCAATTCAATAGAGTGGATGGAGGCAAACAGCCATATGTTGACAAAAAGTTCAGGATAAATTTAGAAATGTTTATTGCTGAAACTGATATGTGCTTTATTTTAAATTCTCTCCTGATATCACGAGGTTTATAAATAAGGAAAGAAGAATAAAATAATCTGTTATCAAGAGGAATATATATGCAAAGCTAAATTTTTACCAATTTATCTATGAATACCCTGTACATAATTTGATGGTTTAAGTGATTTGGTTTATAAAACTTAATGTTTGGTTAATAAGTTTTCCAGTAAATAACACTGGAAAACACTGTAACATTCCTGGGGTGAGTGTTGTGGACTCTGTAGTGAGAAGTTCAAATTATGGGATAAAAGGTATGCTGTGCCTGGATCCCTGCTTAGAAAAAAATCTGCCCAGTAAACAATTGTAACACATGTTCTTTCAGACTCCACTTTAGTTAATTGGTCCAAGATGGAATAAGTGTACATGCTCTTCTCCCTTTTAGTTAATAGGACTCCTTCATAGCTGTGAATTAATGAGGAAAGAGGGTCTTTAATATATTGTCACAATGTTTGGCTGGTGCAATTATATAATGGTGGTATGGTTGCTTGTACTTAGTTATAACCATCACATGGACTATGGACATGGTAGCTTATTTTTATTTTTCAAAAACAACAACACATTTCTGTTTCAAAGGACACACAGCCAAGGTAACTAAATATCTAACCTTAGTAGAAATATTGGAGAACTTAAATGATAAGACTCTGAATTTAAATAGGGCAAAATGAAGTAATCACTCAAACATGCCAATGAAATACGGTCAGGCAAGGGTCAGTGATGTAGGCATTTGATAAGATATAAACGTTTTCAGAATGAAGAACTGGGCAGATGGAGTTTAACAGGTGCATTGGTAGTAAGTGCTGTAGAGGTCAAACAGGCTGTCTGTGATCAGACAAAATTCCATGTTGAATTATTAGAGATGAAAATGTCTTGCCTTTAGTGGTGTATTGTATGCATAAATTCTATAGAATGAATCTTTGTCCGCTACTGCTTCTTCTAGCATTTGTTCTTGGCATGAAGCAAGCTAATTACATTTCAGTTGAAGGTGCTGCTTTTGACTCTTATTGACCATGCCTGAGAAGACTGATACGTTTGGGACAAGGCTCCTCCAGCAAAATATTCAATACCTGTCATAGGAATAATTTGTAGGAGTTTTTATCGGTATTTCACGTGTTAAGATAGTGACACTGTATCTAGTAATAATTTTCTACTTCTACTGCATATTCTGTATAGGAGATAGGTAGCTTATTATTTATATAGTACCATCAATGTACATGGTACTTTACAAGGAACAGAGGAGCTTTCAACCCTATGGTTCATTTATGGAATTTTAACAGGGTTCTAATCCACATTGACTTCTATTTGTAACCTTCCTGTGTTTCTCACCACTTCTTCCATCTTTTTCATTTCCATAAAAAAATGGAAATTCTGGAGGAAAAGTTAGAATAGCTGCACAATACCTTTTGATTGGTAGTGCTAGGAGTCTTGAAATCTGAAATGGACTAAGGAAAACAGCAGAATAAGGAGGGAAATGGAGGCATGAATAAGGAGGAGAAGAGTGATTATTTCAATTACACATTCTTTGGCTTAGTTATAATTCCCATTGGCCTGGTTCAGACAACACGCTAAACCATGCTGCTTAACCACAAAATGGTTAAGGGAAATGCATGCATTCCCTTAATCATTTTGTGGTTAAGCAACATGGTTTAGCATGTTGTCTGAACCAGTCCTCAGTTTTCCAAGTTCAGGTGTATTGCCATAAGAAGAACCATGCTGGATCATAATGCCAATCATTATGTAGACAAAACACCATCACCTATGCACAGGTGGGAGGTATCAGCAGGCTTCAGGGAACTCTGAGATATGCTGAAGTACAAAGCTTAAGCAAGAATTAGGGAGCACCCTGCCCACCCCCCAAAAAAACCCAAACCCATGAAAAAGCCACCAATGATTGTGCATGCCACAACCGTCCCATCATGTAGAGAGGCTTCACTGCTCTGGCCAGCATTGGCCCCTGAGAAGCAAAAGCTTTAAAGGGGTAGATTGGGCTGGCTGACAGCCAACTCAATCTGTGATTTCAAATGTTTGGGGGGGGCACCAACATGTAACATTTTGCTGAAACATTTTGTCTCACTTGTATACAACTAAAGTACCATTGAAGCAAGAGAAGTGTAACAGATTTTAAAATGTTTTACTTAGAATACAAGTCTAGTTTTACTGTTAGGTGTCATGCTTTTATTAGCATTTTATTTTATTTTAGTTCTCAACTGTCTCACTAATTTTGGCATTTTTTATGTTCATTTGTTTCCCTCCCTTCTCCCTCTCTCCTCATGACTTAAAAGGCAAAGGTGAAATGGCCAGAAGTGTGACTTAAACCAGCGTTCCGGGGGGGGGGGGGGATGCATCAGAATTTGTCTCTCTAAGTGAAAAGTGTTGTATTTCTCACCAGTGCTGCAATTTTAGGTCAGTGAATAGTTCAAGGATTCTACTGTTTTGAAAATTATACAATTTTATAATACAGTTACACCAGTGTCACTTTAAAATGAGTCTATTTCACTGTGTTAGTGGAGCTCTCCATCTTGGAGAAGTTAGCTAATGCTGGCATGTAATTGGGTACGAAAGTTCAATAGGAGGTTAGCCCTAACATACTCTAGTTAAGTTGCAAAGATCAGGACAGCGTTATTTATTCAGAAGAAAAGAAAGGTGTCACAGTCCCAGCATCATTTTCATTCCCTGGTACGATACCTTTAAGGTGCATTAAAATCAACTGATGGGTTTTCTTTCCCTGATCATTTTAAGTGAATAAGCCTTCCATCAATAAATCTGAAGCCTTTTAGTTCCATATCTAACTCAAGTCTTCTAGAGAATGTAATCAATTTGCCATTGGTATTTTATTGGTAAAATGGAAGAATACAGTGCAGTCACCTTGTATCTTGAGTGTGTATACACCAGACTTTTACTCTTGTTAGACATACAGTGTTAACCATTATGGTTTCTATCCAACATCACACAAGTAAGCTTCTTCTCATGCAATGGGACTTCCACTTCCTCTCCTGCACTCCTACCCCTAATTTTTGGTGTCCATTCCATTGTTGAATGGACACTGTTAGATTTCATCAATTAAAATTATAAACCACCTTTTCCAAATACCTGGATGTTGCTTACAATAAAGGAAATATACCAAGGAAACATGACCTGTGCCTCCTAAACTAGTCTGCTGCCTCTGGTGTGATGAAGGGCACTAAGCCTTAAACTGTTGTTTCCCTGCAGTTTTGAATAGATATTATCAAAAAAGAAAAAAGAAAAGTGTAGCCATGTGGCACTCCATAGGTTGAGCCATGAGGCAGAAATCTAATCTCCTTATAGGCCCCTTCAAACCCAACTATTCTGTGATTCTATGATACCTTCTGCAGGGTACCTGATTACAGCTGAGTGAAATGAATTTAACCCAAACCAGTTATATAGCCCACAACTGTCTTCATCAAGATGAGTAGTCCATTTGCAAAAGTGAAATTATTTTATGCATAAAACTTGGTTTCACAGTGAAATTTATTTGGTCAGGTGGGCACAGAACAACAGACTTCTTTGGTAATTAACTACCCAGCGACTGCCCTTATCCCCAAAAAATCTTTTCAGTTTTGTTTTTGGAAGAGGATTTTCACTGTTGAACCACTGTCTCATTCCAGTTGAGGCTGCTTAGTTAGTGTTCTCGTCACAATGTCAGAATGCATGAAAGGTTGAAAGAACTGAATAATTTTGTTCTTGTGTGTGAGGGCAGGTAAATATCAGATTGACTAGGCATATAAATGTGTTACTCCTTTCTAACTTAGCTATACTTCTGAATTAATGTGTATTTGTAATTGGACACAAGTTTTTCTGTGTTTCTTTTTTTAAGGAACAATCGAATCAGATAGAGCCATTGATTTCTATAAGACATAGTAAAGCACATTATGAACTCCCATTGAGATCAATGGGAATTAAAAGTGCTTTTGCTGAGTCAATCTCTTTGCAATTAAGAACAGAACAACTTTCCTTGAGGTGTTTAATTTTGTTTGGTTTAGCATGGAAAATAGTATTTGAACCCAGCTCTGTGTCTAAAGTACACCTGGTTGGCAGTAGCTAATGGAAGTTTCCTTTAAAACCTATATAGCCCTATATGGCTTGGCACCAGGCTACCTGAAAGGCCAGCTTTTCCCATAGGAGCCTGCCCAGTTCTTAAGATTTTCTGGAGAAGCCCTTCTTTCAAGATTGGCGAGGTACATTTGGTGACAACACGGAAAAATACTTTCTTGGTGACTGCTCCCTGGCTGTAGAACTCCTGGCTGAGGGTGCTATCTTTCTGCCAGCAGTCAAAGACCACTTCATTCAATTGGGCCTTTGGTGTGTAAGTGAGTCTGTTAGGCAGGGGGCTATTTACTGTTACTGTTGTGGTTTTAATTGTGTTTAATATATTTGTGTTATTATTGCTTTTTATCATGTATTAGTGCTTATAAACTGCCATGAGTACTATTTTTGGTAGAAAGGTGGAGTACAAGCCAAATAAATAAATAAATATGGAAGTATATACATTCTAATTTCATAATACCTAAGGTAAAGGAGAGTAATGGAATCATAAGGACAAAATCATTTTGCTATGAGGTACCTACTATGAGAAAAAAAGAAAAGGAAATGTGTGATACAATAATGCTTGGCACTTCAGCACTTTTTCCAAAATGTGTGACCACAAACAATTGGTTAATTATGATTAGGTTTTAGTATTATAAATATGTCATATAGGAAAGCCTTAATAGTTTTACAGAGAATTCCATTTTCTTCTGCTTTTTACGTTATGTGCTTGCTTAAGCCATACATAACAATGCCAAAACCAATTAATCAACTCCACTAGCTTTAATATTGTTATTGTCTGTTTTCCTTAGAACTGCTGCCATGATTGTTTAATCCCAAAAAAGTCACATGTTATTGAGCTTTCAGGATGAGGCCCTTAACAGAGTTGTTACACATTCTGTACAGAACTGTGATTTTTCTTAAGCATCAGCTGAAAAAACTTAGTGCCTTCTATAAACATATTAATTTACTTGTTAAAAATGCATTAGAACTTGAGCTGCTGAGGTTTGTAGATACACAACCCATGTAAACCAATCTAAGCACTTCAGTTCCAGCAATTAGCATTATTGTTAATTCAATAACATTGTTATACAGCTATCAGGATAACTTCTCAAGGTGTTAAGTGTTACTTACTAATAATCTGCCATAAATATAGTTGGACTCTTCCATATTCTTTTTCTACTTTATGCAAGTAAAGGCAATGATCATCCAAGTTGTTTTGGATGTTTGGATGACACAGCTATAGCAGACCAGCTTCTAATGCAAACAGTGAACAATGGTGCAGCCAGTTCAGTCTCCTTTTATTTATCTCTTTCCTATCTCTGCTGCCATATTAGATTTACACAGAGTAGTGCTTCAGTTTATTTCAGGATTGGCGAATATGGTCATATTTAGGGTTGTATCCAACTTTGGTGTAATTTAAATCCCATTCATTTCAATGGGTCTACTCTAAGTAGGACTAAGACTGGATATAACCTGTTAAGGAACTATAGAGTCACTTTTTTATATAAAAAAGTATTTATTTATGTACAAGATAAAATAAAAACAGAGTAAAACACTTTAAAATAGATTTTAAAAGAAGCAAAATGTACAGTGAACCGTTGCTGGTCATTAAGGAAAGGCTTCCTGGAATAATGACATTTTTAGGAAGCACTGAGAAGAATACAAAGTTGGCACCTGCCTGACCTCCAGAGTAAGGGAATTCCATAGGAGGGGGGCTACCACGCTGAAGGCTCTTCCCCTGGTGGACTCCAGTTGGAGGATGGGTCTATGTGGAACCACCAGGAGCATGCCCTCGGATGCCTTCAGTGACCAGGCAGGTTGGTAGGAGAGAAGGCACTCTCTCAGGTACCCTGGTCCCAAGTTGTTTAGGACTTTGTACACAAGTACAACAACCTTAAACCTAGCCTGGTAGCAAATAGGCAGCCAGTGCAGTTCCCTCAGCAGAGGAGTCACATGCTGAAAAGGGGCAGCTCCAGACAACAGCTGAGCTGCAGCATTCTGCACTAGCTCTAGCTTCCGGAGGAACTTTAAGGGCAGTGCCACATAGAGCGCATTGCAGAAATCAATTTTGAGGTTACCAATGCCTGTACCACCGTGGCCAAGCTCTCCCTGTCCAGGAGAGGCCGTAGTTTTCCATTATACACCACTATCAAGCATGTATATCTGAAAACTAATACAACAATTTTGACATCATTTCTCTACATCAGACTAAACGTCCTGTTATCAATTATTCCTTCATCTCTACAATTATTAAGTATTCTTAATTTAATCCAATTTATCACACCTGATAAAGGAACTTGATAGTAACAAATTAAAGATGGTCAATACAGTTCATGTTGAAATCTTTACATGTTCTTTATCCAATACATCACTTTAATGCTTTAATTTCCAATTAATACTGGGTAAATCAACAGATAGGAGTCTGGTGTGTTCATACATTAATGAAAGGAGAATGAAATTTTTTACTTTCTCTTACCTTCCATAATAGAGGGCAATCTTGTAGTGTGAATAAGTACTTTGAGATTTTGCTTTTAATTACCAACTTTGCAAATGATACACAAAAGATACTAGTGCCTCTCTCCCACTTCCTAGACCACACCTTTACGGTAATCCATTTTGGGGGTTTGGCACGGGACGAGGTGTGGACTGTAGAAACAACTCTTTTCTAAAGTTTCCTTGTCTGTTTACCTGGTGGTGATTCTTATTCAGGACAGGTGGTCCTCAGGGCATATGATGCACCACCATACTAAAGGTATGCTGGTCTGGCACTGGTCGTTTCCTGGGAGACCATATGGGAACTCCACACACACCACCCTCATGGTGTTAGAAAGGTGGGATACAAATGTATACTGGTGGTGGAATTCATTTTCTAGGGATATGCCAGCTGAGGGTTTCTGTGGCAAAGTTTCAGAAGCATGGTAAGAAAAGAAAAGAATTAAAATTGTACAATTTCTTACAGGGGCCATTGCCTCCTGCATCTCAGACAAAAATAGGAACACTTTTACTATTCTAACAATCTTACTTTCACACGAAGATCACTGCCCAGGGACAGATCTACACCAAGCAGGATATGACACTTTGAAAATAGTTGATTTAAGACAGCCTTCTTTAACCTTGTATGTTCAAGATATTTTGGAAGTCAGCTCCCATCAGCCTTAGGCAAGATGGCCAAACGTCAGGAGTGCTGGGCACTGTAGTCCAAAACATCCAGAAAGCATCGGGTTGGGAAGGGCTGATTAGGAACATAAAACAGCATTTCTGTCCCTAAAGTTATTTTATGTATAACTTAGTTTGCTCATAACATTATTATTATCTTCAAAAATAAAGTGAACTCAGACAGGATCTACACTACTGCTTTAAAACTGTTTATAACAGTAATGACAACTGTTGGGCCCCAGGACACACTTCATATACAGTTTTCAAACCATTTTCAAAGTGTCATATCATGCTTGGTGTGGATCTGGCCTCAGTTAGTAAATTGTAATTATTATCTGACTAGATTAAAACTATATTAAATGACAGCTACAGCATCAGAAACACAAGCCTCCATAGAACTAAATCCAAACTGTCAAGAATAAACATTTACTGTCAAGAATGCACAATAGTGATTTTACTCACATGTTGGAAACTGAGCATTAATGTCTATCTGTAAAATATACTTCAGGTCAATAATTTTAATGAATGAAAGAAAGAAGCTGGGAATCTTACAGAGCAGATAAAAAAAAAACATTTTTCCTATGGCTTCATTATTACCAAACATTTTATATCTCTAGTCTTTCTATAAAAGTGTTCTTATTATATAGTTTTTAGAAATCATATTGGAGGAGTAAAGGCTGAGGAACACTTTGGGTAATACTTAAATTCTTAAATTCTAAAAGAAAATATTTCATAATCCAAATCTGTTCAATTTCCTCAGGGGAAAACAGAAACAGTTCTTGGGGGGAATATGATTTTCTCCCTCTCCGAATTTTCACAGTTTGTTTCTGAGCATTTTATACTGTTAGTTTTACCCTACCCAGTGCCTGTTTACCCTACCCTGTGCCTGTTTGCATTCTCTTCCCCTCCTTGTTGTTTTATTATGATTTTATTAGAATGTAAGCCTATGCGGCAGGGTCTTGCTATTTACTGTTTTACTCTGTACAGCACCATGTACATTGATGGTGCTATATAAATAAATAAATAAATAAATAATAATAATAGTTTACATATGAATTTCGTGTTAGGGTTGGGTTCGGTTGGGAGGAGAGCAGGTTGTAGAAGAGGATCGTGATTGGAAATGAACAGAGGAAGATGCCATCAGGAACACCCAGTCTTCCAGATTAGTCAAGATAAACATAGAGATTGGCTGCTTCCTCCTTGTGAGTAGAAATTGGCTGTAGCTGTATTAAATTTGATCAAGTATCCCAGAAAAGGACATGATTTAGTATTAGAATAGCAGTGCCAAGTTTGTTAAATGCAGGACCTTGCATTGTACATGCCACCTTTTCTGTCCCACCTTTGTAATGATATGTGTGTGTGAGGGGGAGTTCCATCATGTCTGTCAGTAATTGGAGGAGGATGGCCTCTTATTTTAAAATTGTTTTGTATGGACAGAGAAAGGTTCTTCGGGGTGCATAGCAACCATTCCCCACCCCACCCCCATGTTTACCTACTTGATGTGACCGAAGACGTCATTTGAGGGAAGCCATGCTTTGTTGACAGTGATTATTCTATTCAAATGACTGATGCTGTCGGTAATACCACAGTAGAAATAATATGATTTTCAGCTTAGTCTGCCTCTTGCTTACCGCAGAGTGTTCTGACTTAAATGGGTGATGATTTGTCATTTTTTATCTTTAAAAAACATCCCTCATCAAGGTTCTTACAATTTGCAGACAACCTGCAATAACAAAGCAGGTAAGCAATGCCAGTAGCAGGTGGCTTTGCCCACCATTCCAATAGCTATTCAGATGCTCCTATTGTGAAACTCATATCCATAATGTACCAAGTTTTCCTACAGGTTGCTGTAGATTTTGGCAAACTTCTCAGTTTTAAAAGTACATATTACACTGAGCTTTCCAGTTCAGCTTCATTTATTCTGCTCTGAGACATGGAAGGGGATAGACAAGGTTGTAGTGGGCAGGGCAAGCCAAAGACATTTTGTTGCCTGAAGTGGAGTAAATGGCACTCCCTTCCCCAAGTCATCAAGGTGTATATTGCCCAAGAGTGGGCAAGTTATTTTGCCACCGGAGTCAAAATAAAAAATAAAATAACAAATCTCACAAGTACCTTTCCCTGTCAGAAAAATTAAAAATTAAATAACTAACAATTTGCTGCACTTTCATGAGAACCCAAATCAGCTGCCTCCTGCCTGAGACAGCTACCTCACTCTGCCTAATGATAGGGCTTGTCCCATATACTTAAAGGGGAAGCACTAAAGACCATGCTGAATCCCAGACCAGACCGAAATGGTACTCTTAACTATTTCCTCTGCTGTAGGCAAACATAAATGGATGCAAATAAAAGAAAGAGCACATATTGATTGTTGCTACTGCTATTATAACTTTAGTTTGGTATTACAAACTTTGGAACATGCCAACCATATGCCAATTGTAACTGACCAAGTTGGGAATGGGCAGCAGCAAGCAATTCAGATTACTGTAGAAAGTAATGCCAGGAATTAACAGTGCAATCCAGTTCACATTTACTTAGAAGCAGTATTCCTACTTCAGTTCAATAAGGCTTACTCCCAGGTTAGTGTACATTGGACTGAAATTGAAAAGGAGCTATCTCAACACAGTATTCAGCAGTACATGTATGTATGCACAGTAGAATGTTCTGCTTTCATTTTAAAGACTACCTCTTTTATATGTAGAATTTATTAATTTTATTTATTGCATTTATATCCCACCTTGTTTCCTCCGAGGAGCCCAAGGCAGTGTTCATAATCCTCCTCCTCTCCATTTTATCCTCACAACAACCCTGTGAGGTAGGATGGGCTGAGAGTCTGTGACTGGCCCAAAGTCACCCAGTGGATTTCCATGGCTGAATGGGGACTAGAACCCGGATCTCCCGACTCCTAGTCCAATGCTCTAGCCGCTATGCCACACCTACTTCTGGGTAGACATGTATAAGATAGCACAGAAACTTAACTATGCAAGTGAGTTCTCATGTGTGCTTTGACTTTTGTTCCTGTGTCTAAGACTTTCTGTAAAGTTTGCATAAGTTTTGCATCTGCCATGGGGCACGGGATGGTTTCTGAGGCACAAGCACAGCTACACAGTAGTAATTGGCCAGGCAGCCTTGGTCAGATGGCTTCTGTGAAGAAGCCAGTTGTGAGAAGGGGTTTAGCCATCCACTCTCATATCATCCAGGAGCTGTTGCAGCCAGTCGCCATTTCCCCCCCCCTTCTCTGCCCAGAACCAGAGAGAATGAAATTAACTTCACTAGACTGTCCTCTCGTGTAGCACTGAGGTCCAGATGGGAGGTGTGTGGCTTGAGTTGGGAGCAGTGGCTGGCAGCCAGTGAAGGAAGTGGCTCAGTAGCAGTTTGGCCTACAAGGCAGGTAGGTGGTGAAAGTAGCAGTAGTACCAGCACCATAGCCCCAACTCAAATGCTACAAACCAGCCATTTTACAAAGTAGGCTCCAAGTCTGTACTCTGGCCTGGACAGGAGGGCAACAGTAGTGGTCTCCTGACCCTAATCCACCAGTCTTCCCAGTCCGCTGCTTGAAGCAGATGCATCACTCTGCTTCATCAGACAACCATCTCTGAGCATGGGACTGAATTGTCCTCTAAGTTTTTATTTGTATATCAGTTCTGAGATTTTCAGTACATTTTAAGATAATGAAGTCTTTCAGATAAAGATGTATATCTTTAACTTATCTCTTAAACTGTATATTTGGATCACATTATATTTCTTCAGTAAGACTGAAGGTTAGGTTTGTTTGCTTCCCTGTAACAAGAACTTGAATTTTATTTTATTTTGTGCAATGAAAACCTGGATATGCCTGATGTGCTTTATATTGGGCTCCAGTTTAATGTATTCCCTGCATAGAAGATAGCCTGCTTGAACATTCTCTTTAACAATACTGTATTTTCTGTAAAATATTGTGCATTTCGGCTATTTTTCTGATGCATAGCAATTCAAAATTTTATGCTTAGCTGACCCTTTAATTAGTTCTCATTCTGTCTTACATGATTTATAGCTTTACAGTGCCTAGGTTAAAACAAAAATGATATATGGCTTAATGAAGTGGAAAGCCAGAATGAGCTCACACCTCCAGTTAATTGGAGATGCTATGGGATGTTGAGGAGAAGGAAGTAGTAGTCAGCATCTCCCACAGAGAGGACAGGATGGTCTAGCTTGTAGTTGTTTGTAATTTTTGAATCCTCTGAGCATTTCTTTTCTTTTCTTTTGCTTGAATAAAGGAAAAATCCATTGATTCATAAATTCTGGTTTGAGATCACTAGTCCAAAAAATTACAGCAAAATTATAATAGGAGAAAATTCTGAAGTTAGGCAACATCTTATTTTACCAACTACAATTGCCCATGCTAAATGAACAAACAGGGTAAGTGTTACTAAGTAACAGACTGGTACTACTGCTGTGTCTTAACCTGGCACCAACCTAGTGACGCTTCTTTTCAGCACCAGGTTGTCTTTCACTAAAGTTTGGGGAACTTTCAGGGATGGGCTGTAGATCACAATGCTTTGCATGCAAATTGTCCCAGGTTCAACCTCTGGTATCTCCAGTTAGACTAAGATAGACTTCTGCTTGATACCCTGAAGACCCAATATAGGCAATATTGAATTAGGTGTACCGATGGGGTCCACCTAATTCAGTACTGTCTACACTGGCAACACTTCAGAATTGCCAACAAAGAGGCAATGCATTACCAAAAAAAGAGGGCATCAATTATTAATTTTATATATAATTTATTTAAAATTATAAATATATTGTAGTTTAAATAGGAATTCAGTATATCTCACAATAGTGTAGAAGACTGTGACCTGAGAGCCTGTTTGGTCTATTGTCTAGGTGCTAGTGGTTGATGGGCAACATTAAACTCCTTCCTGGTTGTCCTTTCTGATGGTCTTTTTATCTTCAAACTGGACTTGGACTGGACAGTCCTTTAAATAGACAATGTCTTCAAATAGAGGTCTTTCCACTGTAAAAGAGGACACATGGCCACCCTATCAATGGTCTGACTTGAGGGCGGAGGATGAGTGAGTCAACTCAGGGTGGACTAATAATCAACTCAACGCTGATCCTAATCCATACCACTATTCATTATAGTGAATAATGGTTCATTATTATCATGTTGTGTAGGTAGTACCCCCTAGATAAACAACTGTTGAGTTGATTATTATTGCACCATTGACTACCATGTTGTCTGAATGCAGCCAGTGACTAGTCACTTGATGATTTATGGGATTTTAACATGGGTCTCCCCAGATCTACTTCAACACTCTAACTACTGTGTCATACTGGTTCTCACTTGTTTGAGGGACTCTCACCGCATGGTTAGACGACATGCTTTTTATGGTGCAGGTGATGCACATGGTTGCAGTTCCTGCATGGAACTGTGTATGCTATTGAAGAGACCTTGCAGGTGGCCTGAACAAATGTCTCTGTGATATAAAGAATGCACAAACATTCATTCATTACATTTCTGTACTGCCTAATAGCTAAAGCTCTCTGAGTGTTTCACAGCATGATCAAATATATACAACACCTTTAACATTCAAATATTTCAACAGTTTACAAACAGGTTAAACACTACCAGGACCTGATAAAAATAATAATGAAAAAGCCCCATCATGTGCTATCAAATGCCTGGGAAAGAACCTGGTGCTGAAAAGAAGAAGCATCACCAGGTTGGTGCCAGGTTAAGACATAGCAGCAGTACCAGTCTGTTACTTAGTAACACTTCACATTTTTATTCATTTGGCATGGGCAATTGTAGTTGGTAAAATAAAATGTTGCCTAACTGAGATAGTCTCATTCTCAAAGACTTGACATAGCTAACTTTTATGTAAGGAGTTAAACTATGAGTTTTGCACTTCTATATTCAGTAAATTTTAATCATAGAAGATAAAACCAGCAATATATTTTTGTCCTTGCATTGCTGCTGCAGTGTGCAAATCCTCCTAGTCCCTCTAAAATTACAGGCCTTTCCTTTAGACATGTAAGCTAAATAGACTGCATTGTCAAAGCACATATTTTGCTTGCTGCGGTAAGAAGAAAGATGCAGACACCAGTAAATGGAGTGAAACAGGCCACAACTTTAATGAACGCTAAGTAGGTTGCATGGTCGAAGGAGACATTTTGCTTTTTACTGCAATAACGTAGAGAAGCTTTGGATGTGATTAGTGCTTCCTCTTTTGCACTTATTTTTAATAAGAGAAGCAGGACCTGGCACATATCACCTGCAGAATGATGAATGAGTTCTAGATGTGGAACACATGGCCGATTGGCGCCAACATTGATTGCATTTCGACGCCAAGTAAAAACATGGCTTTTTAATAAAGCCTTTGATGGTTAAACTCACTGGCACATTGTTTTAACTGTTTTAACTGCATCTATTGCTTTTAAATTATATATTGTTTTAACTTGGATTATGGTTTAATTTGTTTTTAACTGTATATTTATTGTTTTATACTGTATGTTTTTATCTGTACGCCGCCCTGAGATCTTAGTGATATAGAGCGAGATATAAATATTTTAAATAAATAATATTTAATTCTATTCGGCCCTGGTTAGACCTCATCTAGAGTATTGCATCCAGTTCTGGGCTCCACAATTCAAGAAGGACGTAGACAAGCTGGAGCGTGTTCAGAGGATGGCAACCAGGATGATCAGGGGTCTGGAAACAAAGCCCTATGAAGAGAGATTGAAAGAACTGGGCATGTTTAGCCTGGAGAAGAGAAGATTGAGGGGAGACATGACAGCACTCTTCAAATACTTAAAAGGTTGTCAAACAGAGGAGGGCCAGGATGTCTTCTTGATCCTCCCAGAGTGCAGGACACGGAATAACGGTCTCAAGTTAAAGGAAGCCAGATTCCAGCTGGACATCAGGAAAAACGACAATGGAATCAGTTACCTAGGGAGGTTGTGGGCTCTCCCACACTAGAGGCCTTCAAGAGGCAGCTGGACAACCATCTGTCAGGGATGCTTTAGGGTGGATTCCTGCATTGAGCAGGGGGTTGGACTTGATGGCCTTGTAGGCCCCTTCCAAGTCTGCTATTCTATGATTCTATGAATAAATAAATAAATTTCATAGCAAAGAATCATGAGTTTCCACTTCACACATTAACATGAAGCACAAAAAAGAGGACATGTGACACATTTACCAATGTGTACTGAAAGAAAATGTAACATGTGAAGCAACTGTGTTGTTTTCTTTATTCTACTATACTTTAGTATGTTCATAATCTTACATTTCTTCAGCACACTATGGTCCTTAAAGACAGCATTTTCAAACGCAATGTGTTCTTCCAGATGTCAATTTCTGATATGTTTTGAAGGTTTAGCTCTCTTGTATATTCGTTTTAAACTAGCACCAGCATACAGACCTCTAACATGGGATGTAGGCTTGTTGCTGCAAAACTATGAGGTTGCTGTAGCACTTTTGGATTCACAAGCAGGAGGTGATCACAGGATTTTCTGGGCCTGGTAGTCTTTATGGGGATTGGGACCTCTGCCCTGGCCTGTTACATAATCATTGGCAAGATCTGACATTCGCTCCCATGTAATGTGTTAAATAATCTTAGCCAGATGATCAAGCAGCAATCCTATGTGAATTTCCTGGAATTAAGGTGCACTGAACAAAGCAAGACTTTCTTCTGTATAAACATACACAAGGATCAGGCTGCTAGATTCTAATCTCACACACTTCTCATTTGGAAAATTATTTCCAAACTGCCATTTGTTACATTTGCTGCAACACCTGCCCCCGTTCTGCTGTGTAGGTTATATTATCCCACGTTTTGAAAATGAGGAATATTTTAAGAGCATTTGCTTGATGATTATATTGCACAACAAACATTTCTCTCCCCTCCCCCCAGCCCTGACCATTCTGTGCTTTACAACTGCTGCTGCATAACATTCCTGAAATCCTGATACATTAGAGAAAAACAACATATTTCTAAAAAACATCAGTAAAAATAAATTATTAACAAGAACATTTGTTGGTCCATGGAAAGCGTGATTGGTTTAGTGGTGGTGTGTCTGATCCTAACATTACTTGTATGGGATTGATTGTAATTATGTGTTAGCGAGTAAATGCATAATATTCATACTAAAGGAGAGTTCTTTATTTTAAGCATGCTAACATGTGCCTAAATAAAAATGTGAAATGTAACCAAAATCAAGAACACTCTTTAAAGGCATGGAAGGGGTGGCCACTTATGCATCACCAAAAAAGAATATTTGCACCACCCAAAAAAGAGGACAGAAATTTGCACATAAGTTGCTAATTAAAGAGCAAGCCTAGGAATAATTACTAGAATTTACATTTCCAAGAAGACAAGTCGATTAATTTCTCATCCAAATCACCCCAAATTATTCAATCAATTTGCACCTCACCTCAGATCACCCAAATCAGCTCTTCAGTTAATTTACTGTCAGTTCACTTTCCCATCCTGCGCTCTTCAATTAATTACCCCATTCATTAATCATCACATCATTATATTAAAGTAAAAAAAAAATAATAGAATGTGTGATTTCCTTCAGATGGCGGGCTCTTCATTTTTGAGTACATGTATGGGTTTTTAATTCAAAACAAGATGGCTGACCTTTGCGCCTTCCCCCGCTACTCAAAAGCAAACAGCCAGGGCAAGCTGAGCTGATGCTGCTGGATGTTGCCTGCTGCCCTGTGCTAACTAAAGCCTGCTATTGCCTGTTGCCTCCCCCCACAAAACCCAGGGCCCAATCTAGCAGCAAAGCACTCTTGTTATTGGTTGTTGCCCACTGTGCCATGCCACACACAAAGTAAAACTACAGATGCTCTGCTCTTCCCAGGGGCATCTTTGTTTTTGTTGCATAGCATGGCGAAGCAGCGATCAGCCAGAAGCACTCAGTTGCTGGCTTTGGGCTCTAGCGTTCTGGGAAGGGAGTGGCAAGCAGCAGCAATGGGCTTGGGACAGCAGCAGTGGTGAGGGGGCAGAAATGGGCTGAGTCCCTCTGGCCTGTTGAGCCTGAGAGACATATATGTACCCTCTGTATTTTTTCTTCCAATAACCATGCTCACAAGGGCAGTAAAAGGCCTAGGTTCTCTGTGACCTTGGGCACATATGAATTGTCGGTGGCTGCACACAGCAATTGCAGCTTCTACACTGTGGGCCCATTCAGAAGACACCTTAAACCATGGGTTTAACCATGGTGGTTAAGCCAGGCCGTGTTCAGAAGACAACTTAAACTATGGCTTTAACCATGGTGAATAAGACTTTTTGTTTTGTTCACCATGGTTAAAGCCATGGTCTAAGGGGTCTTCTGAATGGGGCCTGTATCAGTTATGGTTCTGGTGCTTGCAAGCACCATAATGCCAGGCCTAGTGCTGTATTGTTTCACAATGAGGTGCAAGAGAAGGTGTTGTTTGTTTGTTTGTTTTTGCATGCATTGGCATCTCGATCTCAGCCATGGAGTTTATTTGTTGTGTCTATTCTATCTCCTGTAACCTTGCCTTTATGAGCTAAGACCTTTCTGTCACTTCATTATATTATAAACTCAAGGTCCAATGTTCTAAGCAAGCAAAGACCCCGCATGTCTGTTTGTGTGATGTGTGTGTATATATAGCTTCAAGCACTTTTTTGATTGTTGTTTGTTTCCATTTCATTACCTCGGAATTTAATAATCCAAACTTCATATACAAGGAACACTGACGCTTTTGTATAGTAAGTGATACTGTGTTCAAATGGCTGAGTCCATAATCTCACTTTCATTTCTGGTGTTGCAGTGATTAAGAGTCCTTCTGCAAAGTCGACTTCAATTAAAATTGGTATGCATTTTGCCATTTACTTCAGTGGGAAGTGGAAAGCATCTTAGATGAGTATATGTTCATGGAAGTACCCAACCTTTTGAACTAGTCGCTTTATGTTCTAAAATCCTGTTTCATATACTGTGCTGATGACATATGCTGAAGTAGTACTAAAAATGAATGCTGCTGAGCATGTGCAGAGCACTTTTCCTTCATGCAAAGCAAGCCTGCGTGAATCAGTCACAGCACCCAAAGAACCATTACGTGAATTCTATGGACCTAGGAGAGCCAGCTGTTCAAAGGGGAAAGGCCACAAATTCTGTGGGGCTACAGAAAGCTCCTAGCAAGTTTTTGGATGGCAGCCCAAAGATAAAGGGGCAGCATTCCATCTTGGACTTGACCCCAAAAAGTGTGGGGAGGGAGGGACCTATAAAATACTGTATTCGGCTCTTTCATATAGTTCTCCTGTAGTCTCTCATCCAAGACAAGGATCTACACCTGCTTAGCTTCAGCAATGCTATAGCTAGATAACTCCTGGTACTATGGCCCCAGGCTACTAGACCCCAGGAACTTAGAGGTTTATGAACATATTTCTCTATTTTACAAAATTCTGTCTTCAGATCTATTCCTTCGTAAGAGTTTGTGTGTTGGCTCTAGGATCAGCCTGCATGGGATTTTTTTTTCTTGTGCACATTCATTTTCATGGATTAATTCCGATGTGAAGTCAGTGGAAGTCCGCCTGCACAGAATTGGATTTAACCCAATATGTATTTATTCACTAAATGCAGCAGTATGAAAATGTTTGTGTACTCTACTCTGTTTTGTTTACATCTGCACTGTGAACTGGCATTGTTTTTGCTGTGTGTGAAATAAATTTGATTATAACGATATTAAGCAAACTTTTTAAAAACAACTACAAATCTCTATTTCAGTTTGCGTTGTAGTGCTTGCAGCTTTTGTAAAATGCATGCTCTTGCTTTGTTCAAGTCAGAGTCTTAAAATTAGAGTATCATCAGCATGATCATGATGAAATATTTGTTTGTCCTATCTGTCATAAAATGGAAAAACTGGGAACTGTGCTTTCGGACTCTAAGGATTAGAGTTTATCTGGCCTCATAAAGGACACAAATCATCTAGATTAGAAGTAATCTGATTGTATTGAGGTACAAATTATAGCACAAAGGCTGTTCAAGTGGGTTTAAGTGTCCAGGGTTGGTAAACACCATATGACCACTGAGTGGTCCATGAAAGAGTATTAACTGAAAGATAATGATGGATTTTAATCCAAATCCCTAAAGCGCAGCAGCTGTAGGGCCTAAATGAATTTGCTCTTTCAGATCGAGTTTTTAGAATACTGATGTATTTCCTTCCTAGTTTGTGTCTCAAGTGAGAGTTAGCAATTAGCACCTACGGTGAGCAGTGACTGCAGTTTGTTTTATTTATTTTCCCATTAAGGCCTTCCCTTACTTCCATTTTTAAATTTATCAGAGTTGGCCATATCTTTAAGCGTAAAATAGTGCAAGAGAACTTTTTGTATCTCTTCTCTGTGTCTCCCATTCAACATACTTTTATTAATTTTTAGAGAATAGTGTGGCTGGTTCCTGATAGATCGTTTAAAAGGAAAAAAATACAGCCTCAATATTTCCAGAGAACTGTAGTAAGTATCATTGCTGCTTGTTCTGTCTCTCTTGCTCTGTGGGTGTGTATATTTTATGTGTGTGCATTTATTATTTATACCATTTATATACTGATTTACATCAATAAAATATCTGAATCATGAACAATAAAAGGGGTATTATTATTATTATTATTATTACTACTACTATTACTATTACTACAGAATTAAAACCAAGAATTAATCAGGGAAGATTTGTTTAAATAAAAATGTATTCAGCAGGCACCAAAACCAAAACAATGTTGGCACTGCCTGATAGGGAGCCAATACACTGTAAACTCTACTCCAAGTGGAGCCCAAATGGACCACAGTTCCATGTGGAAGCTCCAGGCATGCCTCATCTGATGACCTCAATGACTGGGCAGGCTAGTAAGGAAGAAGGTGCTCTCTCAAATATCCTGGCCCCAAGTTGTTTAGGGCTGTATACACTAATAACAAAACCTTAAACCTTACCAGAGAGCAATAGGCAGTCAGTGTAGTTCCCTCAGCAGTGCTGTTACATGCTGAAAAGGGGCAGCTCCCAACAGCAGTTGAGCTGCTACATTCTGCACTATTGCGGCTTTCAGACCAACCTTAAGGGCAGCCCCAGATGAAGTGTGTTTCAGTAATCTAGTCTTGAGGTAACTAGCGCCTGGACCACTGTGGCCAAGCTATCCCTGTCCAGGAGAGGCCATACTAGTTGAAGCTGGTAGAAAAATTTCTGAGCTGCTGTAGCCTCTTGGGCCTCCAGCAACAAAGATGGATCCAGACATATCCCTAGTTTATGAATCTGAACTTTCAGAGGTGGTGCTAACCCATCCAGAATAAGCAGTGAACCTATCTTCCAGATATGGGAACCACTCATCCACAGATCTTGCCAGGATTCAGCCTCAGTATATCCCCCCCCCCATCCAGCCCATCACTGAGTTAGGCAAGGCAGCACGGGGCATTCCAGTGGCCATTCCGCTTGCCCCCTGCACTGCTGAAGGTGACCAATCAGGGGTCGTCATCTGCCGGGAATGTCCCTGGAGTGACTATGGAGCAGCTTCTGAGTGAGGGCAGACTGGCAGAAGAGCCGAGCTGCCCTTGCTCTTGCTGGAAAAGTAAAGATAAGTCCCCGACTTTTCAGCCATGCATCTTTAACTCTTTGCCCTGGGGTGGTTTTGAATCTGTGGCTGCATTATCTAACTGAGGTTGCACAGATTCAGAGTCACCCCAGGGCAAAGAAGACATTGAGACAGCCCCAATATGATTCCCCAAAGACCCTGTATTGCCAAGGGTCTGAGGAATAGTCTCTCAGTGTATTGTCTGAAATCAACCCTGCTAGTATGACTGGAACTACTGTAACACAGTCCCTTCAATGCCCAACCCATAGAGCTGATCCAGTTTGATACCATAATCAGTGATATCAAAAGAGAGTCAAATAGATTTAACAGGGCTGCACTCCCTCTGTCCTCTCGATAAAGGTCATCTATCAGGGCGACCAAGCCTGATTCAGTCTTGTACCCCAGGCCAAAACTCAGACTGAAATGTGTCTAGGTAATATTGGTATATATCTATATGCATATATTCTTCCTGTTTCATTGTTGTCTGTAGTCAAACTGTGTTTGTAGATTTGGGTTGTGCTTCAGACTAGATATAGAAAAATCTGATTCTTATAGAAGGGAGTCAAAATCTGTTTACACATACGCATATTGCTCTTGAACGGACCTCTTGCCTAATAAATATGATACCACTGTAGCCAAAGTTCCCCAACCCTCTCTTCATCCATGGAGCACTTTTGCCCCTTTTAAAAAAAGGTTACACAACTTTGATTTTGTAAACAAGGAATTCACATTCCTATGAATGTATATATGGATCTTTTTTAAAAGGAAAAAAGTTCAATGCCACCTGCTCCATACACAGTATCTTATTTCTTAAATTATAGTTTTTTTGCTAACAGAGTATAGCCTCTCCTCTCTAGCATTACAGCTAGCATTTCCCATGGTCTAAACTCTTTCTTTTTAATGGGAACAACATGGCTTTTCTCCTCAGAAATGCTATCTCTTTTGTTCTTTATATCCTTCATTACATTGGTATGGTTATCCAACTGAGAGAGCGCCTTCTCCCTTACCAACCTGCCCGGTCACTGAGGTCATCCAATGGCCTGCTCCTGGTGGTTCCACATAGATCCATCCTCTGATTGGAGTCCACCAGGGGAAGAGCCTTCAGTGTGGTGGCTCCCCTCCTGTGGAATTCCCTGTCTCTGGAGGTCAGGCAGGTGTCAACCTTGTACTCTTTTCGGCGCTTCCTGAAAACATCTTTATTCCAAAAACAGAGATTCCATCTTGAATCTCTGTTTTGCTTCTTTTAAATTTTGTTTTAACTGTTTTATTCTGTTTTTATTTTTCATTTTATCTTGTACACCGCTCCGAAATTTTTCAGTGGGGAGCGGTATATAAATATTCTAAATAATACTATCAAGAAGGACTGGGCACAAAGTTACGAGAATAGTAACCAGGGGGATGGGGGTGCAGTTAGAGAGAAATCATTTTGAAAATGTCACATCTTTTCTTATAGTGCAATCCTGCACATGTCTACTCAAAAGTAAGGCCCATTGCAATCAATAATCTTACACACAGATAAGTCTGGATAGGATTGCAGCTGTAAGAACATAAGGACTTGAATGGGGTCAAGCTGACAAGCAGGGCATGAAGTGAAAAACCCTGGTCCATTGTTTGCCCACAGAAATTGGTCTTTAGAGTGATAATGCCTCTAAACATGAAGGTTTCGTTTAGCTTTCAAGCTGGTTACTATACAGTATATCAGCCTTCCGTGATCTGGTGCTCTCCAGATGTGTTGGACTACAACTCCCAGCATTCATCAGCCTGGCTGGCTGGAGATGCTGGGAGTTGTAGTCCCAACACATCTGGAGGGCACCAGATTGAGGAAGGCTGCTCTTGATAAATTTACCCTTGAATCTGTGTAATCCTCTTTTAGACATCTAAGCTAGTGGTCATCATATCTTATAGCAGCAAGATAATTAACTTAGTAATGATAAGTCAGAATTAAAGTATCTTCTGTCTCAGAGGACAATAAAGAGTGACAATGTTATTTGGTAATACACACTGTGTATGTAGTCCTTTTTTAAAATATCAAAGGCTACTAATGTACTTTACAAAAATAGAAACATTATTCATCACGCTGGAAGTACAAAGAACTGCAGAAGGCGGTCACATGCTTCACACCATGATTGCTAATGGACTTGGGTGACCCTTATGCAAAAGAACCATGCCCCATAGTCTCTCTGGCTCCTGTACAAGCAAATCACAAAGTCCTGCTGCCTGTGCCAATGCCAGATCTACACCTTGCGTCAAGTCATTACAAATCTGGAATAAAAAGCAGGATATAACACTATGAAAGTGGTATATAGAATGTGGAGCATCATCAGACAGAGGGGAAATCGTGTTTCTGTACCATCGCTTCTCCACCCCGCTCCTTTTCCAGAATATCTCCTCTTTCTCCCCAGAGAAGAAAGAGGAAGTAAACACCATGTGGCCCATTCAGGGGCCATTTTTATAACATTGCTTTTCCTGCATAAAGCAGGAAATGGCAGCACATTTCGTTTCTGAAAAAAAAAAAGCTGGATTAAAAGGGGTCCATTTTGTGATGGAAAAAAGGCAAAAAGGAGCAGGAGGCAGACATTGTCTAAAGAACTCGTGAAAAACTGTGGACTGTGCCCCAACAGTTATCAGTGCACTTCAATACCACTATAAAGCAGTAGTGTAAATCTAGCTTTTCTCTCTCCAGCCTGGCTACCCATTTGTTTAAAAGTCTCCATTCATGTTTAGAGAATGTGGCCCAGATGCTGTAAACAATAAAAATAGCACCATATTAATCATTCAGTAACATCTGACCATGTGGGAGGTTGCAGGAGAGGAATGGATGCGATTGGAAAGAGTGCTTAATCTGTCCTCACCAGTAACTTTCTTCCTGCAAGCCCAGTCAGGGTTCTAGGTGCATGTTTGCATCTGGCCACAGAAGAAGTAAGCAGACTCTTCTGCTCTGCAAATAATGCATACCCTCCCCCGGTCATGCCACCTTGCAGCTTTCAGTGGCAGAGTTCTACCACTGCATACCTAGCTTCAAACTTTGACATGAAATCTGCAAGTGAAAGCCACTGCGTGTAGCCACCTTTAGACTGTCGTTCTTTGATTACGTTTTGTATTCTGGTAGATTTCATGCAGTAGTTTTATGCATTGTTTTTGTTTCCAGCAGATGTTTTATTTGTGCTTCATCTGGTCGATGTCTTTGTTTTGTTCATGGAATAGTAATTTAATAAAAGAGCAGAACTTTAATTGAGTAATTTAAATTGTACTTCAGCTGAAATTGCTATCTTGCTTTGAATTCTTACTTTCTGGACATGCTTAAAATATATTCAATTCATAAATATTAAGGTTTTGCAAAAGCTAAATATAGAGACTCTAAAAACTGCTGTACATTATTATGCTATTTAATCGTTGGTTTTGTTTGCCTTTTACAATAAACAACCAACTTATAGGGTTGGAATCTGATTTTTTTTTAAATGTGTTCATATTTATTTGGTACACTCTCTGCATAATGCTTCTGAGTTTCAAATACAAAACAGCAAAGTCGGTGTGGGGGGCGGGAATATAACCAAGCATGCACAATATCAATCCATTCTGTGATTTCATATCAAAATAAAACAAACATTAAGGTTAGGAGGCAAAGAACTATTTAAGATGCAATCCTACACATATTTGGGTGGTGGGAAGCACTAGAACACTAAGCATTCTCCAGCCTTCATGCATAGGATTGCGTGTGCAGGCATGTCTATTGGGATTTTTGACTTCTTACACTCCAACTTTACCTTTTCAACAGGGACTGCCATTGCCCCACCCTTTGTCCGAATGAAAAGTCCACCTTCCACTCATTTTGCCCCTCCTTACTCTCTCCTCCATTTTTCTTTCGTACAACATAATATAACTCTGTATTGGGCAAGCATTAGGTAAGCACAGCAGGTATTTCTAAGTTGCCAAGATGTTTATTCCATTATAACCCAAGAAGCAAATCCCACCAAATCCTTGTTGTAAGAGGAGTGTTTGTATGCATAACAGCTACTAGATATACAAATAGCACTTTCATTCAGCTGGTATCTGAAAAGCATGAAAATCTCCTCTCAACATTTTGGAATTACTTATTTATTTATTTTATTTACTGCACTTATATACCGCTCCCATAGCCAGGGCTCTCTGGGTGGTTTACAGAAATTCTAAAATTAAGATTAAAACGAGTATACAAAATTTAAAATTCTAAAACACAGAACATAATCCTGTTTGCTTCCAAGGGGCGGGGGAACAGCAAGTCTTGTTAAACATGCAGTGCTGTGTACCTACTATGGGTTGGAAATCAGTGTCAGTGTATGAATTTAAAAGCTGGTTTTGTAAACAATACAGTTTTAATCTATCGTCATATGTCACAGTTCTGTATTCAGTTCAATAGTTCAATCTTTATTTGCTTAAAACCAAAGGTCATTGCAAACTATTCAGTTGATGGGTTGAGAGTTTTATTAATAAAACATGGGAGAGTATTTTCAGTACTGTCTTAAGAGAAATAAAAATCAACCCCTCTAGTGTTTTTGTTAGCGCTGTTGGATATTGTGTGCAAGGTGTTCTGCATATGGTGCTCACTGTGGTATCCCAATGGAACTTGTTGCCCAGATGGTTCAGGCCATATGCTTCTACAGATTTTAGCTATACTTCATGGAATGATACATAGGCTATCAGGAAAGATGTATAACATTTGCTCAGTACCAGACATAGCACAATAATTGTGAAGACTCTATGAAGCATTGCAGAGGGACTGCACGGTCCCTTATGAAGCACATTTTAAGTGTCCCAAATTCCCAAACTAAGGACTGCAGGGAAACACAAAGCTAGCAAAACAGTCTGGTGTGTGTGTGTGTGTGTGTGTGTGTGTGTGTGTGTGTGTGTGTGTGTATATAAAATAAAAAAATAAAAAAAGTTTTTAATGCTTTAATATTGAAATGTATTTAATTATGTTTTTAACTTTTGTATATTTCTATTTATAGGCTTTAGCTGTATATGTTTTCATTTTGCTTGGGGCCCAGCATTGGGCAAAAGGCAGGATACAAATAATAATAATAATAATAATAACAATAACAACAACAACTACTACTAGTACTAATGTTTCACATTTCACTTCTGTATTTGATGTTCTTTTTCATTTACTTTTCTTTATAAACCATATCTTAAGACTTCTTGTGTGGCATGTTTTCATTGGTTTAACAAGTTTAAAGGATTATTCACTGTTTTCCTGCTTATGTTATAAAATTTATTTTCAGCAGGCCTAGTAACTACAAGAGTAACAGAGTTGGGGGGAAATCCTCAATCTTTTTGCAATTAGAGGCACTGAGTAAGGTACCCCTGGAGATAATTTAGACTGACCTCAACTACATAACACTATTCCCCCTTTGAGGCTGGACCACAGACTACTAAAGACAAGTAAATTAGCAGACCGTAATAGCAGTTCTCATGTGGCCATTTGCTTTATGAGGCAGGTGTTCCTGTGGGCTACCAAATGGAGGGACTAACAGGCCATAAAGTTGCCTGGCTGAGTCTGCCAGAAATCACTCAACACTCCTGGAAGGTCCCTATTCTACAGCACCTGCTCTCAGATGAATTTGATGGAATCCCATCCCTGGGTTTAATTTACTGGCCTCCCCTGGCTGTGCCTTGCAGGAAACTATAGGGACAGACAGAGCAGGCATTCATAGCACACATAGAGTGCTAAGACTGGCAAATCTGAAAGCAAGCATGTTGCTTTTCAAGAACCAAGGAAATTCAATGGGTCTTACTTTGAGTAAATATCTAGGAATGGAAATGCAGCCTGTGCAAGAACTGAACCATGTCAAATTGGAAACAGATCAGTTCATGCCTTGATTTCTAGGATTTTTTAAAAGTTTGACTTTAAAAAATCCTAAAAGTCAAGGGATGAACTGAGTGCTTCCAACTTGGCATGCCTAAAGCCCTATGTAAGAGCTTCCATGCTGCCAAGTTTAATCTCTTTATCTTTAATTTCAGTTTTTTAAAACTTGTACTGCTCAGGATCCTAAATCCCAAAGAGGAGATTTGTGTTTGAAATTTTAAAAATTCCTAAAACTCAAGGCATGAACGTATCTGCTTCAAACTTGGCATGGCTAAATCCCTACTTAAGAGCTACCATGCTGCCAAGTTTCATCTCTTTATCTTTAAAAATGAGGGAGATATAAGCATTTTGGTTAATTTATTTGAAAAGTGAGTTCAACACATAACACTAGCTTTGATTTTATATTGGATGTCAACGTAGTGTAACATCCTGGCTGATACTGGCTTGGTTGTCAACTGTATAATATCTGGTCATCTGTTACACAAAGCCATGAAATTCTTTAAACAAAAAACCTACTGTTTACAAAACAATGTTAAGGCTCTACCAAGCTTTCAACCAAGTTTTCAACCAAGCACCAAAAAGCAGGGAAATTCGGAGTTAAGGCTCACAAGCCTTAACGCCACATCCTCCCTAAGGAGGCAAAAAGTGCAAGTGAAATTCTCATTTTCCCGAAGCAGATAAACCATGAGGTCAGGATGGAGAATATGATATGCAGAGGTGACTGTGGGATTGTGGAAAACTGATGACGAATAATTTAGGTCCACCTACTTCTCTCCCTTTTTTGTTTAGAGCAGCCCTTCCCCAACCTGGTGCCCTCCAAAGCTGTTGGACTACATTGCAAGTCAGTATGTCTCATGGTCAGGAATGCTGGGACTTGTAGACGAGCTGCCTCTGATCTCACTATTTACAATTCCCCACCACTACTCGTGTGTGTGTATATATACTCTCTCTCTCGCACACGCATACACACATGCTTTTGGAACTCATGCATTTGGGAAAATGGGCATGTAATCCATTTAAGGATCAAGTAGGAGGGTCATTTTATGAAAGGTTGTATGTGTTGTCTGCGGTGAACCAGTGTGATGGTATGTTGAACTGGGACTCAGGAGATCTGGGTTCTGGTACTCAGCCATGAAGCTCACTGGGTGACTTTAGGCCTGTCACTGAATGTCAGCCTAACCTACCTCACAGGGTTTACATATTGCTCCTACAAGATGTGGGGGAGCATTGAAATAGTCCCCTACATGGCTGCACATCCTTCTTTTATGCCTCCATGACTGTGTAACCCTTAGATTGATGATATTTTAACAGTGCCCATCATATGGGTTTCTCCAGTTTCTGTGCCTGCCCCAGTCACCATTTCAGATTCAGTAATAATAAATGAATTTGGATATAAATGTAATAATAAATGAATAAATGTAAGTTCCAGTGCTACCACCAGTTGCAACTTTCTCGTGCTTCTGGGCTCTCATTTTCTAGCAGTTATCTACCTCCTACAATAAAGGGGCAAAAAGGCTGTAGAGCACAGAATGCTGTACCTACTGGTAGGAGCACAGGTAAAGGGCTGGGAGACGTGCCAGGATGAAAGGGAATTCTGCTATGGAATTCCAGTGAATGTTAATGTACAGGGGGGAGGGGAACTGCTCATGGTTGTGTGTTCCTGTCACTGGAGTCAGAGCCAGCATCCAGGGTAGGCAGAGTTGGGCTCTTGCCAAGGGCCCAGACCCCAGCAGGGGTCCATTGACAAAAAAACCCTAGATTTGCTCCTCTTCATCATAGTAACTTGCTTGATCACCTGCCTCTCATACTGGCACAGTCAAGGATGATGGTGAGATGGATCAAAAGTAGATGCCACTGCTTACTTGCTCCCTGGATTTCTCTCTACCTGCCAAGCAAGCTAGTGGTAGCAACGATAAGAAATATGGGGAGCAAAAGCTGCTGGTGGCAATGGATGTGGGAAGGTAGACTCACTGAAGGATGGTGCCTTGTCCATGGGCCCTCAGAAACCTGGAGCCAGCACTGACTGGAGTCACTGGTGTCCTGAATTCCCACCAGCATTACCAGTTATACTCCAGATGGCAACGTAAAATGTACAAGGTTAAAAGCCTTCGGGTGGGGTGTTTTGTTTTTTAATCCTCTAAGTGCTATAGTACTGCAAAATTGCAAGAGGTGCTATACCATTTAGGGAAAAAAATGTCTTGAGGACATTTGAGCTTGTATTTCTGGCTAAGCCTTTTAGATTTGGTTTGGTGAAGGTAAAAGGCACCTTGGCAGAAAGGATTGCAGAGTGTCAGGCTTTGAGATCCCAAGGAAAGGAGATTGGGTGGGGGGGTGGGGGGAGAGAGAGAGAGAGAACACAAGCATTAGGCTTTAGAAAAGCAGATTTTGACAAACATGGAATGTCATTAAGCAAAGTACCATAGAAAGGTTAAGCTATATGAAAAGGAGTTTATGAATGGGGATGGCAGATTTTGAAAACCGTTATGCTGGAAGCATTAGTTATGAGCCATAGCCATACAAAATGAAAAAAGAATGCTGAGAGTCGTTGAAACGTATGTGCTTTTGGCAGGGATCTTCTTAATGATCAGAAAGCCTTAGGCAGCACAAAGGGAAGCAGTGCTAAGAATGAGGATGTTCACATCTGGAGAAGTAAAGTCAAAGTCAGAAAATTAGGCAGAGCTACTGAGAGTTGATGTAAACCAGTGGATTGCAGCTGGGTGATTTTAGACCCTAGATGTAATGGACTTATGAGGCACCCCTTTAGATGGTCATGTGTAAAACACACCATTACCCTCTTCTTCACACCCACCCATCACCATTCTGTGCTTTACAACTGCTTGTACATTCCTGATACGTTAGAGCAAAACAGCAACAAATACTCTTTGCCAACCCTGAAATATGAGCTTGCACAGTTTTGTATTTTAAACTCCTGCACTGTGAATAAGGAATAAAATGGAGTTTGCCAGAGCAGGTTCTGACTTGCGTTGCTGTCCCCATCACCTGCCACTCTCTGGGTGGTCATTTGCGGCCTAGAGTTTGGCCCAGAGGTCCAGCTGAAATTGTACCACTCTGTAAAGTCCCTTGTTAGAAAAGAAAGGAAAGTAAATGTTGCAGGGTGCACAAGAGGAAAAGTCACACAAGTCATGACAAAGGAAATATGTGCATAATGAATTCAAGTCAGCATATCCCATATGATGGTTACCCAAGAGTGCAGGAGCTGTCACTGTAATGCAGACTTGCAAGAAGCTGTTCAGATTGCATTAACAGGATTGCGTTAATATTCCCAAGGCTTGGGAAGTAAGCTGTACAGCTGTAGTCAGCATTTAGAAGACCTCATGTGGAGAACACTATTTTGTCCTAGGCACCACTGCTTAAGGAGAATAGTAGTACGTTAGGGGAGGGAAGGCAAGAGATTCAGAGAAAAGGAAAGCTTTGAGGATGGTGAAGGTCACATAAAACTCTGGGAGCATGAATAATAGCCAGCAAATATATTGCAGTATGAGCTTTGAAGTCGTGCCTACTTCATCAGATGCACAAAAGTGGTCAGGAACCCTGGTAACAATTGATATAAAGTGAGAGGAAAAAGTCACACACAGTGAGGCTCAAAGAAATACAATGCTTGATCAAGTGAGAGTTGGTGTCCCACTGAAATCTAAGGATGGACTTGAATGGTAGCAGAGAGGAGCAGCCTTATCCTCTTAGAGCCTGCAATCTAAGGTTGGATGCCCAGTTATCCCCAAACAGGGTTAATTCTGCATGAGGTGGAACAGAGATTATAGCACAAAATGGAGGGTAGTTACTTCCTTTAGTGCAACCTTCCCTAACCATGCCCTCCGGACATTTTGGACTTCAATTCCCATCAGCCTCTGCCATCATGGCCAATGGACAGGAATGCTGGGAGTTGTAGTTCAAAAATCAGGAGGAAGGTTGCTTTAATATGTCAGTCATCCCTATTCAAACCAAGAGTCAGCTTTGCTAAAAGACACTTAACTCAACACCATCCATGGGCCTGCTTCCATCAGGACCCTTTTGCGAATTTAATACAGGAATAAATTCGTGCATTAAATTTGTGTTGCGAATTTAATACAGGAATAATAACAATTTAGAGAAATTTGTGCCTACAGGTGCCATGTCATTTCTTTCCTTGGTGATTTCCAGGAAAAGAAACCAGACAGCTGTTGGGGATGCTATAAAATACGTATATACTATTTTAGGGCAAAGGATTAAATGATCGAAGTATATGGTTCTGTGGTCACTGAGAGTTTGACCCCAGACCTTTTATGAGGGTAGATGAGCAACAGCTGCAGCCACCATTGGCCTTATGAATTAAAAGGTACTTGGTAATAGAGATGGGCAGGTACTTAATCTGATTAGTTGTAATGTTATATCATGCCTTCCGGTGACTTATAGCACTAAACGATTCTTAATGGAAAGGGCTGCTGCTAAGGCATCACATAACTTCTATGAAACAGTTGCATGACCAACTAATACTGTCCACATTAATTGGGCTGCCTCCACACATTTCAGCAGTCAAATTCTCAATGTTTCCTTCTGGTCATTGATTTTGGACATTCAGGATAATGTGCCCCATTCCCCCAAACATACATACATATGTACACATAGATAAAGATATCTATAGCTGAAGTTTCAAAGCCAGCTTTGGAATCATTTGCGTATTTTTCCGTATAACCGGGGGGGGGGGGGATTGAATCTGTCTGTGAATGGACTCTGGGACGAATGACACAACACAACCCACAAAATACACTTCGGACAATTGGAGGTGTTGATGAGGGAAGAGAAGAGAACAAGAGAGGCAGCACCATCATGACAGTCCACTGCCCAAGCGCATGTGAGAAAGCGGTATACAAGTGAGGTGTGGCAATGGAGTTGTGTGAGAGTGAATGGAGAATGGGCATAGGAAGCCCGTCACAAACAAAATGTTTCTGCAGATTTTCATTGGTTCAAAGGGCATTTTTACATTTTTCGCACATAATTCCCAGGGCCGGCACTACCATTGGACCAACTAGGCAACCGCCTAGGGCGAAGACCTCAGAGGGGCTCATTACTGACCTTTAAGGGTCACAGTTTTATACAAATTAGCTTTTTAAAGAAAAAACATAATAAGTTCAAGTTTTGTGCTTTTTATTTTTTCTACAAAACATCTGTTCTTAAAAATCCAAGTTGGCAATTTTGGGGGCGGGGTTTCAAGTAGCTCGCCTTGCCTAGGGCGCAAAATAGTCTGGCCCTGGCCCTGATAATTCCCCCAACCTGGTGTCTTCTAGATGTGTTGGGCTGCACTTCCCATCATTCCTAGGAAACATGCTGGCTGGGAATGATGGGATTTGCAGTCCAACACATCTGAATGGCACCAGGTTGGGGAAGGCTGTGCAAAGCCATGAATCACTAGGGATGTCTGGGTTTCGTCCAATCCATCCCATGTGTATTTCATGGATTATGTGGTATCATTCATTCCAGACGGATTTGATTATTTTTCCGTTATGTGGGAAAATGTGCAAATAATTCCATAAGAGGATTCACAACAATTTACATAATTTGTTAGTACATGATATCTAGCACATTGTCCCCCTTTCCATTTAATGTTTCCTCACATATATTTTCCAGGATGGCATATGTCTCAGCAGAAACATGCGTAAATTTCTGGAAAGTAAAAAAAACACAAAAAAGATCCAAAAGTCCACAGACTCTACGTGATCTGAGGAGGCCGGTCAACAGTAGATTCTGTAGGTCAAATTCTTAGAGATCTGAACTCATTTTACTCCGTCACGAATTCCTCTATGCATCACATGTGCGAGCCTTGAGCTTGCATGCTCCCTCTCCGCATGCATAGTGCCACTAGCTGGATTGGGTTGCAGCTGATTAGCCCATATGTGACCATCTTTTCAATGTTAACAAATTTAGTTCTGATCCACTGGCCTAGGGCAAGGTAGGCCAGGATTCAAAGTCTTGCTCACTCTTGGGCATGGCTAGATGGGGCGATATCCCTGGGATTGCCCCAGGATTGCCCCTGTGCATCCACATGACACACAGGGCATCCCGGGAGCAGGGAGGGATGATTCCTCCCTTTCCCTGGGATATTGCCCTACCCTTCCATCCTGGTTTCCCCCACGGTCTCGGGATGATCCCTGGGATGTGTGGCCCACCATCGTGGTTTTGTCCCGGCTCCTTGCAAGTAAACAAGAGGAGCCAGGAACCGGGCACAGGGCATGGAGCTCCTCAGGAACTCTGTGCCCATAAGGGGTGGGAGGAGCACTCGGGGTGTGTGTGTTTTTTTTAAAAAAAATCTACTTATGGTTTTGTTCGAGCGCTCATGCACTCATTTACCTTTAAAAAAAATCCAAAGTGGCAGGCACGATGGCCTCTTCCTCCTGGGACATCACACGTGACGTGTAGATGAGGGGGACAATGTCACGATCATAAAATTGCGAGGTCATCCACCTACACCCCCCTCATCTAGCCATTCCCTTGGGGCTCAATGGGTGAGTGTGAGCCTGTCAATTGCTTTCTGAGCCTAATTTCCTCACTGACTGGTTGCAAGGATAAAAGTGGGTGGGTGGGTAACATATGCACCATTCCAGGCTCCATAGACAAAGGGGGTGGGGATCCAACTGTTATGAATAATACTGGTTTTATATTAGTTTGTCATGACTTCTCCCAGACAATCCTGAGAATTGTCATTGGTGCTATTTTCACACACTACTACCGCATCCTCCAGATATTTGCCCACTGATAAGACATTGACTTGCATAGCGGGAACAGAAAACCCAAGTTTACCTCATTTCGGGTATTTTTATTTTTGGCTCTCCCAGCTAAGAACAGCAAATATTACAGTATATTATGTATATAGATCAATGGCGTGGTCACATTTAGAATACTGCATACAATTCCGGTTACCCCATCTCAGAAAGGATATATCATACAGCTGTGAAAGGGATCGTGAGAGGACTAAAATGATCAAGGGCACCGAGCACTTCCCTTTGAGAAAAGGCTAAAGAATTTGGGGCTTCACAGTTCTTTCCTTTTTTTTAGGGGTGGGGAAACTACGTGGTGTGCGAAATTGCACATTTAAATTATGGATGGAGAGAGCTGATAAAATGAGAGACCCAAAGAAGTTTTTGGGGGGCCAGGTTTAGTATTGAGAAAAAGGAAGTCTCTCTTCACACAGGTTGCTTCCATGCTAGAGCTCTTCAGTGCTTATAATGAATTGCTTTTCCACAATAATTTGGAAGCAGAATTAAAATAGAAGTGCTATTAGCACTTAAATCTAGTGCCATATTATCCAGCAATGCCCCTTTCGCTTGGCCAAGATCCTCTCACAGTGTTTACTCACAAGTTTGTCCCATTCAGTTCCTTCTTGTCGATTTAGCCTGGCTTATTGCTTCATTGCGAGTGTGAGTAATTTAATAATGACAAGCCTTTTTTAATTGGCCCAACGTCCTAATCATTGCCATGGGCATACAAATTCCTCAGCAGAATTTTTGTTAAGGTTTCTTCACTCTGTATTGCTCCCACTTCTGCAAACACACACACACACACCACACCAAGCAAGGATGGATTTCCATCTTGGCAGCTTTGGATTTCCAAGGGCTGATGGAGGAGAGTGCAGTGTCGGTGCTATGAACATCCAGATCTGGCCCAGGAGGAAAGTGGGCAGAGCTGGCCCGATACATTTTGTTGTGTGAGGCGAAGGACAAGATGGTTTGTCGTCGTCCCCGACTCCCACACCAGCAGCTCAATCTTACTACCACACTGGTGAAGGGCAGTGATGTACTCCTTTGCACCTGAAGGCAGCATTTCCCAGCCTTCCTCTGAGCCAGGAAGAGAGCAGTAGGAAACACCCTCACTGGTGGCTAGACTTTGAATGATCCCTCTGACTAAGCCCTTTGGTCAGCCAGCCGTAGTCAGGACCATGCCCTTATCCCACAGCTGGGACAACATTACTTGGGGTCTGTCTTCATGGTGCTGAGTTGACGCTGCCTCCCTCTCGGGGCTTTCCCTGTCTTGGGGCAGTGTCAGGTAATCCTGACACCAAGGAGGGAGCACAGAATTTCTAGGTGGCCATCTGGGTTCCGGAACTTCTCATGCCTTCCTCTTTGTGGAAAGCAACCAATCACTGGTCTCCTTCCACCAGGTTCCGCCCCTGGGTTGACCCCGGATTGAAGTGACGTTACACAGCGGCAGTGCCATGTTGACATTGCTCCCTTTGGAAAAGTCAGGGTAAAACCCTGACTTTTTCGAAATGCAGCACCACAGGGAAACCCCATGGTGGCTGCAAAACTGCACCTGCATTGTCTAAGCGATGTAGCACAGATCCAGAGCTACCGCAGGGCTTTCCCCGCATACAGACCTTTATCTGTCTGTCTGTCTATCTATCTATCTATCTATCTATCTATCTATCTATCTATCTATCTATCTATCTATCTATCTATCCATACATACATACACGCACATATACACACAAACACTAATATACTTCTGTGTACCAGAGAGTCTCCCGAGTATGTAGAAACCACTACCTTGTTTTGGGGGCCCTTTTTTGGCTCAGCATATGGCTGTCATTTTCTGTAAAAGACTCAGCACCTAGATAGTACTGCAGCATAAAAGTCAATTCCAGCAGTCTCTTTAGGGATATAATTAATATCCAGAGCTAAAAATAATAACGTGCAAAGTAGTAATTATATGTGTGTGTGTGTGTGTGTGTGTGAGAGAGAGAGAGAGAGAGAACTGCCAAAGACACAGTTGTGCGTAGATAGCTCATTTTCCTTTCAAGAACTTCTTTTTAGTTAGACGAAAACCTGTAAAATTTCAGACAATAAAACTTGGCTGGCTGCAGAATGCTAAGAGTTGTAGGACTTTTTTCTGTCGAAACATGTATAGGATTGCACCTTAAAAGGTGTTTGATCTGCCTTTTTCGAGTGTGGCTTCCTACCTTATTATTTATGAGGGCTGACCCTGCCATTAGTAGAGTGAGGTAAGCCACCTCAGGCAGCAGAGTTTTGATGTCATGAAAAGGCAGCAAATTGTTTGTTATTAATTTATTATTATTGGATTCGATTTAGTCATACTTAGAACAGACCCTTGTGCTTTATATAATATAAATTAAATACAATTCCATCCCCAAAGCTGTTGGAACACAATAATGAGGATTGTTGTGTGCAAGGGTTGTACATTATAAGTTTTTATTTACCAATGACTGCAAGCCTACATATTTCTGCATGAACAGCAGCCTCTGCAGAACTGAGAACAGCAGTGCCTATATAATCTTTATTTTTATTATTAGTTGAATTGAATCTTTTACTGCGTAGTGTATAATAAAGTTTATGAAGGAAAATGCTGACTTAAAAGTACTCTTTTCTTTTTTGGTTTTTGGCCTTAGTACATTTTCTGTTTGTTTTTTGTAGGTATGAAGCATCCCATAAGCCCTGACCACATCTTTGGATATGGAATTATGAATCCACCAGCATTTCTGCGGGGCTTTGAAGAAAAAGGACTGAGACATGACAGGCCAGAGTATCAATTAAGCAAAGAGAAAAAGAAGATACTGTTTTCCTTCTGTGAGGTGTGCAATATACAGTTGAATTCAGCAGCCCAAGCTCAGGTTCATTACAATGGAAAGTCTCATCTGAAAAGAGTTAAGCAGCTGAATAATGGAAAGCTACCTACAAATACAACCACAGGAACTCTGTTTGCAGGCACCAACACAGGTACATTTTTTTTTATATAAAAGAGAAAGAGATACCTTAGGTCTTGTATATGGTTCAGAGACAGTAAGACCAGCATCCCTTTGTCTGGTCCCAATACCAGCCTTGGAAGAAAGCTGTTATTCCTTGCCTCTAGTATTATAATATCCTTCTAGAACCCTGTCCTATGGGACCATGATGCGGGTTGCAAAATGACTGCACAGCCAATGCCATCCTCACAGAATGATTGCTGCCTTCAGTTTTGCTTCATGTTGTTTTGTTTTTTGCACAGTGTAGAGTGGTGAATGCAGCCTCCAAGGAGGCAAACTAGATGCCAATTAGATGGAGAACTGGGCCCTGAACCCTACAAGATTCCTCTGAAAGCTGAGTTCCACTAGTAATGCTTGTCTGTGAACTAGGTCATAATCAACTGGTGAAGAGCAATGATGTACTAGTGAAGCTTTCCTAGTTTCTTAAACCATAGTTTCCAGTGATGTCCAAACTGGAAAACTGTAGCTCAAGGGCTCCCCATAACCAGGCTATTAAACCAGGATGTGGTTTGTAGGAAGCTTTTTAAAGCACAGTTTCTGAGTTTGGACATCACTGGAAAAACTGTGGTCTTAGAAACCAGGAAAGCTTTGCTAAAGCAAAGCACACAAGGGGAGGGAGCACACAGGCACACATATGGCTTGTTTCCAATAACACCACACGCACACACACATACACACACAGAGAGAGAGACACACTGCACATTCACACATAATTTTCTGGGAATGCCATTATGGATCTCATGAGCTCCATCCTGGAACTGTGATTATAGTACCTATTTCATTTCTAGACCGACCCATCTCCTCATCGTACAGAATTATTGATCATGCTGTCACAATACGTTCTACATGATTTTCAGGTGAAAGGAATTCATTCTTATTTCTCAATTTTGAAACTCATGGGGAGATATTTTATTTATAGTAAAAATTACTCCAATAGTTACATGTGCATACTTGTCAGTTTCTTAAGTGGAGTAATCTAGCATTTCTTCAGACTATATTTATGTGTCCTACCAGATTGGATCTTTTAAAATATAATTTAGATGTGGGTAGTTAAGTTTTCCCCTCACTCTTTAGCACCATTTGTCTCCCCGAACCCTGCTCAGTATTAACATCTCTTCCTTTTTACTCTTTCCATTCCATAATGTATTCATTCTTTTCTTTTTCTGTAACTTAGAGTGTGCTAACTCTCTTTTTGCATTCCCCTCTCTTCTTTCACTTTTCTATCTTCCTACCCACCCACACCACCACCACCTTCTTCTCTCTATTCTTTCTTGCTGAGTTTGTCAGAAACAGTGCACAAGACTTTCACTCTCCCAGCAATTCACACCCTGAGAGTTTTGGATGCTGGTGGATTGTGTAGAGTGGCTGAGTGTAATGGGCTGCAAAAACAGTTGCTAAGTCTCCCATGCACCTCTGAATCCAGGGAGAGGAAGAATAATACAACTGCAGATATGACTCAGGAATTCCTCCATCCCTACCTTGATTTTTTGCATGGGCTTGGGTAGGCCTCAGAAGATTCCCCTGAAGTGTTGGGGAGTATAGCATATGAAAATGCCTGCCACCGGAGTCGTCAGAATAATCTGGGTTCTTTCTATTCCATTGTATTGATGATTCTGTTTAGGCACTAAGATATTGGGATTTTCTACATGAGTGATTTATTGCATACTCGTGATTGGTCACTCATGGAAGTTAGAGGGTCCTTTACATATGGTGTCAACCTCTAGAATGTCTCCCGTACTTCCCCCCCTTTATCCTGCTTTCAAAAAGATTTGAGCTAATGAGAAAAGGGATACTGTTCCAATCTATTGGCTGTGTAGCGCTATGAATGCTGTAAATTGAAACATATAGAACTTGCTGAGGAAGGATTTTCTGTGATTCAAACCACCTGTCTGCCATGTAAAGGTGCCCAGTGTAATCTTGCAAAGAAATCGAAAGCTGAAAGGCCCAGTAAACTTTTTCCTTAATGTAGAGAAGCTTTCTATGTATGTTTGTTTATGTTTTGCAAGCCAGTAGGCATGGGTCATGTTTATCTTACTTGATTACTTCACGAATCTCATGGCATTTCAAATCCACAGAAGTGATAGCACCTATAATTGACTTGCTTGTATATTATGCTCAGGCCCTCCTCTAAGTGCCTCCTCCAAAGGAGGTTAGGAAGATGGCAACAAGAGAGAGTGCCTTCTCGGTGGTGCCCCCCCACCCCCCACCCCAATTGTGGACCACTGTTCCCAGTAAGGCCTGCTTAGCATCAATATTGTCATATTCTCAGCACCAGTTGAAGACTTTCCTCTACTCCAAGGCATTTGACAGCATATGATAAGGTTTTTAATGGGTCAATTTATTGTGGTTTGTTTAAAACCGTTAGATGGTTATACATAATTGGTTTAATGTTATGTTATTATATTGTATTTCTAGGGTTTTAATCTTTGTAAACCTCCCAGAGAGCTTTGGTTATTGGATGTTATAGAAATGTAATAAATGAAATAATCTATTATATTCCACTAATATGTCAGTATTCACAAGACTCATTGAGTGAAGGTCAATTTGAAGTTTTGGCCTTCCTGCAGCTATCTACACATCCTTTGGGAAGCTTGCTTCATCTTTTGAAAACGCGTTAAAGAGCTAAATTACAATCAATCTGATAATACCCAGTGCATTATGAGATTAAGGAAACATTACAAGTCTAACATTTCACAAATTATTACTGTTTCATTTTTGGCTGTATTATAACTGTCTCTTTTCGTTTCATAAAGATGCAAAATATGCTTGGATCCTATTTTCTTTTATATATAATCCTTTGAAGGTCACCTTTTATAAAGTAATATCCATCATCCTTTCTTAGACTAAGACAGATGGAAAAGTGTGTCTGTGCTTAAGAAACGCTATCTAGAGGAGACAGAGGTAGCTGCTTTTGAATAGCTTTTGCTGGTACAGCAAAGTATTAATGAAGTGACAGATTTTAAATCTCAATAGCGAGGAACTTATTTGTTTTCATAGATATGAAGTATTTGCCCTTTTACACTTTGGAGGTTTCATTTTCTTTGCAGTTGTTTCATATAAATGCGTGACACTTTCTAAACATGTCTGTCTCCCCATCACTTCACTTTTGTTTGGTGTGTACTAACAGACAGGACGATTCTCATTTGAATATCATACTTGTGATAAATCAAGTTGTGATTGAAAGGGGTGGGGAAAACCTGAAATAGATTTAGAACAGCCGTCCCCAACCTGGTGCCCTCTAGATGTTTTGCACTGCAATCCCAGGATTCCTGTCCATTGACCATGCTGTCTGAGGCTGATGGGAATTGAAGTCCAACAACATCTAGAGGGGAAGAGGCTGAGGAAGGCTGACAGGTGGTCCCATTTCAAAATTTTGTTTCGGAGAGGTGATAGTCTATCTATTTATTGATTTTTTATACCGCCCAATAGCCAAAGCTCTCTGGGCGGTCTGACTTTGCTAACTCCTGATGAACAAATTGGGGATCAGTCTGAGGAATGCTCACTCCCCTCCCAACAGGGCCTCACCCTCCTTAGATCAAATCCATCCATCACCCCATTAGGCAAACATCTAAGCAGTTTGTTGGCATTGACCTTAACTATAGTTAAGGTTTTTATAAAGGGTTGTCTGTTTGACAATCCCCTCCAAATGCTAAAATAAAGGCAAATTAAAACAAACTAAAAATTCACAACGGGTATGAAAATGGCAGCACTCAAAAATTCCATTTTAAAAGGTAATGCCAAAAAATGCCCACTGAAGAAGAGAGGCCTTGGATTTTGCTGGACAGTGAGCAGCAGCAGGGCCAGGCAGACTTCCTTCAGTGACACAATAAAAAGGCCCTGTCTCTCATGGCCCCTGGCCTTACTTCAAATGAGAGGAGGACACAGAGCAGTAGAAGATCTTGAAAGCCAGAATGATTCATGAGAGTGGAAATGATTATTAAGATGCTCTAAGTCTTTAAAGGTCAAAAATTGCACTAAGAATTAATCTATTATTCCTTTGTTTTCCATACTCCTAAAAAATGAGAGAAGGAAGAAATTGATAACCAGTGTTGATAGTACAGTGTTGGAGCAATATCTTGTAATCCGTGGTGTGATAGGATTTCCCACAGAGAGCAAAGTCATCTGCCTCCTTTTCAGATCCAATTTCAGTACAGACTGACTTCCTGCTACACACACAGATCTCACTCTCCTTTCAGGTCCTAAGAGAGATAGCTTCAAGGCACCCGCAGGGATCTTAGCAATCTTAGAGTCAAGAACTACAAAGTTGGAAGGGAGCCTGAATCTCTTTGCAGTCAAAAGCACCTGAAAGAGCATTCAGATCAACCCCAAATAATATTCTGATCTGTCTATTCCAGTTAACGTTCTGGCAGCTGTATAAGTTTTCCCTTAATGCAAGATGTGAAGCCCAGTTCAAACCATAATTTTAATCCTGGTTTAAAGGAAGCTTGGGGTACTTCCAGGCGGAGGGAGGCTAGCATTAACAATCAGAAGGCATTGTCCTTACCTGGTGTTAACACTGGTGCTGATGAAAGACAGTGATGGAGCACATGGCTTTGCATGCAGGTTCAATCCCCAGCATTTCAAAGTAGAGTCAGGAAAGACCCTCGTCTGAAACCGTGGAGCACTGCTGCCAGTTAAAGTAGGCAGTACTATGGACTGGCTCAGCATAAGGCAGCATCCTATGTTCTGTGAATAGCATAATTGCAAATAAGGGGGTTGGGAGGATTTGCTTTGGCGAGGAGTTGTTGGGATGTAGTTAACAGAGAGACAATGTTATATCCATACCGCCTCTCAGTGAAATAGAAGAAGCTAGAGCACCTGATTTGCATTGAGAAGGTTCATGGTTCAGTCCCTGGCAACTCCAGGTAAGGGCTGTGAAAGTCTCCTTCCTGAAACCCTGGAGAGCCAGAGCATTTCTACACCAGGCTAAAATCGCACAATTTACTGGGGCTTCTGCCTCTGGATTCCTTTCGAGATTACGATCGGCTCCTTTCCATGTGGTTATTTTTTTCTTTTTGTTTGTTTGTTGGAAAGTTCTACGTGTTTCATTATAGAGCCACTAGATTAAACTGTACCGTTATTTGCGAAAACCCATCATATCATCAGCACACCTTCCGTTCATGTCATGAGGAGCGAAAATGCCAGACTTTCATCGTCATAAAAACAACACAATAAAGGTTGTAAAGATCGAGAAGTGTCCCGGAGGATGGCAGCACCTGGAAACGTCTGTGAGTTGCCAATCACGAGCGCACGATAGATGCCTCGTGTAGAAACAGCCCCACTGCCAGTCAGTGTTAACAATACTGGGCTAGATGGACCTGCCCACAGTCTGACTCAGTATAAGGCAGCTTCCTAGGTTCTGTGTTCCTAGATGTTTGTGTGTTAATGGTGAGTTTTGTTATTAAACTAGCAGATTTATTTTTACTATGTATGTTCAAATTCCTAACCATATAGATTCATAGTCCCTCTTTAAGTAACTCTTTCTTTTTTTTCACGGTAGTGTGGCACTGTGGTGAAAGCACAAGCCAGTCAGTTCCTGATTCAAATCTCACTTCAGTATCAAGCTCACTACTAGTGTTATTGTGCAGTCCTAAATAGGTTCAGGGAGGCATGAAACAGCTGACCTGCCACCTCACCCCAAGCCCTGCCAGGGCAGAAGGTGTGTGTGAGACAGTTTTCCCAAGCTTTTCAGCCCAGTAGATCTTTTCATTATAATTCTCCCCCAACCCCCACATAACACACAATGGAAAGCAATGGAGAGACAGGAGTTCTCAAGGATGCAGAGATGCTTTGCATTCTGTAGATCTGAAGCTGCCTCTGTCCTGCCTCTGAAATCGCCTGTTTGTGGCCTTATGCTTGCTGCCACCAGTGGGAACACAGCTGTTGGTAGCTTTACAGCTGCAGAGAACTCCGTGGGTGCAGCAGGTTCCTCTGAGGTGGAACATGCCCACCTACCCACCCACCCCACTTGCAGAGCTCTCCACCCATGGAGGCTGGGAGAGGGGTAGCTCCTCCTAACCCCCTCCAGCAAGCTTGATTTGGGGGCTAGGATTGCTCTTCTCATCGGTCCGTTATTACTGTATACATATTTTGATTGTTAGCTGCCCTGTAACACACTTTGGTGTTGAAGGAGTGAGATATAAATGTTTAAATGAATGAATAAAAGCCTTTACTCCCAGGAGTGGACAACTTGCAGACCTCCAGATGTTTAGAATGCAATTCCTATCTGCCCTAGCCAGAATAGCCAATGGTGAGGGCTGATGGGAATTGTAAGCCAAAACATTTGGATGACCACTACTCGCCCACCCCTGCTTTACCACAGTTCTACATGTGCAGAATGGAAAATAATAATAATAATAATAATAATAATAATAATAATAATGCTGTTCTACCTCAGAGGACTGTTGGAATTACTACAGTAATGTAGGGTTGCCCTCTTCCATGTTCTTAACCTTCAATACCTACATACTCTAATTTATTTTGACACCTTAATGGCCATTTTTAAATTGCCCTTTTGGGGGTTTGCAGGTACTTAATTTGGATATTAAAAATATTTGTTTCTTCAGTGAATATAGGGTGACCCTATGAAAAGGAGGACAGGGCTCCTGTATTTTTAACAGTTGCATAGAAAAGGGAATTTCAGCAGGTGTCATTTGTACATATGGAGAACCTGGTGGAATTCCCTCTTCATCACCACAGTTAAAGCTGCAGGAGCTATACTGGAGTGATCAGTTTTAAAAGAGGGCAGGGGACCTGCAGCTTTAACTGTTGTGATGAAGAGGAAATTTCACCAGGTTCTCCATATATACAAATTACACCCTGAAATTCCCTTTTCAATACAACTGTTAAAGATACAGGAGCCCTGTCCTCCTTTTCAAATAGTCAGCCTAGTGAATACTGCTACATGTTCATGGCTTTCTTTTATATTGTATTTTAAAAAACCAGATTATAATTCATACAAATAACAACAACAAAAAAACGTACATGATTACCAATAACATAATTATCACACAGAGAAATTATCCATTCATATGACATATTTGTGACTTTCCTTAGTTTGAGCTTTCCTAGTTTCAGTGTAGCTTTGTAAAGCGTCCAGAAGATGGTGCTGAAAGCATTCACACAATGACAGTTTTTAGCGAGTCCTCATGGCATTCTAGGGAATACCTCTCCCTCCCTCCCTCTTAATGACTATTTGGACTATTTGGTTATCATTCCATAGATGGCCAGTTTCATGAGTCAAATGCTTCTTCTCCTGCTTTATAACCTTCTGTTATACTGGCAGTGCCAGGAGTTTTTCTCTTCAGATACGTGGGACAGGAGCATTTACACATTCATCTGATTTGTTTTAAAAACATAAGAAAATGATAAAGCTATTTATTATACAAAACCAAATTCAATACAACATGTATCATATCTCTCTCAAGAACTGGGTACCCAAATATGAGACTTTTGTACAGGATTATAAAATAGGCTGACATTGCAAAGCTGCACGGGAAACTAAGGCATCTCTTTGAACAGTGCAGACAAACTCTGAATATCACTCGCAATAAGCAATGCTTGAGGATAGAGACTGGAATCAAGCATGAAGCTTATATACAAACAACATCAACAATAACAAGAAAGGAAGGTGCTTCCAGATTGGATGCCCCAGGCATACCCATCAAAAGACATTGTACACCTATTCCATCTTTTCCCCTTTAATAGCTTTCTGCTTCTGCTTTCTTTTTGAAATTCTGATTGGCACTATTACACAGGTGGCCTTGTGGCTTGAAATTGAATACTTCCTCTCTGTGTGCTCCATTCACTTCCATTCATTTCAATGAAACTTCGCCATCTAGTGGTGCAATTATAGCACAACTCTGGGTTCACACACTGGGACCAGATCTACACCTTATGTCAAATCATTATGATCCAGTTATGGTAACACTATATCCCTCTTGCACATTTATACCTTGTAGGATGCACAATGACATTTGTTGTGGTATTTTGGATAATGTGGAATAAAAGCAGAAAGTAACACTATGAAAGCGGTATATGGAACGTGTAATGTGCCTCAACAGTTATGTGCACTTCAATAATGCTATATAAAGCAGTAGTGTGTATCAAGCCTGGGAGATATTACCATATTACCTCTGGGTTGTTGTTTTTTGGTTTTTTTAAAGCGAGATTTCCTGGTTATAGTGTGAGGGTTGTCCTGGCTGTTGATGATGTGGTGTAATGGACCCGCAAACTTCCATGAGTGACCAATCATGGGTGTGCAATAAATTGCTCATTTAGAGATGCTCATAGACATTAGCTGGGAGAATTAGCTTAAAGGTGTGAATTGCATTACAACTTGCTCCATTTGGAACTAAACTTAGCAGAAGGGCAGCTGCAGAGGGCAATTTCTGTAGCATTTTGGTAAACTCTACAAAGTACAGGGTTGATTTCCCCCATAATGTTCAATCAGTGTGGATTGAACACAGCCAAAGGGTAACAAAAACAATACATTTTACAAGTGTTGGTATCTTTTAAGCATCTGATTTTATTCATCAGTGCATCCTTGGTAGAGTACCAATAAAATTAATGGGTGTCCATGAACCTATTGGGATTCTCCATGGCAAAATACTTTTCGGTCTCATGTCAAGTTCTAGTGTGATGATTTCCATAGGTAGAAATATTAGTCAGAGTGTTTGATTAGTAACATCATCCTAAAAAATTAAGGTCTTCACAGTTGCTCTCCATACATCTATAATGAAAATATTACCTGACAAGATGCAAATTCCTATTTGTTCACCTGCCTTCCTATGTTACTTTTTTTTTTTTTGCTAGTCTGTGCAGATAAATCACAGTACCACTTGGGTTACAAAAACAAGTAACGTTTATGCTGATGCTTCCTTGGCTTTCCACCTTCTTTATATATTGGAGCATCGTTGCCTTGAAGATAAATTCCCCCACTCCTTCCCTCAAGAACCCAGTTTCTCCCTTGCCCCTTCCTCTCTAAAATATGTGAATGTCATCACAGTGATTTTTCCTCTTTAAGAAATGTGAAATAGTACCCAAGTCATAATCAGTGTTCTCCAGCAATTTAGAAGTAAATGCTAAAACACTTATTTTTATTTCATGTTTTATTTATCAGAACAGCAAATAATTGTGCTTTGCTAGTGTAGTTATACATGCCTACAGAATCTGTGTTTGCGATGTTGTTAGATGATTAAAATGGTTCATTTACATAATTACTATTTGTAAGGAGTTTAAAAGTTTGGGTTTGATCTTTAAACCAGATGTACTGAAAAACAACTTATAACTATATACAATTATTTGGTGTGTGTGTGTGTTTTAAAAAACCTCTGGCACATTTCAGCACACATTTTTCCCCATGGAATAAACTTCAGCTGTCCTGATTAGTGAAACCAATTTTACAGCACTTCTATAGCTGGTTGTTCTCTATCAAACATCCTGGACACTTTTCACATGTAAGGTCTCCTAGCAAGCAAAATGGGACTTCTGGTATGCTTTGCAATTTGCCATTTCCAGATGTTGAATTGATAGCAGCAAATCCCAGGGCATGAGTGTTTCTTGTTTATTGCTATCACTTAGAACAGCTGGCAAGTGTTTGTTTATTTTTTCATACTAATTGTAAGGTACTGTAACTTTGAGATATAATGACTAAAAGGAAAGCACTTATTTCTGGAAATGCGTGGATCAGATACTACTTATCTGTAAGGCCAATACAGCTGTTTAGCAGATTTGCATTCTGTGTTTGTCACAGTGAAGACTATCAAATGTAAGGGAAATATGCAGGTCCATTAACCAGGGACCTTCCATATGTTGTTGGAATGCAGCTCCCATCACCCCTGGCTGGGACTGATGAAAGTTGGAGTTCAACAACATCTGGAGGGCCACAAGTTCCCCATCCCTGCTGTAAACCATTCGTGGCTTTCTGCCACGCATCTTTCCTTTACGTTTCATGATGAGTGTCGAAAGACATGGGATGAAAACACAACTCACAGCACATCCGTCAGCTGCAAAATGAGTCTGGCTTCCGCCTGCCTTTTGCAGTTTCATTAACAGTTGTACATACTAGTGACTCAAATACTGAGATGAGTTATGAGTCTTTGTCTTCCCCCTGTGCTTCTGGTGGCCTGTTTGCTTCCTTGTTGCTGCAACCTGTTCATATATGCTGTGTAGTAAGTATATCCTTTTTATGAATGCATGAATTATCTCTCACCTTTTCTCAAAGGAGCTCAAGATAGTTGCATGGTCCTTCCCTCATTTTGTCTTTGCAACAGGCAAGTTAGGTGAAGAGTTTAATTGACCAAAAGTCATCGAGTGAACTTTATAGGAGAGTGTGCATTTGACCCTCGTCCAACATTCTAGCCACTGCGTCACACTGCTACTCTTATTGCTGTATTCACAATTAGTTTTTTTATTATTTATTAGAGTTATACACTGCCAAACTAGACAGTGCCCTTGGAGTGATTTACTGGGACACGGACACCCCATCAAAAAAGCCTGCAAAACTGCTCCGGGATATATGTGTGTGTGTGTATGACAACTTGTTGACATCATCAGCCATCCGCCAATCAGTGCTGTATACAAGGAACTTTTTGCTGCAAAGCCATTTTTTTCGGATCTCAATGTGGGGAAGGAGAGGTACATTTGGGCTGAACGATAAAGACACTTTCAGCATCAGTATCATTTTTATTCCACAAAATTGTACCCAAAGTGGCTCACAACATAGCCACTTTGGGTACAATTTTGAAAAAAAATAATAATTTACGAGTTAACAGTAAAATATAACAATTTTTTAAAAATACAATAGAAACAATTACAAATAACCATAATGTTGGCAGATAATTTAATAGTAGAAATATCTATCCAATGTAACAGTATAAATAAAATAAACTGATCCAACAACTGAGCACTAAAAGGGAGCGAGAATAAAGCACAATGCAAAAATATTAACAAATTATATATATAAATCTCCATTCCACATGAAGGTTCTCCACAATTAACTTTTTTTTTTAGTTTGAACATTTTATGTCATTGAAAAATGAATGCCATCATCAAAATGACTATACTCTATGGGGTTTTTTACATACCTGAATCCCATTAACATCTTGTACTGTGGTCATATCCTTAACTTACTACATTTATATTCCTCTCTGTGAGGTCTCTCAGGATAGCTCACAACAATAACAAAACTGTTTCTAAAAAACAGCCTAACAAACATTTTCGATTATAACCAATATAAAACTAAAGCAATGCAATAAAAATAATACATTTTTGAAATCGTCCCCAAAAGGCCTTCCTTTATAAAGAACACTTCATCTGGCCATGTAGTACAAAAAGCCCCCATCCCCTGCTTTTTGTACTACATAGCATAATTAAGAGTTCTGGAGAACTCAAAAGCATGCATTTTGGTTGGTCATAATAAAGATATTGCCCAATGGTGGACTTCCCACCCACCCCAAGTTGACTTTGCCTTTTTTCCTGGTAATACCTGAATTGAAATCTAAAATCATTAAGTACTTGCACCCTGATCCTGTTAACTTCAAATCTACTTCCTCTGATACTGCCTCTTTCCTGTGTCCAACCATGATTTCTGTAGACTTGGGTCCAGGATTGTGTTTCTATGAACTGAAGGACTCCTTTCATTTATTGGGGGGTTGAAATCCACAGAGAATGCCACTGGAGGAGGTCATTTTTGCTGATTCCCCCATTCATCTCTGTAGCCCTCTACATCACTTCCTATACAGTTCTGGAGGGTCCCCCAACTCCAGAACCAATTTTCAGGGGGCTGTAGAGTAGAGTAACCATATTGTATCTGGTCACTGTCATGTCTAGCCCTGTTCCCCTTGGGTTGAGGGAAGGTGTTTCAGATGATCAATCAGACTCAGACTCTGATGTAGAGGAGATGGCACCAGAAACATGCCAGATTATACCAGTGGAGGAGGCAGCTCTCACGAGCTCTTCACCAGCTGGAAATGAACCTCCTCCAGAGCTTATCTCCTCAAGGGTAAACAACACACAGTCAGTGGGAAGCCAGTATTCTTCCAAAGGGAAGGCCACAGAGAGGTTAGCTGATTCTAGAATACGCTGCAGACTAACACAGACAGAGCTAAAGGAAGGTGAGAGGAAGTCAGCCCAGCTGGCATCTCCTCAGAAGCTGCATCACAACCAGTCTCTCTGAAGTTAGTGCATTTTGGGAAAGGGCTTTCCATTCTTTTTGAAAGGACAATTGTCTCGCTTAGTTTGCATAGTTTTGCCTAAAGGAAAGTTCCTAGAGATTAAACTCCCTTCAGGTGGGAAGGGATGTTTATTGCTTAAATGAAGCTTTGTAGATTACTTAGCAGACCTCGTTATTGTCTCCCAAAACACGACAGTCACTCTAGCTGAAGAGGGAAGGGCTGCTGCGGCTGAAACTGTTGTGATGAAGAGGGTATTTCGACAAGTTCTGCATGCATACAAATGACACCTGCTGAAATTCCCTTTTCTATTCAACTGTTAAAGATGCAGGAGCCCTGTCCTACTTTCCACATGGTCACCCTATATATACTGTAGGGGGAATAGGAATCAACAAAAATACCTCTTCTGCCCTTCCTCTGTCACAGGGCTGGGCAGCATGCAGCCCAAGAGCAACATGCAGGCCCTGGTAGGTTCTGCTGGGCCCTATCACTATGGCACCATAACCTAGCAGGAATCTCCTGTGAGCAGAGTTCTATGCAAGGAAACTCTGGACCCAAGCCATAGCCAGCAGTTAGCTTCTTTCTAATACCTTCTGTGTGCCATCTTTGAAAAGCATAGACTTCTGTACTTCCCTAGCTTTAGAACTCCTTTCCTTTAGCTGTATGACATCACTCCTGGAGGTGATGTACACCATAGAACTCACATTTGGGAAGAGGTGCAATTGTGGTGGGTAGCCTTTGTGTACTTCAAAAAAGTGTTTATTATTGTTTGTATAGCACCGTCAATATGCATGGCACCTTTTGGAGTTCCACAGACAAAAATAGCCGGATCCACCCCAAACCCCTAGGAGATTGCAACCTAAACTAGACAGTGGGGGAAAGCAAGGAAAGTGGAGAGTGAGTACTGAATGTGATGGTCAGAACAGGTGCTGGAGTTCCACAGTGGAGAGAGCCAACACAGAACAGTTCTTAGAGAATGCAGGATCAATGGAGTGGCCATGGCAGTGAGGCCAAAAGAGGAGTATAGAGAGAGAAGGTGTGAGGTAGCTGGATCAGTGAGGTAGTCATCAAGGAGCAAGATGGGGTGTTATGAGAGAAAACAAATGTCAAGGCCCGGTAAGAAAAATAAAAAGAGACCCAGGGGTATAATATAGCAACATAGCAAGGGAGAGCACAAAGCAACAGAATGAACTTGAAAGTTTGAGGAGCTATCAGAGGCTGAATCTTGCACTGTTTGGAAATAAGCCCCCAGTTCTAGCAAGGTAGCGGTTACACCAATTTTAAAATCACTTCACTGGCTGACAGTTAGTTTCCGGGCAAAGTATAAAGTGTTGGTTATTACCTTTAAAGTCCTACATGGTTTGGGTCCAGGTTACATGCGGGATCGCCTTCTCCTATACAATCCGCCCCGCACACTCAGGTCCTCTGGGAAGAATTTACTTCAGTCAGCGAAAACAACCATTATCCAGAGGACCTTTTCTTCTGCCACTCCCAGACTGGAATGGCCTGCTGGGAGAGATTCACCAACTTAACAGTCATTCTGAATTTTAAAAAGCTATAAAGACTGATCTCTTCCGGCAGGCCTACCCAGTCAAATGTTAAGATGTCTAGGTGTTATTTTAATAATGTATTAGTTTGATACGTTTTTAATCGGTTTTATGTATTTATAGTATTTTTGGTTTTGATGTTGGTCCCCACTTCGATCCAGAGGGAGAAGTGGGTAATAAATAAATAAATATATTATTATGATAGTTGGTTGTCCAGAAGGAGAGGTCTCTGAAGGGGAGGGTAGCAGTGGTGGTGGTCTCCAAAGGGGTAGGCAAGTTTTGGCCAGAAGAGGAAGAGGTAATGGATTTAGAGCAGAGGTGGACAACTTGTGGTTCTCTAGATGTTTTGGCATGCATCTCCCATGATCCTTCGCTATTGACTATGCTGGCAAGGGCTGATGAGAGTTGTAGGCCAAAACATCTAGAGAACTACAAGTTGCCCACACCTCAGCTTTGTGGGTGAAGGAGCAGCAGTTCAGGAAGTAGCAAGAGAAGGAAAGGAGGGGAGAGAGGTAGTGAATGGGGATGAGATTAATAGAGAGAGACTAGAGGCAACAAGCAGAGGTGAAGAAAAGAGTAGGGAGGGTGAGCCGATTAAACCTCAGAGAACAGAACAATAGAGGGAAGAGCAACAGGCTGAAGAGCAAACATCTTAAAGTGCAGCTCAACAGGTGCTGAAGTTGGGTTCCAAATGAGCACCAAATGGTCTAAATTTACAAGGTCAGTAAGCCATAGGGTGACTCTTAACATCTACCATATTCATTTCTGCCATTCGAGAAAATGCTTTCTGTTAGATATTTTAGGACAGTATATAACCGATGCTTCTTGTTTTCTGAACATGTGTGTGCATTTTCTTAGAAGAGGGAGGGGGGAAACCTCAATGAATATGTCACTATTTTCATTTTTAAAACATCCTCCAATAATAAACCTCCTTCAACATATTGGCTGCTCTTCTGTAGAAAACCCAGGGCTAATTTTAACGCTCACACCATTTAGGAAAATGATTCTTCATTCTGCATGGTTTGGAGCTATATCGGTAGAGCCATTTCATAATCATCTGTCTTCGCTTGAATTTGATCACAGCAGCTGATTCCATGCATTCATAATGAAGCCTTAAGGTTGCTTATTTCTCGGCATAAATCTACCCCGAAGACCTTCTACTTTGTCAGTGTGCGCTCTCTCTCTCTCTCTCTCTCTCTCTCTCTGTGTGTGTGTGTGTGTGTGTGTGTACGTGTGTCAGAACAAATGAATGTGTGGAACTGAAATTGCTCTGCTTTCTTTATAAATGACTCAGTGTGCTTGTCCTTCCCTAAAATGCTGCCAGCGTGTAAAGGATTTTCAATGAGCAGTGCAAATAAACCAGCAGTGGAGAAGGTGTGAAGCAGCACTGGTATAACAGTTTACTGTCACACAGATGATCAGGGCTGGAGAGCTTAAGTCTCTGTAGCATCCACCATACCTCTTGCTGTTCACACACTGGAAGTTTTGTGTTTCTAACCTGGTTTCTTTTACAAGCTGGATATTTAGCACTACCATAATGTGGAGTGGACTTCCTAGCAGAGGTGAGCAATGATTTATTTATTTTTAAGTAAACATTGCAGAATTGCTTTGAGGTTCATTCCTATACATTCTCACATGTCTGGCATCTTTCTTTTGTGAAAGTGGCATTTTGTACTTCAGTTATGCCAACAGAGATAACACAAAGGCTAGAAAAAGCATGAGGAAAAACAGATTAGAATAGTAGTAGTAGTAGTAGTTAGCAGTATTCATAGTATTGCATTATAAACACAATTCTATAAAATAGGCTAATTCTCCTCTTCTTTTGTGCCTGTTCATTTGAGAAGACTGTCCTAGCAGATAGTCATTATGCATTTCAAATGTATCAAAATGCATCTCTACATACAAAATGACTTGCTGATCATTAGTTAATGAGGCTAATTAATTGTCAGTGTGATTGTATACCTGTGGTCAGAAAATAACCTGAAGGGCATTAAATTCTACTTACAGAAAGCTTGACTTGAGAAAAAATTAAATACAGGAGATAAATGCTAAACCTTGCCTTGCAACTAATAAAATAAAAGCAATAGACTACATTCTGGTTGACCTTGTTATTAGTAAATGGCATGACCTGTCTAACATAGGACAACTTCCAGTAAATTCATTTGCAAAGACAACTTGTTTTATGAGAGACATAAAATTACTGTCACTGCTGCCGATCCATGCTTTAATTAAATATGGCATTTTAAGTCCTGCAATTCTTTACTTAAGGCATAAATACATTGTTGAGACTAATTTGTGAAGTTCATATTGTCAACCCCTTAAGTTTCAAAACAGCCCAACAAAGGATTAAGTTGTGTTTACCTGCCTAAAAAGTTCTAGCCAATCATTTCAATGTGAAAATTATTCATTAAACCTTGGCTTGCTTATCTTTGTTGATGTAGATGTTGCTTTAGTGATGTGTTTTAGGTCTGGCTAGTATTACCACACATGAAGAGAAAATTATAAGCAAAGATGATGAATGTGGTGTATCTGTTTGCAGAATGACTGTTCTTCTTCATGAGAAATTAACCCATCTCATGCCTTTTACCAGTAAATGTATTCATGAAGCCGTTGTTTTTATAGCTTCCAAACAGAGTTACAGATAAGAATATGTTTGTTTGAGAGAAGATTCGAGAATTTCCACTTACTGACAGTACACGTAAAGCATGGCTAACCAGGAGCAAACCCATTTGTATTAGCCAATCTGTCTTTGCAAGTCCCAGGGCCACTATCTTGCTAGAAGCCACTGTGTGCTTTTGAAAGCATGAAATTAGTTTTATACTGAGCACATGGTTTCTCATTTAGCAGTTCTCTTTATGGAAATGGTCAGTTTATGGTTCACTGCTAGGATTTTGGTCTTCTGTAAAAGCTGATAGCTTCTGCTAAGGTGTCCATTGGAGATAAAAAAATGAAAATAAAGAAATGGAAGACAGAGAAAAACACTAATTAGAACCAAGAGAATGGATTTGTTCCCATCAGTACTATCTGCTTGCAGCATTATTTCTGAATATCACTTGTAGATGTTTTTTCCCCTTGTCATTGCCAATTCATGGGTTGGACTTTTTTCATGAACAGTAACAAAACTTAGAAACAACTTTATAACTTGCAAGATGCCTTAAAAATAAATGTTCAAGCTCTTCTGGTAAGTTGCTTTCAAGAACTATTTCATTCAGCATCTCTTTATGTTCCTGTGTGTATCATATAGGAACATAAAGGTTACTCGTCTTAGTATAACTGAGTCTGGATCCAACCTCTTATGCTTGCAATCCTTAATAGAATAGACCTAGTATTTTAAGGTTACAATCTTATATCACACTTACTCTCAGTAAGTCCTACTGAACACAAAGGGGTTTACTTCTGAATAAGCATGCATGGGATTGTAGTATAAGGTTGCAATCTTTTGCACACTTACCAGGGACCCTATGAACATAATGAGACTTGCTTCTGAGTAAACTTGAATAAGATCATCCCACAATGATATGAGAGCAGATCAGTGGGAATTGCTTCCAAGTAAACTTGCATAGGATCAGGTTGTACATTAAGCCAAGGCAAACCAATGTATGTAGGTTACAAGCAATTAATCTTATTTTCCTTCCTTGAGCTATAAACAGCATTTAGTGAGGGAGAAAAAAGTTTCTACAACCTGACCCTTCTCATTCACCTGCTGCCAAGAGTGATTAGGCTGGTGAGAACAAGGGAGAAGGCCTTTTCAGTGGTGGCCCCGCACCTCAAGAATCCACTTCCATCAGAGGTTTGTCAGGCCCCTTCTTTGCAGGTCTTCAGGAAGCTTCTGAAGACCCCCCTGTTTTGCTGGCTTTTCCATTGTCTGTGGGCTACAGGTTTTACTGATGTAATTTGTTTTTATAGTTTTATAATATTTTATTGTATATTTATTGCCTATTGGTATTTGTCTGTTTTTATTCCGCATGCCATCTTAAAGGTGGCCTAAAAATAATTTAAAATCAAATAAACATGTCTACTCAGAAGCAAAACTCAAATATAATTGAGACTTTGGGCCTTGCTAGCCCTACCTGAAAATCCGGGCATGTGGAGGGGCCAGTCCACGCTAGAAGTAGCGCAGGCTGTCGCTCATATCCACATGTCAGACGCAACGGGGTAAAGTAAAGCCCTGTCATGTCGGCCATTTTGTTTAATATCTTAAAGGGGCCGGGTGCACAGGAGCGCACCAGCGACTAAGGTAGGCTTAAAAAAAAAAGGGTTCCCTGCTCCCCCCTGCCCCCGATTTCCCCACCCTGGCCGCGATTCTCTGCTCGCGATCTCCGATTCCACCCCCCAACCGTGATTTCCGATTCTACCCCCTGCCCGTGATCTCTGATTCCCCCCATCCCCCCTGGCTCCGTTTTCCCCCATCCCCCCGGCTCCATTTTCCCCCATCCCCCTCTGGCTCCATTTCACCCCCCATATCCCCTGGCTCTGATTCCCCCCCCCCGGATCTCCCCCCCTGCCCTGATGGCCGCAGCGCTCCTCCTGCCGCTTTCCCCGGCTACTCATGAGTAAATGTGGTAACCGGGGAAAGCAGTGAACCAGTCTACACGCCTGCGGTCTGGGGCTCAGCACGAGTCCGTGGGAAATACCGGGCCACAAGCGGTTCTGGTTACCCCGAGGCCAGGGAGGTTTGACCCCTGCCCGAGCCCAGGATCCCCTGTGTGTCATCTGGATGCACAGGGACGAGCCCAGGCCTCGCACCAGGCTAACCCGTCGTCTAGCAAGGCCCTTTGTCACATCCATACATTGTTTCCATGGTACTTAATCTCTTTGAATTAGGTGGATTTACTTAAATATTGAAGGAATGCAAGCACACTAACAAATGTTGACTGAAACCTGCTTTTTTCTATATAGCATGCATGCAAGAAATACATTCAAAAAGCCTGCACAAAACAGCTACATGCACCAGAGAGTTGTGGCTAGCTACTACTTGAACACATAGTGGCAGCTGTATATCTACTGCCATAGATTATGTGAAGTCCTTACATAGTGCTAAAAGATTCAGTTAGTTTATGTTACACAATTTCTTTTATGGACTAAACATCCCATTTTCTGCATATAACTAACATAGGGTTGCCTGCTTTCCAATGAAACCCATAATAAGAATAGCATCTGTTTATAGGTTATATTATTACCTTGCCACCTGATATAAATTACCTTGTTCTATTGTTGCTTATTTCCTAGTAGTGGTATTAGGTGTTGTGCTGGCCGCCTCTATGCTGATGCACTTGTGATAACTTTTGACGATGTGATCAAAATATTTCCCAGTAAAAACAGGTTTGTGCAGTTGTGTAGACAATGAAAGGGGGACATTGGTGGAATGGGATCCTTTTCAAAAACTCTTCCATTACCACATTTATGCCTGGTGAGGCTGGTGTCACTGGACAGCACAGCATTGAATGAATTGTTCTAACATAAGAAGCAAGATGGAATGATTGCCCTGTATGGGCTCTTGAGAGGCAGTGATGGATTGAAGAATGGATTTCTATTATTTTTCATCCATGTGGAGTTATCTTTTATGGTTAGAAAAAATCCTTAGAATATGGGAAGCCTGGTATTCTCATGCAGAACCATCCCTTCTGGGTGATGTAAGGAACGAAAATGATTTAGGTGATCCGTGCACTCAGTGTTGAGATTCAAGTGGTTCAATATGGATCAGATCTTAAGAGTTGGTATAGGCTTCAAAAGTTAACAGGTGAGGAATGCTGACACTAACATGTTGGGGGCAGTGTCATATATCAGCAGTACCCTCCAAAATACCTTTGTATCAAAGGCAGTGTCCATTAGTACCATCTTGCTCTTCTGTCTTATTGTTGTCATAACGACAACCTTGGCAAGCGGTGAACTGTCAGGATATTTCTTTATTCCCAAATTTTGCATTCTAGCTAAGTTGTCTTTGTTTGCCAATGTGTCATATTCATTTCCTCATCTTCATAATACACCATAGTGGTGCTTTTGGGAATTTCTGTTTGATGGCTTGAGTGAGAACCATTTTTCAAATGTTCTGAAGAGTTGGAAAATATTCAACACATTCCTTCAGAAATTATTTGGAAGTGCTACAGTTATTCATTGTTTGATAACTCTATATTTCTAGAGAAAGGGTCATTCCTTTATACTGAGATTAAACAAACACTGCAGTGGGATGAGAACAAAGTGAGATGTTAAGTTATACACAGTCACTTCTCTCAATTTCCAAGTTTGGGGTGGGGGTTGTTTAATGAAAATCAGTTTAGGAATGACCAGGTAATATAATTCAGTTTTACCCAACCTGGTAGTTCAGATTACAACTCCCAGCAGTCCTGACCTGGCCTTGTTGACTGGGGCTGATGGTGGTTGGAATTCAAAACATCTGGAGGGTACCAGGTTCAGGAGGGCTTTCTTAACCTTTGCTACTTCAGTTGTTTCTCCTTACTGCTTCCCTGCTCTTCCCACAGGAGAAATATTTTCCCCAAGGAGAGAAAACCAACTGGAGGAGAGTGGTTTTGAGGGGGAAAAAGACAAGACAAGATGGAGTGGTGTGTGTACATCTACTCCTGATCATAGGCTCCCAAGGCTCCCATTTGTTTGTTTGGTGTTTTTTTTTAATAATCTAGGAGAAACCTAGGCTTGGCTGCAAGTAACATCTAGCTTGTCCCTAAAAGGATATTTTTGCAGAATAAACTAACAATTCAGGTCAGGAATGTCTTGTACTTGAAATAAAAACTTGATAGGCAGATATTTATATTTGCAGGGATAATCAGATGAAAGATCTAGAATATACAAGACATTTCAATCTCCTTACCCACTATCTTGGAAACTTTCAAGATGCTTTCAAAATCTTACAGCCCAATCTGATGCATATTTACTGGTAAGCAGGTCCCATTGAGGTGCTCAGGAGTTACTTCTTGTCCTAAATAACTGTGCCTAGAATTGCAGCCTTAGTAATATTTCACACAGACTTTCTCTTTGGTTTCTGCCAAAGTTTGTCACTACATGGATGAAAACAATATTACCTGAACTTGGGATTTTTGCCAATTCAAAATTCTGTAAATCAATTAAATTCTTTACTTTATATACAAGATGTTCAGATGTTCTTGTATATTTGATGGAGGGTGTGTGTGTCTCAGCTCAAATCCCCATTTAAAAGTTTTCAGATAGTACATACTAATGCCGTGCTTCTGTCAATGTCAATTTTCCAATCTTAAATTAGTTTTATTCCAAACTTTATATATATATAAAGCCTACATGAAAATTTGTACACATTTTTGTGCACATTTCTCCCAATACATGCATTTTGAATGCGTTTTACAGGTTTCCTAATATAATGCATTTTAATGTTATTTTTTCATTAAAATTTTGTGCACGGATTCCGTATTGCACTATGTTTGTATACATTATTGGAGAACTCCATTGCAAATTTCAGAGAAGTGTGAATTTCAAAGGGTAGCTGAGTTTCCATTGCAAATTTCAGAGAAGTGTGAATTTCAAAGGGTAGCTGAGTTTCGGTGTGTGTATTGGTTCAAATGCGTGAAATTAAAATTTATTTATTTATTACATTTTTATACCGCCCAATAGCCGAAGCTGAACAAAAAATGTCCTGTCTACAGCTCATACTCTGACCTCATCCTCAGAGAAACCTCTCCGCCAGTCAGAGTGGAGAGTACCAAGCTGGTTAGACTGATGTCTTGACTCAATATAAGCCAGTTTCATATATTCACCAGTTTATTTTGCCTGGGATTGCACTGCATCTTGGATTTTCTACTTTTTGAAATTGCTTCAACTGTTACTATCATAGCTGCATATTTCCCTCACAATTGCAGTTTTATCAAGGTTTTAAAATATTGGGAGGAAATGGTGCCAAAAGAGTGCAGTTATAGTGAGTATACATGATGCTCTCTTATGCAAAAGTAGCTTGTAAGAGGATGAATTGAACATATGTTTGTTGAGAAGTGTAGAAGATTTTTGTGATACCTACTGAAATGCCAAACACTAGCACAGGTTTCTGGCAGATAGTACCTAGATTCGCCATCTGGTAGTTTCTACTGAACATGATGGTTACAGACGTTATTATATTAAGTGGTATAAAAGTATTATTAATAAATAATAAATAAAATAAAGCATGGCAACAATGAAGTAAGTTTTCTTTGCTTCTTTGTAATCAAAATTTCAAAAAGGAAGTATATTATTTGCAATGGGAAGCATAATACTTAACTGAAATCAAAGGGGCTTATTTCTGAGTAAATAATATGGTTTGGTTTAACTGTATGCCACAAATGGTATGCAGAATTTCCCCCACACACAGACAGGTATACCCAAATCAGTGGAGGCTAGTGGCTCTGATTTCAGTGGGGATGAAAATCCATTTTAGGTTTCAGTCAGAACCTGCCAGAACTCCAGAGGAACTATCCAAGACTGAGTTCTGTCCCCAAAATAGGTTCAGCATTTTAGATGGTTCCTTTAGAGTTCTGGGTGGTTCTGGCTGAAATTCTGAGTGGAATCACAGACCACTGAAACATCACTGCCAGGCGTGGGGAATGGTCAGTGGACATATTGGCATTGGGGAATGTAGCCAGATGGTACAATCCTGCACCCCCTCATGTGTTCACTGAAGGTGGCAAAAAAAGAAAAAAAATATATAGTAATTGCACTGTACAGAAAGGGAAATAGCTCAAATTAAGTTTGTGACCCCCCCCCCCCCAAGATCTCTGAAACAGCTACACCTACCAGGATGCCTTGTCCACAGTGGCCACCTGTCCATACGATTGGCATGGTTCTTGTCTGCTTCTCTGCTCATGGCCAGTGATGCTCCTCGCCGCGCTCTCCAAGAATAGCATCGGTGAGGAGCAGAGGGAAGTGGAGGGAGGGGGACTCATGCTGATCACATGGCAGGGTTGCCGCTGCAGACAAGGCATGCTAGAAGGTGTAGGTGTTTCAGATGGTCTACTCCACCATTTCCCTCCACTCATGACTGAAGCCCCAGCTGTTACCTCCTCTATCACCACTGTTGATCATGTGGCACAAGAATATGTATGTTGTTTCAGAGGAAGCATCTACTTGGAGAAATGGCGGCCAAAGCTCAGTAAGTCTGCTCTCCCGCCCAAGGCATGCTGGAGGTTGTAGGCATAATGGCCGTCAAAGCCTGGGATTTGCATTACATTTTAAAAAATACTCAAACCCCTAAAATTCAGCTTTTTAGATTTTTCTCGTATATTGTACAGCAACATCTACCAGCACCCCAAATTTCAAGTTTGTAACTCATCTGGAAGAGAGTAAACATTTCTGGACGTACAAACCCACATGCATATTTTCAGTTTTATAGGTAGAATTATAATGAAATATAAGACAGAATGTTACAGTGCCACTGTGCTGTATACTGTGACCTCGGATTAATATCACAAAAACAATATTTCTCATAGAAACAGCATTCTTATATTCTACAGCTTTTATGTGCTGTGTTGATAATATTTTCATAAGACAATGTCCAAGTATTCTTCTGTTTGGAATTTTTGAACAAATAGTAACATTTTGATGCTTTCTTTTTCAAGGATTCTTCTTCAACAGTGCCATCCTATGAATAAGTCCCATTATGTTCAGTATTTAGGATTGCAGACTCAGCTTAACAGTTTTAGTCCTCTTCCATTAAAGAAAACCTCCATTTAAAAATAAGCTTTCATCAGTCCTCCTGAGCACTTACTTAATACATTTCACTGGCTAGTGATCTGTACATACAAGAAATAGATCTAAGAGACTATAAATTGATTGAAGGTCAGCTCCCCAGTAAAAATCATTGACTTGCCTGAAGTTAACTTTATGGATTTCAACTGCAGTTAATATGTCAACAAGTGTAATAGCACAAGAATAGACCAAGTTTTCCCCCTTCTGGTTTATTGACTAATGATTTAGTCTGTTGCATTTTATTCTTATGAGTGTCTTCTCTAGCAGAGGAAAGCCTTGCATACAAGGCAAGGCACTTTGAGGGGGGGTGGGGGTTACTAGAAGGTTCTAGAAGTATTAGAATGATGAAATCCATTCCTACTGTAATTCCATATTCAGAAGTATTTGGAAAGCCTCTGATTCAAGGAGGCCAGAACAGATAGTGTTGTACCTTTAGTGTGTCTTGAAACTGAATGCTATAGGCTTCCTCATCCTGGTCCTCACCAGATGTGTCGGACTACAGCTCCCATCATCCCCAGCCATTGTTACTTGGTGTGCTGCTGAGGATGGTGGGCTTTGTAGTCTGACACGTATGGAAGGCATGGGGTTGGAGAAGACTGGTGTGCTGCATGACTGGCAGTCCAGTCCTATAGGTCAGCTGCTGCCTGTCTCAATAACTCCAATTATTTGCTTGTCAGGAGCTGTAGGCAGTCGTGCCTCCGGATCAGAGCCAGTCTGCTTTGGCCTTATTGTCCAAAAGCTCCCCAGGGAATGCCACTTACCTTTGAGGGTTCCCAGATGGGAGACAGAAGTGTCAGGCTCACTGGTAGACTTTACTAATAGAAATGGAATTCAGGCAAGAGGTGCCAGATTTTGCACTCGGGGTACCGTTGGGCCAATGGTCATGTTGGATTTGTATTGACATGAAGCATTAAAAAAATATGAACGTGATCAGATAAAGCAACAAGTAAGACCTTCTCAGGTTGTAAATAACAGTACAAGAGATCTGTTTTGAGAAGACACACTCTCAAGACAGGATGAAGTCAATCAATTAATTATTGTGTCATAAACATGCCTGTAATGAGATTTTGGAATGTTTTATATGTATGTTGTTAAAAGTCATTTATTTTGATAAGTATTTTTTTTAGACATATGTGATTTAAAGAATAGGAATGCATCCTTAGGAATGTGGCTTAATCTATATAAATAAAAATGAAAAAGACCGTTTGTTACTGTTGTTATATCTCCGAAAGTTCTTCACCGATTGCTTTGAAATTTTGACACAGCGTTGCATTCGAATACGCGAGCGTTGTTATGTAACTATGTTCTCTATGGGGTCAAAAGTTTGTCTTAAAATCGAAGAAATAGGCCTCCTCAAAACCAGTCCTGCTGATCATTGTGACATCACCAACCAGTAGGCCAATCCGCTGCCTCTGCCTCCTCTCCTATTTGCATGTACTCTCACAATTGGCTGAGTGAATATAGATGTCACACCTGTGACAGTTACACGTTCAGAAGAAAGGTAACTGCCAGGAGTTTCCAGTAACCTCCTCACCGTAAAAACATGCTTTTATATCTCCGAAAGTTCTTCACCGATTGCTTTGAAATTTTGACACAGCGTTGTGTTCGAATACGCGAGTGTTGTTATGTAACTATGTTCTCTATGGGGTCAAAGGTTTGTCTTAAAATCGAAGAAATAGGCCTCCTCAAAACCAGTCCTGCTGATCATTGTGACATCACCAACCAATAGGCCAATCCACTGCCTCTGCCTTCTCTCCTATTTGCATGTTCTCTCCTATTTGCTCTTATAGGTCATTGTGACATCGCCAACCAGTAGACCAATCCACTGCCTCTGCCTTCTCTCCTATTTGCATGTTCTCTCCTATTTGCTCTTATAAGTCATTGTGACATCGCCAACCAGTAGGCCAATCCACTGCCTCTGCCTTCTCTCTTATTTGCATGTTCTCTCACAATTGGCTGAGTGAATATAGATGTCACACCTGTGACAGTTACATGTTCTGAAGAAAGGTAACTGCCAGGAGTTTCCACTAACCTCCTCACTGTGAAAACATCCTTTTTTAAAAACCAAACAATTTGCTTTACTTCATCCAAATAATGCCTCACAGAAGATCACACTTAGGTCGTCGTACTCGCAGAGCGGAAGCACTGCGACGAGAAATTGCAAATCAGACTGAGGAAGAACGGGCATCAGCAAACGAGAAAAAAAGAAAAAGAATGCCTCAAATACGTGCCAAGGAACCAGGCAAGCAACGTTCAGCCAGACTTGAGGATGCACGATTGCGAGCACGGCAGTCGTGTTCTACAGCTTCAGATCTGCTTTGTTCTCAACAGAATGAACGCGACAAGCTGAGAGGGGCTGAAAGATGTCAACTAGAAACAGCACATCAACGTCAAACACGACTCCGTGGTAAACAATCACACGATTACAATCGCCTTGCATTCCGGTACAACCCAGCTGATGATTATAGTTTGAGGCGGCATGTTCTCATCGGCACTATGACTGAAGTGTGTCCTTATTGCAGGGCTCTTAAATTTAATGGAGAAACAAAAGGAATGTGTTGTGCTGCTGGAAAAATTAAACTGCCTCAACTTGGAGAACCACCAGAGCCATTACAAACTTTGCTTGCCGGATATACCGCAGAATCAAAGCATTTCCTATCTAACATCAGGAAATACAACTCATGCTTCCAAATGACGTCGTTCGGCACAGAAATCATCACAGCTCCATTTATGCCGACTTTCAAAGTCAAAGGACAAATTTATCATAAAGCCGGCTCCTTCCTTCCGTTTCAAGATAGTCAACATAAATTCCTACAAATGTATTTCATTGGTGATGGCAATGATGAATTGAATGCACGCTGCGGAATTTATACCGGCATAAAAAGGTCCGTCATTTCAAAACTGCAACAGCTACTTCACAAAAAAAAACAATTTAGTACATTTGTTCAAAACAGCAATTGACATGATGCCATCTGATACACACAAGATTGTTATTCATGCTGACAAAATGCCTGCTGGAGAACATGTGCGAAGATTCAATGCTCCAACTATAGACGAAGTGGCAATTGTTATAGTCGGAGATCAATCTTGACAGGACCTTTCAAAGGTGAAGATGTCCTCATTCCTCGCATTCCTATGATTCCAACAGATATGCCATTTCAATTTAAGAGATTGCAATTCCCAATTCGATTGGCGTTTGCAATTCCCAATTCGATTGGCGTTTGCAATCACCATCAACAAAGCTCAGGACCAATCTTTAGAATTGTGTGGTTTAGATCTAGACACAGATTGCTTCTCACATGGACAATTATATGTTGCGTGTTCTAGAGTCGGCAAACCAGACAATCTCTATATCTACACAGACAATGGAACAACTAAAAATATTGTCTATCCACAAGCATTGTGAAATTAAACATATTAGAAACATCCGCTTTGTCTTTTCTTTCTTTTCAATTTAACCAGACTGAGCCACAGCAACGCGGCTCCTCTCCTATTTGCATATTCTCTCTTATTTGCTCTTATAGGTCATTGTGACATCGCCAACCAGTAGGCCAATCCACTGCCTCTGCCTTCTCTCCTATTTGCATGTTCTCTCCTATTTGCTCTTATAGGTCATTGTGACATCGCCAACCAGTAGGCCAATCCACTGCCTCTGCCTCCTCTCCTATTTGTATGTTCTCTCACAACTGGCTGAGTGAATATAGATGTCACACCTGTGACAGTTACACGTTCTGAAGAAAGGTAACTGCCAGGAGTTTCCACTAACCTCACCGTAAAAACATCCTTTTTTAAAAACCAACCAGTAGGCCAATCCACTGCCTCTGCCTCCTCTCCTATTTGCATGTTCTCTCACAATTGGCTGAGTGAATATAGATGTCACACCTGTGACAGTTACACGTTCTGAAGAAAGGTAACTGCCAGGAGTTTCCACTAACCTCCTCACCGTAAAAACATCCTTTTTAAAAAACCAAACAAAATGCTTTACTTCATCCAAATAATGCCACAGCAACGCGTGGCAGGGTACAGCTAGTGAAAAATATATTGTTTTTACTACATTAACATGAACATATTTTTAGAGAAGAATTTGAACACACAATATTGGGAGCTAGCCTCTTGGATCAGCTACTGCAAACATGTTGCTTGAACTATCTTGGTAAGCTTGATACTGACTATCATTGACGTTGACATTCCTATTGGTCTACTTAGAAGCCTTGATTTAAGATGATGTTGCAATATCATGTGTTTAAATCTATGCATGTATAAGCTTTGTATTTAGTATTGTTATGCTGACATGTTTATAGTAAAGAAACAAAAGACAAATCTTGTCTGAGGAAGTGATTCCTGAAAATAGAAAATACTGTACAAACTATGTCTAGAGTGAAGAATTAATCTCACTCTAAGATGGTATCTGGTTTGTGTGGTTAAACAGGTAACCCAGGGTTGCCTACAGACTGGTAAGATGTTTTAAGAGAACTTCTGAACCAGGGCATATGCCACAGTATACAAAGTTGTAGAGACAGCTTAATGCAGCACAGTAAAAGTTATCTTTGCAGTAATGTTGTTGTGTTTCCTTTTTTTAAAAAAAGCAAAAGCCTTTTTTTCTTCACAGAGAAGACAGAGTTACTATGCAGAAAGACATAGTTAAGTCGGCGACTTAACAGGAAACACTGATGGGTATAGTCTAAACAACACTACTTTCAATAGCAAGTTAGTCAGCGTTGTTCACATTAGCTAAAGGGTAGACAACCTTTTTCTTTTCTTTTGAGGGCCACATTTCTGCATGGGTAATCTGTCGAGGGCCACTTGCCGGCAGTAAAGCCAGAGATGAGGATCGACAGAGCCAAAAGTAGGTGGGTCATTCCTTCTCTCTCTCTCTCTCTCTCTCTCTCTCTCTCTCTCTCCTTATTTCCTGCCCAGCAGGCTGCCAGGGAAGGGGCAGATTGCTTTTGCCCAAGGCCTGAGCTGTTTGCTTGCAAAGGGCTTTTGAAATTAGGCTGAGGGATGCAGGTTGCCCAGCTAAGATCCAACTAACATGCAACATAAATTTGGAGAATCCAATATGTGTGACTATTACGTATCACTTTCTCTCTCTCTCTCTCTCTCTCTCTCTCTCACACACACACACACACACACACACTTCTGCTCAAAGCATCCATATGTGGAATTACCACCTTAGTAATACCAAGATTGTTTTTAAGTTGCATTGGTAAGAGCATTTAAGCACTGGAAAAGTTTCTCTGCAAGTTACAAAGAAAGGAAATATTTTCTCCTCACACCTATCTGTCCAAAAGCTGTTTTGTAAATTGTAGTGTATGGCATCATTTACTGTCTCAGTTATTAAATTTTAGCAGGTCGTCTTTCACACACGTGCACTTGTTTCCATGGAATCTCTCTTTCCTCTGTCTGTTTTAGGTTCATCTAATTTAAAATGTAATTTTCTGAAAACTTCAAAATGACCTATTTTGGTGCTTTATTATTCCATTGTGATTGACTTCAATCCTCTCCAAACACTGTTTTCCCTGAATATAGGACCTTTATAATTCTTACTGCATTTTTCTCTCTCTCTCATAGTATTTTGTGCACAAACAACCATGAAGATCCATCAATGTTCTTTCTCTTAGCTCTGAGCGATCACTTTCGTGGGAGTTTTGTTCTGGCACATTCATTAGCTTTAGTCAGATTTTAAAATATGGCATTTTGTGTCCAATGTAGAAGAGTGGGCTTGCTCCCCCGCTGCATTGCTGACGGTTACACTTATCACAAATACTAACAGTATAAGGCACGTGGCCCTCTAGGCTGTGTACTGAAGAACAGTGGGAGCAGCATCCCCACTGAACTACTGCGACAGTTTTCCAAATCCAGCATTTGAAGCAGTGGGCTTAGGAAAGGGGAATCGTAGAATCATGATAGCACTCTTCGTTGGAAGGGGCCTACAAGGCCATCGAGTCCAACCCCCTGCTCAATGCAGGAATCCACCTCAAAGCATCCCAGACAGATGGTTGTCCAGCTGCCTCTTGAAGGCCTCTAGTGTGGGAAAGCCCATGACCTCCCTAGGTAACTGGTTCCATTGTCGTACTGCTCTAACAGTCAGGAAGTTTTTCCTGATGTCCAGCCGGAATCTGGCTTCCTGTTCATGTCCTGCACTCTGGGATGATCGAGAAGAGATCCTGGCCCTCCTCTGTGTGACAACCTTTCAGGTATTCAAAGAGTGCTATCATGTCTCCCCTCAATCTTCTCTTCTCCAGGCTAAACATGCCCAGTTCTTTCAGTCTCTCACTTTGGAATTGCAATAGCTTCCCCAACTGCTACACAAGTCAAAGAAGAGGTGAAATCAATTAGACTGAAACTCAGGCAGCTTCTAGTCCACTCAATTTCTCATAAGAAAAAAAAATTCCTTATATGAATGTTGGGATTTGGGGCAGTCTTGCACTTCTTTTTATTTAAATTGGGCAACATGAATCCTAACCTGCATAGGCACCCATTCTTTGAACCTTATAAGTTTTAAAACTGTTCTAAAGGTACTTTGACCATAAGGGAGGGGCGAGTATATTATTCATCAAAGGCATCGTTCAAAACCAAACCATATGCACATTGCCTATGGTTGCACATCATGCTAAACCATTTATTTATTGGTTGCATTTATAGCCCGCCTTTTTTCCTCCAAGGAACCCAAGGCGGCGTACATAATCCTTCTCTTCTCCATGTTGTCCTCACAACAACAATCCTGTGAGGTAGGTTGGGCTGAGAGTCTGTGACTGGCCCAAAGTCACCCAGTGGGTTTCCACGGCCGAGTGGGGACTAGAACCCGGATCTCCCACCTCCCAGTCCAACACTTTAGCCACTATACCACACTGGCTCTCATGAATGAGCAGGAGCGAGCTGCACTGAGTTCCAGGCTCAAACACTTCTCCTCACATGTGTTTGTGTGGAGGACTTCAGAAGCTTAACTGGCATTGGTCTGCTTTTATTGATTCCCACAAGTAGCCTATTTACTTGAGCTCTAAAACAATGAATGAATATTAAAAAGCCCAAATGCACATCATATAAGAGAGAGACATTTTGCATTGGCACCTGTTTTGTTCCCAGTTATTTATTAGGCATTATTACCACATGAACATTTTCAAGATTTTGCCCATTCCTTCTAATTTAAGTCTTTCTGTAGAAAAGGAAGAAGCTGGGCAACTATTAACAGCCAACTATCAAGTTTGAATATAACAACACTCCTTTGCAGCCCACCGTGAAGGCATAGAACAGCCACCATCTCAGGTGTACACTGTTACATGAAAGTTGATGATGCAAGTTTATCCTACTGTGTTTAATACGGCTTCTATGCTTGCTTTCTCACATAGCATGTGGTTTGTTCAGCTTGCTTGAGTGTTCTGGCATCATATTCTGAGCATCATCAAACAGGGGAAATAGCGTTTCCTTACCATTGCTTCTCCACACTTCCTCATTTCCCCCCCGCCCCCCCGGAGGGAAAAGAGGAAGTAAGCAAAGACCACATGGCCCATTCAGAGGCTGTTGGTATCATGCCGCTTTTCCTACACGCAGCAGCAGATCGTGGCACATTCTGTTTTAAAAACGAAGTTGGAGTAAGAGGGGTCTATTTCACTACAGAAAAACAAGGAGGCACACGGGAGGCGGATGATGTCTAAAGGACGCATGCACATCTGTAAGTGGGCAGTAGCGAGCATCCGATAAAACGCTCGTCTGATGAACCTCTCTGATTTGTTTGGCTGCTCTTTATCTTGTGGCATCCTGCCTTGAGGACACAAAGTTAGACTAGACTTTTCCCCCCATTGCATTTATGAGACCTTGCATATTTGCAGCTTTTCACACACCCAACCTGATGGCATTTTACATAGGAGTAAGCTGTATCAACTGTTTGATTCTCTGCATTTCAGCCAAGCAGTAAGTGCTGAAAAAAATGTTTTGTCCAGAACTATTCAATGTTGTGCAAAGGTGGACTACTAGATTTTTATATTCTGCTTTAAGGTAGTCTTGTTGACTTCATGCACTTCACTGAGAAACTATTATCTCAGACAACAAGGTCATCCAGATAGGAGTAAAATCAATAGATAGTCATCCTGAGCTGTCTAAGATACTGTTCCTATGTCTCTCTCTCTTGAGCACGTTTCTTTCAAACGGACTCCAAGTTATTCAAATATTTACACAGTCTGCATGTTTAACATGATTTATTTATTTTTCAACAGCAAAGGCATGTTTCTTTGCTGCTTTGCAAATGACTCCAGCCTGATTCTGAGTTGTTCTGTCCCAGAGTGTACTCCTCACAAGTTAATTGATTGCAACTAGAGGTCCAAAAACTCCTTCTCATATCATATGAGATAATGTGACTCTCTTAGAGAGAGGTTTTGTATCTTATACCTGGTAAGGAGTACCCTGTATGTAAAGATGGATTGGACGCAAATGTTGCTTTATTCATTGGTTCTTGTGGTTGATGGACATTTTGATGGACGTGGGCAGCTTCCCCCTGCCCCCTGGTTTTGTTGTCTACTCTTTAGGCACCGTTTCTACCTTTCAAGGGGGAGAAATAGCAATGAGAGTGGGGTTGGAGCAGTGGAAGTCTGTTTGAGTGACTTAGCACAAGCCTGTTAGTTCGAGCAACTCAGCACACCCTCCTCTTTCATCAGTAAGACTGCCCTTTCATGCAGACACCCCCAAGCAAGGAGGTTCTGTGATATAGCATGAGGATGGCAATACATGGGGACAGAAGGGCAGTTTTATACCACATGGAGAGAGAAAAAAATCACACTTTCTCCACCCTAGAAAACACCGAAAATGGAGGGGAAGAGGCGAGATGACTCCAGGATAGAGACAATATCATGTGGGTGCACGGGGCAAAACGATAAACAAGGCAGGACGAAGGTGCAATAAAACGCTGGTGATGGAGCTCATATAGATAATTTTTTAAAGGGCTGTTGCCTAAAAGGGAAGGATTTGTACATTACTCTTCAACCTCAAGTACTATTATCCAATAACTTTGCAAACTTCCTAGAGGATGGACTGACATCAAGGGAGCCTTTTAAGTAAAAACATAAAACATAGTGACTCAATATTAGAAAAATGGCTCTGGAAATAAGACACTGTTCATAACAATAAGCACAATTAATCATTTGAATTATTTACCATAAGAGCATGTGCAATCTATCATCATTTGAAGCCATTGAAATCAAGATTGCTATTTTAAAGATTTAAGCACCAGTATTTTCTACTGAATTGGGCAGAATGTATGCAACCCTTTTTTATTTCTAGTATTCATCAAGTATGCCCCTTTATGAAGCATTTGTGTCAGGCTAGATTGACTTGAATCAAAGCAAGTTAAATCAAACAGCTCTAAGCACACACCCACACACCAATTTATCCACAGAATCTCTATTGGGAGAGAATCTGTGCCAGAAAGAGTAGTTTAGTGCAGTGGTCTTCAGCTGATCCAGACCAGAGATCCACCTTGGACTCCTGACCTGCAACATGGAACTCACTTTCACAATTTTCTCCGTGCCCAACGTGGTGGCAAGAGCTTTGCTGTGCCCCATCTGGATTGATCTCACAATCCACTTTTGGGTCACAACCCATCAGTAGAAGACCACTGGTTAGTGCAAGGGGCACACCATTTCCTGTGCCTGCCTGAAGGAAGGATGGTGTTTTTGAGATGGAAAGCAAGAGGGATGCCACATCACAAGGTTTAATAATGAGGGATGATTTGACTCCTTTCAAATTGATTGGATTGAACAGAAATATGAGTAATGGCAATGGGTCACAATTAAAGAAATGTGCTTGGAGTAGTTGGCTATAGAATTGACAAGCGGCGTGGCAATCCTAGGTTTCATCATAAACATGAAACCTAGTGCATTGCTGAGCTGCTTGGAATGAGTAACTACTATGCCAATGAAACTTGGACCTTAGCTAGACCTAAGGATTATCCCAGGCAAATGGAGGGGTTGTCCCTGCCTGCTGCCAGGATCCCCTGTGGGATGCACAGGGTTGATCCCGGAATATAGGCCTGGTCTAGCTATGGCCATAGTTGTGGCTCCCAAGTGATGCTGCAGGGGAATGGTGAAAACATAAAATCAGGGGTGGAAACAAAGCCCGTTCCTTAATCCAGTGGGTGCAACATTTACACAAGGCAGGTCATACAAGGTCCATAGTAAGATCAGTCCCAGCACAATAGGAGCAGTCATGAAACCCCCACACCTTCTTTTCTCCAGATATGGTTTAGCAAGTCTGCAATAGTTTTTAATCCAGTGCTATCTGTTTTTATTTATATTTTATGTGTGTAATCATTATCTTCTCATTTTGTGCAATTCTAATCAAGCAGCAAACTTGCTTCCTATTCCCCTTAATTCCTTTTATATTCTCCATTCCCTATAATTTGACCAACAAAAAGGAATCCACACTCAAAAGCAAAGACCCAAACGAGTCATTTATCGTTGAAAAAAGTCACTCTTGCTCACACAGCTGGCTATGGAAGGTGTTGAGGGGAACCAGTAGGTTTCAAACATAGTTAGGAAATATTATTGTTATTTATTACATTACTATAGTGTCCAATAGTCAAAGCTCTTTGGGTGGTTTACAATGTGATAAAACAGAATATAAATCCTTTAATATTAAAAAAGTAACAGTTTGAAAACAAATTAAAAACAGGACTCAATTAAAAAAAAACCTAAAAATTCTCCATCTTATGGCATTAAATGCCTAGGAGTACAGGAAAATCTTAAATTAATCTGGAACCAAAATATAACAACATTGGTGCCAGATGTACTTCACTGGAGAGAGCATTCCGCAATTGGGGGGCCATCACCAAGGAGACCCTCTCCCTTGTTGACCTTCTCCAAAACACCCTTGGAGGAGACATTCGAAGGAGGGCCTCAGATATTGATTGTAGTCTACTTTAATTACATCTACATTGGCATTATACCTATAAATTTAATCGTTATGAACCCCCTAGAAAGCTTTGGCTATTGGGTGGTATAGAAATATAATAAATAAAATAAATTACATTAGCATATGCAAATTATATGCAAATCCATTCCCTTGTCCTCTTTTGGTGACACATTTCTTCTTTTAGGATAAGATATAAGAGGCCAGCTTAGGGGTGGAGAGGGTTGGAATTGGTCTGCACTTGTTCTCAGATATTTAGTAGTTTCTATATGCTGTTTAAGAATAATATTTCAGTTCTTCATTATTCTCCATGAGGTCTATTACTGTGAGTATGGATAAACACTCACAACCTAAACATTAATAAACCACACAGTATAAGATTATCTCTAGTTTATTTCTTGAAGAAATTTCTAATTAACCACTTCATACATTTTTTACGTTTTTAAAACCACTTGATTCAAATTGTTGGGATTTTTGGAAATTACCTGTTGTTAGTATTATAGGTGGCAGATTTCCATTATACGTTGATAGCTGTAGGCTTCATGACATTTCTTGGTGCTATTTTAGAGCCCAAGAGTATATGCTAAATTTAGATCATCCATCTATTAACAGAGAGAACAATTTCTATTCTACAAATTGTGTTATACTTAGTCACTGTACATTTCAATCACTCTGTAGAGAAAAGAGAGCATCATTCAGTCTTCCCAACCTAGTGTTTTCAGATATGTTGGACTACAACTCCCATCATCACTAGTTAGCACAGATAATGGATTATTGAAGTTGTAGTCCAATGCATTTGGAGGGCACCAGGTTGGGGAAGGCTGATATAATTGTTGCACTAGATAGAGAAGACATTCTGAGAACTTAACCTAGTTTAAGCCCATTGGTTTCATAAGCATATTAGCAAATACTTAATTTGAAACTTACAGAATTTCATTTAATGTTAGTTTCAAAGCTAGTAGGCTTGTTCACGCTGCCTCTATCTGATAAGCCATGGTAAGGCCTCCATTTGAAGTATCATTGTGTCTTCTTGTCATAGCAGTCTCACTTGGTTTGCACTAGGAGATCTACAAAGCCACCTACTTGCTCTGCAGGGTCAATTGCTCAGTACAACAGATAACTGTGACTCTCTGCTGGAGTGGGCGTCATGGAGGTATACTCTGCAAAGAAAAGTGGCAGTATTGGTCTTTCCTTTGGGTCATCACCTGAGGACTATGAGAACTTCCAGAATGAAGCTGTCTGTATTTATAAACACCAGCAGGAATGTACCAAGTGTCTGGCTAGTGGGATTGCAACTAGGGTGGTCCATTTGGCTATGCGCATGTGACAGTGGCCAAAGGACTTTTTTGTGTGCACACAAACAAGGGTCACTAAGCCAAGTGCAGCCCACCAGACAGGGTTGATAACTCTTCTCTTGCTGTTGAAGGGGAAGGACTGAAAAGAGGTGCTGAACAGCAACTGTTCATCTTCAGATAGAGGCCCCATTCAGAAGACACCTTAAACCAGGGCTTTAACCATGGTGGTTAAGCCAGAAAGCCAGACTGTTCAGAAGACACTTTAAACCATGGCTTTAACCATGGTGAACAAAGCAAACAGCCTTACTCAACGTGGTTAAAGCTGTGGTTTAAGGTGTCTTCTGAACACAGCCTGGCTTACTGGCTTAACTACTATGGTTAAAGCCATGGTTTAAGGTATCTTCTGAACGGGCCCATAGATATATATAATGCAGGGATGGGAAACCTCCAGCCCGCAGAGGTTCATCATCCGTCACACGGAGGCTTTGGCTTCCTCTGCGGGACTTTGCCTCCTCTCCTCCCCAGGTCCTACTCTTGGGAAGGCTACTGCCCACACTCCCCTCATTGGGTATGCCACAAGCCACATGCAGCAAAGTGGGCCCTGGCCAAAGCGCCAGCTGCAGTTCCAGCCAGCACTTCAGCTGGGAACTAAGCGCTGTCAACACCCCCAGACATCCGGCTCATGTCTTCAGCCCCTCACCCACCCAAATATGCTCCCCACTCCTCGTTTAATTAATCTGAACTTCTTTGATGATCACTGATGACATCCTTCACCTAATGCAATTTTTTTTTTGTTGGCTGAACTAGACCTTACTATCAAAGCAAGCAAATCAATTTGTACGTTATGATCCAATACTCAAAGCTGTGTGTATGTGTATGCAAGTGAGAGAGACCGAGATTTCATTCTTGTTTTTAATTTGTGAAAGGCTTAAAAAATTGACCGCATATATTTTCAAAGCTCATAGCCTTATAAGCGAACCCCTTTCCCCCACAAATATATATTCAATGATCTTACAACTTATCTTCCATTCACCTACACTTTTGCTTCGTCTTCAGGCCCAAATACACATGGATAGATGGAGTGTCTGGGATCCTGAACCTTGCCATATTTTTAGAGGAATCCTCTTGTGAGTTGACACGTGCCTTTTTGTTGCTTGTAAGCAAGCACAAGTTGTGACCTTGCACTACAGCATTGCCAATCACATGGCACGCCTGTTAAGGCATCAGCCTAAGCTTCAGATTTCCTGGCTTTGTGGAACTTGAGACAACATGAGATAACCTTAACTCTGGTATTTAAACTGACAGGTTTTTTATCACTGTATTTCCCTGGTTTTTAAAAAAGAAATGTATCATTACAGTATTCTGGGGCGGGGCGGGGTGGGGGTGGGGGAACAAACTAAAAAAACAAAATGCAAACAAGTCAGTAATTGAGTAGATGTGCACAAATGGATAGATATATGTTGAGAATAGCTTACTTCTGAGTAAGCCTACACAGGATTTAAGCATTGCTCTTTTCTTTTCCTCCCACCCTTCATCCGTGGTTTGTCAATCAGTAAGAGTGATACCTTCAGCCTTCAAAATAACCTCACTCTTATCTCAGCTGACAGTTTCCTACTACCTCTGTCAGTATGCTGGCAGGAATAGTAGAATTCAAAACCTGGAGTACTGGCAGCATTCTAGCTTCAGAGTGAAACTGAGCACGCCTGACATAACTTTGCCAGCAGTTGCTACCATAGGCTTTCGTGGAGCAGAAAAACCTTAAGAATTTCTAAACTGCTGCTCAGAACTTTACCAAACCAATGAAAGGCTCACCCTGTCAACTAGCCTGAATAAAGTACAACAGCAGTTTCCCCCCAGAATTTGAAAGAAATTTATGGTATGCTGTGCTGCAGCTTGAAAATAAAAATTCTCATCACTTCTTAAACTTCTTGTATCTGTGGCACTGTGCATTGGGTTGGTTGAACATTTTGTATGATCGTACAACTCCTCAAGTAGATCATGAATGCCAAGTTTCAAGGTATTAGCTCTACAGTTGTCATTTCTATAAGCAGTAGAATTATGTAGGGTGACCATATGGAAAGGAGGACAGGGCTCCTGTATCTTTTAACATTTGCATAGAAAAGGGAATTTCAGCAGGTGTCATTTGTATATATGGAGAACCTGGTGAAATCTCCTCTTCATCACCACACTTAAACCTGCAGGAGCCCTGCCCTCTTTTGTATCTGGTCACGCTAGTATGTACAAATGACACCTGCTGAAATTCCCTTTTCTATTCAACTGTTAAAGATACAGGAGCCCTGTCCTCTTTTTCATATGGTCACCCTAAATTATGAGGCTTATAACTGTGGAACCTCCCCCCTCCCCCATTAATGATAGGGATTGCATCTGTGCCCCTTTAATGTATTATTTTGAAGCCAGTCTTAGCTAGCCAATGGGAAAATGGTGTGCTCTGATCTTGATCTTATGACCAGGTGGTCTTAAGCAAGATACTAACCAGCCTACTTGGATATGGCTATGAATACACTGTGACTAAATAAAACCTTAAAGACAACCCAAAATGAATAGAATTCATGGTTGGTGTGGTGACTGAAAAATATTTCAAAATACGACGCAAGTGGCCTTATTGAAAACATACACACAGACACACAAAACATGTTGTAGAGGGATGAGCACCTCTTAATACGCTATTCAAAATCCCTGGCACTGCAGTTATGGAGGGCTACAAGCTGCCTTCTAGCATGCTGCAGGCTTTTAAAACACAGATTGCTACGCAGAAGTGTGTAAACTGTAAATATGCATTGAGCAAGCAGCTTGGCAAATGCAGTGGAAGCCAAGCACAAACGACCACTGTTTTTGCCTGGATAAGGAGGGGGGAAATGCATCATGCACAAACACTTGCCTGAATTTGCATACTCAGTTAGCATAACATGAAATGAATGGTAACATTCTAAGGAGGCGTCATCCCAGTATTTTAATGGCTCTCCTGCATGACGACCATAGATCAAATAAACACCTCTCATTTTGTAGAGGAAGACCTGAAAGAAGACCCAATGTTGCCCAGAGAACTTGTGGCAATGAAAAATTTGTGTGGTGAGCGAAGACATGTAGATGTATCTAACAATAGTCATATTAGTGCTGTGGACCTGTGATTTGAACTCCTCATCTATAGGAATCTAAGGGACATCTTACACATTTTGCCTCATCCATTTAGGTGCTCCGTGAGATGTGTACTCATACCAAGCTTATATCAACCCTATTTTAAGTGAGCTTTTTAAAATACTTAACATTACCTTTTTTATTTTTTACTCTTTATAATGTGTAAAAAAAAAATGACCCTAAGTCGATATGGCCTTCAACAAATCTACAGGAATTTCCATCAATCAGTTGATTTTTTATTTATTTATTAGAACAGTACACATAAAAGCTGATTTGTCAGCTAAGACTCTTAGTTTGTCTCTTCCCTAACAAGCCAGAATTTGTTCTTGGTTTTAAATTTCTGCTACATCTAACATGTAGGCGAGTTTTACACCTTGCGTCAAATCATTATGAATGTGTAGTAAAAAGCAGGAAATAACACTATGAGGATCATCAGATGGGTGGTGGTGGTGGGAATAGCATTTCCTTACCATGGGCTCTCTTTCTGGTTCTCGTCAGCGTTTGAAACATTCACTTTTCACAGAGTAGCGAACAGCAGCCACATGACCTGTAGATTTCAATGGGGCAGTGCCTTGTAGTGGGCATTTTATAGCGCAACCTCAGACGTGTTAAAAAAGGTTTATTTTGTGACTCTAAAATTGAAAAAAGGAACGGGAGATGCATAGGCATCGTCAAAGGGACCCGCTACCATCCATGAGTGCGTGCTATAAAATGCTCGTCTGATACTGCTGCATGAAAGTGATATATAATAATGGCTCAGAAACAGTGTAGTGATTGGAGGGTGGGAGGAGTCACAAAAGTTTCTCTCCATTAGGAATACAAGGATGCAAGAGGAGTTGTACCACAAAGGCCCCTGGGTTATGTGCTGGGAGCGGGTGGGAGGGCTAAGGGGGAAGCAAACCTTGGCCAGCCACATCGCTCCCGACCATCTGCACTCACCTTGGCTTATTCTCTGCATGGCTTATCGCGACATGAGAACTCACCCATTGTGTAACTCAGGTGTGAATTGACTTTAAAATGTACATTATACAAATAATTGTGGGATCTGAATTTTGCTCTGGTGATAAGATACCATTTCCTTTCCCTCCTGCTAGTGTCTAAAAATGTAAAACTCCATTTCAGAATTCCTGAAGTAATGAACAAAGAATACCAAGGGTGTTTTTAATGAGCCTGCCTCTAAATGAAGAGGGAGTAGCATCATGTGTTTTGCTGTCAGCTATTGCTGTACAGAGTATCCAGATATTGTCATTTGTTTTTCTCTGTGTAACTCGAGCATTTTGGATCTGCTAGCCTTTGAAAACGTAGCCTTACTCCTCCTCCACACCTAAGCCTTTTCTATTTATTGGAAGAATTTCACTGTATTTTCATGCTACGTTACCATTCACACTGCTGTTCGATGAAGTTGGATGGCTTTCTAATTTTTTATTTTATTTTTAAATCATCAGTATGACATTTTCAGTAACTGCAGCTTTCTCTGCTTTCTACTTATGTCATGCAAATTGATGATCAATTTGTGAACTCCTGTTAACCCTTACGTCTCAAAGCGTACGGTTATGAGAGGAACCTTTCTGATCAACTGCCAGTTTATCAACATGTAACTTTATTTCTGCTGTCAGTGTATTATTTTCATGTTTCCATCGTCAAGAGGAAAACGTTCAAAAACAATTAAAGAATTCCTTTTAAAGTATTTTGGCGTGCAAAGTCAAGTTCCCTTCCCTTAAAAATAAAATTGTTCAGATGCTGCTGAATACAGTGGAATGCATTGTAAGCATATCACACTTCATTTCTTTGAGCTTGTAAGAATCACTTATCTTCTCCTTTCTTTGCTTACACTTGCACACCTTTGAACCTTAACTGTTCTTCCTTCAACAAAAGAGAGCTCAAAATGAAATCATGAGTTGTAAATATTACTGCTAAGTTCTGACATTATCTCCCTATAGCTAAGGACTACAAAAACAAAACCTAAATTCTGTACTCCATAAATCTAAATTCTGCTACATTTGCTACAAAGTGATCACAAAGTTTATGTAAATGTTTGGTTATTTTATGAAATCAGTTGGACAATTGAATTGATTAGATGTAATAATGAGGCTGGTATTCAAAATCATTCGCAGCATGTCTGGTGCCTTTTGCAGTTTACAGTTATGATGACTAGAAACCTCTTTTTGAGGAAGAAGAGGAAGGAGGAGGAGGAGGAGGAGTCCTTTAAGAACCTAAAATCCTTGAAGATAATATGACCTCTTCTTTATAAAAAAAAATTGAGACAAATTATTATTATTATTATTATTATTATTATTATTATTATTATTTATATAGCGCCATCAATGTACATGGTGCTGTACAGAGTAAAACAATAAAATAGCAAGATGCTGCCGCATAGGGTGATGGTGGTGACAGCTGTTTCATCAAGCATTTTAACCCTGTTTAACTGAAAAGGCAACTTTGAAAAACAGATCCAAACATCCAGGAGCACATATAGTAGTACTATGCTGTATGCAATGATACCATCTCAGCAAGGGTGTAGTGAGATGTTGAACCTATATACTGTAGATATGTGGAAGACTGTGCCATGTGTTCTTTTTAGCGTTTGCATTGTCTCTTGCAGTGCTGACTCCAGGTTTTGTGGAGGGAGTCTACCTTCTCACCAACTTCTGTTACTCCTCCTCTTGCTCCTCATTGCTCCCACTTGCTTACTTGACAAGCAGGGAGCCACAGAGCAAGTAGGCAGGGGCATCTGCTTCTCCTACTCCTCACACCACCCTTGGCTGGAGCAGAGGGAGAGGCAGCTGAACAAGTAGATTGCAGTGGTGAAGAGGAGGAACAAGTAGGCCCCTGCTGAGGTGAGCCACCCCACAGCAAATAGCCAACTAGGCCTACCCTTGACACCAGAGACTGCTATCCTTATCCCTGGTTTCTTCATCCCCAGTGCTCCATTTTCCTGCCATCTTATACCTGGCCGGAGCAATTAGTCCTGCTGTAGCAAATGTGATTAGATTCCCTCAGCTTCTGGTGAGAAAATATTTATTTATTGGACCATATTTCTATACTGCCTGTCCTGTAAAAGAGGTGGTGTACAAGATTAAAACTAGGGCTGGGCACCTCGGGCTGAATCTCTGAAAGGCAGGCTGATTCAGCTCACCTTGGCCTGGATCCAAGTCAGAACCGGATCAGCCCGAGGTGCCCCAAGGCCAAAGATCGGTACTGAATCCTCGGGGCACCTCAGGCCAATTTGGAGTGGCGCTGGGTTGCTCCCCTCACCCACTCAGGAAAGTCAGCACAAAGCTGGCCCTAAGTCCATTGGACTCTCTTCCCTCCCTGCCCTCCCCATTCACCTCCCGCCGCTTGCTGACCATTGCCCACCACTGAGACTTACCTGTAAATTGCTTCATCCTCCCAGAGAGCCGAGCTGCATTTTATTGTTAAGATCACAGCGGCTCTCTATTTTTACTTTATGGCACACTACAGTGGCCATAAAGAAGAACGGCCCCTTACAGCCACTGTAGTTTGCATCCATAGAAATAGTAAAAACACTCTCCATAATCTTAACTATAAAACATGGCTCAGTTCTCTGGGAAGAGGACACAACTTACAGGTAAGTCCCAGCAGCAGCAGCAGCTCTGGGTTGGGGGTGGGAGGGGGAGGGGCTGTGAGTGGGGAAGAGAGTCGGAGTTCCATGGACTCCTGTTCAGCCTTATACCCAGCTTTCCTGGGTACTGGCCACATGGCCGGCATCCATGAAACTGCAAAGCCGAGTCCCTTCAGGGAGGCCGAATCTCACTTTGGCTTTGGTGCCGAGGCAAGGCGGGCAACCACCCACCCTGAAGCGCATCAACTCAGGGCCATTTCAGAGGCTCTGAAACGGTCTCCGAGGTGAGTGGGGGGGGGGGGGGCTGTGCACAGCCCTAATTAAAACCATAATGTAAAAATATACAATATAAGTACAATGTATAAAATATTACCAGTGATCCCTCTGAAATTGCTGGGAGATGGATTGCTGCATCTCAATTTCTGGAAATGTTTGCCTGCCCCAAAGAAGTAGCCACAGCTGCTGGGTCACTAGGTGGTGACCCTTCTTGCATGTTGTTCTTTGGTGGTTCATAAAAGTCATGAAGCCTGAAACCTCCAGGATAACAATAATGCTTGACAGTTCTCTCTTTCTTTCTTTCTCTCTCTCTCTCTCTCTCTCTCTCTCTCTCTTTTTCTTTTTCTTCTATTTGTGCAAAGGCATAAGTCTTAACCACAGTTTAAAAAAAGTCAGTTATTTCTCCCTGCCTTTTTCAGCGGAGGGGACTGTATTCACTTTAGTTTTATATTAATTTCTATTTGTTCCTTTGTAGGCTATGGAAGATGATCAAAATTCTATCCACACTTAAGAGGGGGCAAATCTGTGCTGTAAGATTATAGAAAAGATTATTAAGTTTTAGACTGAGTAGTATACAAATATATATGATTAAATAAATAAATAGCTTTTCGTCTAACAGACTTCGTAAAACAAGCAGATTTTTGAGGCTGAATACATTGCAGAAAACAACTATCTTTGCATGAAACATAGCAGATTCCTGGTAACATTTAGGAGTATCAGCTAAAGTGAAAGGGGAGTGTATGCCAGATGTTCACCTAAAATAACTGGGCCTCCATTGAGTAGTGAGGTTGGAAAAGAGATCATTTCATGTGATATTAATTTTTGATATATAGTTTTTTGTTGTTGTTGGTCTCTGAGCCAGACATGCCAGCTCAAAGTAGAGCCACCGTGGTGCACCTTTTGTGTACTAATTGGCTCCATGGAGCATTCTTTAAGTTCAAATAGTACTTGCTGCTACTCTATTTTTGGGATAGCCCTGTATCACTGCTTGTGCTTCACTATCCTTTCAAGGGAAATTGAGCTCAGAGGTCAGATGTAAACAGTGCATTTGCTCTTTGCCCCCTGAGCTGCAGATGTAAATGGAGACAGGAATGATTTTGTGCATTTGCTTTGTGTTAGAGGGAGGCCGGAAGTTTTTTGCGATGCAGTCCCATGTAGACGTCTGACGCGGCAGGGATCATTCTGCGAATCATAGAATCCAAACCTAAAGAGCTCTAGCCTTGCCCTGCAGAGTTTTCCACTTCTGTTGCCAGTTGCTTCTATTTTGTATGATAACACTGTGTGGTGTGGCTCAGGTATCCACCATTGCGGTTCAGATTCACTTTTTTTGTGACATTCCAGTGAACTACAGGCTTGAGATACAGGTCCACAATCATAGGGTTGGGAGAAGGTGTTTCAGGTGATCAATCAGAATCAGACTCTGAAGTAGAGGAGTCAGCGCCAGAAACAGGCCAGCCTGTATCAGTGGGGGAGAAAGCTCTCACAGGCTCTTCACCAGGTGGGAGTGAACCTTCTCCAGAGCTTACCTCCTCAAGGGCAAACAATTACACAGTCAGTGGGAAGCCAATATTCTTCCGAGGGGGATTGCACAGAGAGGTTAGCCGATCCTAGAGTATGCCGCAGACTAAAACGGGCGGAGCTGCCTCAGAACTAGTCTCTGTGAAGTTAACAAATCTTGGGAAAGGGCTTTCCATTCTTCTTGAAAGAACAATTGTCTCGCTTAGTTTGCATAGTTTTGCCTAAGGGAAAGTTCCTAGAGATTAGACTCTCTTCAGGTGGGAAAGGATGTTTATTGCTTGAATACAGCTTTGTAGATTACTTAGCAGGCCTCATCATTGTCTCCCCTGAAGGCAGAAGGTTTTTGAGAAACAGGACAAGATGTTTATTGCTTGAATAAATTATTATTATTATTATTATTATTATTATTATTATTATTATTATTATTTTATATAGCACCATCAATATACATGGTGCTGTACAGAGTAAAACAGTAAATAGCAAGACCCTGCCGCATAGGCTTACATTCTAATAAAACCATAATAAAACAATAAGGAGGGGAAGAGAAAGCAAACAGGCACAGGGTAGGGTAAACAGGCACTGGGTAGGGTAAAACTAACAGTATAAAGTCAGAACAAAATCAAGTTTTAAAAGCTTTAGGAAAAAGAAAAGTTTTTAGCTGAGCTTTAAAAGCTGCGGTTGAACTTGTAGTTCTCAAATGTTCTGGTAGAGCGTTCCAGGCATAAGGGGCAGCAGAAGAAAATGGACGAAGCCGAGCAAGGGAAGTAGAGACCCTTGGGCAGGCGAGAAACATGGCATCAGAGGAGCGAAGAGCACGAGCGGGGCAATAGTGTGAGATGAGAGAGGAGAGATAGGAAGGAGCTAGATAGTGAAAAGCTTTGTAGGTCAACAGGAGAAGTTTATATTGGATTCTGAAGTGAATTGGAAGCCAATGAAGAGATTTCAGAAGTGGAGTTACATGGTCAGGGCGGTGAGCCAAGAAGATGATCTTAGCAGCAGAGTGGTGAACAGAAACCAACAGACTGATGTGAGAAGAAGGAAGGCCAGTGAGAAGAAGGTTGCAGTAGTCCAACCGAGAAATAATCAATGCATGAACAAGAGTCTTGGCAGAAGAGACAGACAAAAATGATCGAATCGCAGGCCTCCTTATTGTCTTCCAAGAAGGCAGGAAGTTTTGAGAAATGCAACAGCTGCAGTGGTGCTCCCTCCAAAATGTTTAAACCATAAACTGGAGAATCACATTTCTAGCACTTTGAGAACACAGAGAACCACATGATTAGTACTCGCCTTTGCAGAGCTTTAGCAAATGTTTCTTGCACAGCAGCTCCCATGCCACAAGTGAGTTTCAAAACCAGTGTGTAAGATGACATGGGGATCTCTAAAGGTTCCACTGCATGTGTGCAAGTGTGTGTTGCTATCCAGGATAGGGCCATTTTGGTAGTAGCCTTCCACCCCTACTTATAGAATACCTTCCCCAGATGGGTTAAACTGGCACCTGCGTCATTTTAATCCTCTGTATTTCTGCATAGTTTTAGCTTTATATCTTCATTTCTTTTTCTGGTGCCCATTTTAGCCTCTGCTGCTTTTAACTGATTGCTGCTTTTAAGTTATTGTTTCATTGTACAGTTTTTAATGTGATTTTTGGATTTTATTTAAGTTTGTTGTATGTAGTTATAGGGTGACTAATACATCAAAGAAAGAAAGAAAGAAAGAAAGAAAGAAAGAAAGAATAGTGCAGTTAGGGAATTTTGGTCTTAATGGCTTACATGGGCAAAGAGGCCCTTTAGATCAGGGATGGGAAAACTCATGGTGCCCAGTGATTCCCCAGCTAGCCTTCAAACTTCTGCTCTTATCTCTGATCAGTGATCAGAGATAAGAGGGTACCCTGCACAAAATTGAGCTGTGCTTTTGCAGGCAGGAGAACTGCTACACTTGCACTGACCCCTGAGTTAACCATGCATAGAACTGAGCTGTGTTTAGTATGCTTGATGGGAAAATGTCCAAATGGGTAAGAATTCATTTTCATTTCATTTATTATATTTCTATACCACCCCGTAGCCAAAGCCCTCTGGGTGTTCAAAATTTTTGTAAATCATTAAAAAAAAATACACATAATACAAAAAAGCATTTGAATAAAAACATATAGACAAGTAACATACACACACACACACACACACGGACAATATGTATCTACAAAACATTTTTTTTTAATAATCAACCAAAAACAGTCCAAAATTTAATTAAAACTCATTATATGCTGCTAAATGCCTGGGAGAAGAGGGAAGTTTTTACCTGGTGCCAAAAAGATGACAGTGTTGACGGCGCCAGGTGGGCCTCATTGGGAAGTTCATTCCGTAGTTGGAATGACATCTGTGCTCTTAGTCCCACCAATTGCTGGAAGGCTGCCCCCTGCCCGCCCCCGATACTTCTTAAATTGAAATTCAGCCCCCTAGGCCAAAGATGTCGACGTGTGTTCCTTTACTTCCTTCAAAATGTGAAATGCCACCCCTGCTTCTCATTCTGTTGAGTGGTGCCCTGGATCTCTGTGTCGAATCCTGCTCTGAATGCCCCCGTGTGTAGAAGTCCTTAGGTGAGCTCTTTAGATTGTGTCTTTATATTCTGATGCAGCAGCTTGTAAGACTAGGCTTTGTTTATTATTATTTTTTAAGATTAAGAATGGGTAACACATAACAACAACAACACACACACACACACACACAAAAACACCATGTCACTTAATAAGCTTCAGGACAGAAAACCTTCAGATCTGGTTTTTTAGCCAGTGTGATGTAGTGGCTAGAGTGTTGGACTCGGGGGCGGGAGTTCCGGATTCTAGTCCCCACTCAGCCATGGAAGCCCACTGGGTGACTTTGGGCCAGTCACAAACTCTCAGCCCAACCTACCTCACAGGGTTGTGTTGTGAAGAGGAGGATTATGTACGTCACTTTGGGTTCCTTAAGAAGGAAGAAAGGCGGGATATAAATAGAATGAATGAATGAATGATAGGTATATATGAATTTGCATCATCCCAAGTCACCCAGTTAGTTTGTCTAGCCCAGTGCTCTCTTTCCTCTGGCAGCAGCTCAGCCGGTTCATTGTCAGCCTTGCTACCTGAAACGGTTTCATGGGAGATTCCAGGGACTGAACCTGTGTCTTCAGAGGTGCAAAGCATGTACTCTGCTACTGGACTGTGCTATTGTAGCTCCTCCCTGAGGAGAGCCATTGCCTCACCACATGCGGTGACAGCAATCCCTGACAGACTCTTCGTTGTTTCAGTTACTTTCCTCTGAGGTATCTGTTGACCAATAGGAATGGAGCACACTGTTCCTCTGCAGTCTCAGCTGAGGGTTTGACTTCTCAACAGCTCGTACTCCAATCTTAGCCAAACTTGCCAAAGCTAAAAAGGAATTGTTAGGATCCTTCGCTTTAGAGGACTTAAAAGCATTGATGAATTATATGCAGATGAGAAACATGCTTTTGGGTAAGTAAAACAGGGTCAAATAACTAATTTGACTAAGATTATAATCTTAGGCATACTTACTTGGGAGTAAGCCCCATTGAACTCAGTGGGCCTTACTTCCATGTAATTATGAACGGGATTGGACTTTAAAGCTGCATTTATATGCATAACTTTTTGCGGTGGGGGATTCCCATGGTTTTAAATGAAGTTGCTTTTATTTCTCCAGAAAACTGATTAGTCTTGACTTGAGCGAACAGGCTGCAATCCTACACATGTTTACCTGAAAGTAAACCCCACTGAAATAATTTTGATTTGATGTTGCCTTCTTGGTAAATGTGCTCAGAATCTGTGTGTGGGTTTAGATAGTAGAATGATATACTGTATATCCAATTATCTTTGTGAACAAAAATGAGTGTATATTGGTATTGAGGGCGGGATTATTCTTCCACAGCTACAAGTAATACCAGGGGGTTATTATCCAGTGTGGTTGAGAGACTGAGCTATCCATTTAGTTAATCTTTGTTTTTAGTGTGTGGTAAAGTTCTTGTAGGTCTTGTTTGCATCTTTTTACTATTGGATTGGATAGCATGTGGTACAGAGAAATGAAATTGCTACAGCCAATGGGTGAGAGAAGATCATTTTTATTTAGGATGTCTTTTAAAATGATTTTAGTTCGGAAGAATGTCTGTTTCTGGCAGTAGATAATGTATATTTGCGTATTTTTTCAGACAAAAGGCCTATTATTTTATGACTCATAAGTAAATCTGCCCTTTATGATTCTGCTGCAGAAACCATAACAGCACCTACAGTAAATTGAAACAGTGTCTAATATTTGAAGAATGCCTTCTTTATGTATTTAAGGAATATTATTTTTAGATTGTTCAGTTTGTAAAATATTAATGTCTTGCAGTTTTCACTTTACTCTGCAGCAGTAATAAACCTAGGAAGGTTGGTTGTCAATTTCTCTCCGTATGCAGGAGTGTAAGCGTTACAGTGATTATTGACATGTAGGAAATACCCTTATTTCACACAAGAACCTTGTCATGGAATGTCAATGATAATTTTGTAGACATCTTGTTAATGTCCTTAAAGTACTTTATTCATTGCGCTACTTGGTTGCTTGAAAGAGTTCTACCTATTAAAACTTGCAATACCTGTCTTTTATGCTTATACTTGTCTGTAAATTACCATGTTTATTGATGGCACTCTAGAAATGATAATATTATCAGCTGATTTTTTTTAGACCAGCCTTTTCCAACCTGACCAGATGTTTTGGACTACAACTCCCACCATCCGTCACCACTTGTCATGCAGGCTGGGGCTGATGGAAGTTATCTGGAGGCCAGCAGGTTGGAGAAGGCACATTTGCTCTTTGTTCCAGTCATAAACTTTAAAAATATTTTCTTGATACAAACATAATGAACAAATATGCTCAGGGCATGTTTGATCACATGTAAATGCGTCTGAGGAAAATTAGCACTTCTGGTTGATTCTTTGCTACGATTTCACTGTGCGTCTTGAGCTTTTTCAGGCTTTAGATCATAGGTTACCTTTTTCAGGATGTTTTCTTCAGTTATTTTTAATTCACCTGCAGTGAAAACATTCAAGCAGTTATGATGCATTATGTCAATATGTTTGCCCAGGATTTCAGTAGTGGATTTTGGGTTAAGTCCTATATGCAACTGTTGAAATGAAGAAACTCGAAAACTTATGGAAACTATATATTATTAGAGCCAAACCCACTTTTCACTAGCATGGTGCAAATGAAACCATTCTCTATCATTTATTTATTTCTCTCTATATATAAGGATATATGAACCTTCTCTCCCTGATGGGGTATCAAAATTATTAAAGTACATAATATAGTCCAACTTCCTGTGAATGCTAGAAAAGTCTGAAAACATACCATTTTTATGTTGCTTCCATAAAATCTAGGTCATGAAATCTGTTTCAAAGGAGGGCTCAACAGTCCAGAATGTGGGACTTCTACTTTCACACGTTTGAAGCATCCTCAGTTCAGGGGAGGGGCTTGAACTTTGGGCTGAGAGCAGCTTTTTCCAAGCTGGTGCCCTCTATGTATTTTGGACTTCAACTCCCATGGCCAATGGTCAGGAATGCTGGGAGTTGTAGTCCAAAACATCTGGAGGTCACCAGGTTGGGAAAAGCTGGCCAAGAGCATAACTCTGAAAATAGAGTCCCTCTCTTTCATCTGACCCATTTGCCCCTTCACATACTTGAATAATCTGAATGGGCAGAGGGGGAATTCCTAGTGGCCACTCGGATTGCTGCTTGCAGAATGCAGCCGACAGTAACCGGCTGTAAAATCATTTTACTCAGGCTCACCCAGTTTGCTAATTTGATAACTTTACACATAAGCAAGAGCCAGAGATACAGATGTGAAGGGCTGGCATCAGAGACTGGGCAGGTTCACATATCGTGCTAAGCTGTCCTGCGAATAAGTCATGGTGGGTTGTTTGTTTGCAGAACAACCCATAGCACCCCTGACAGATGAGCGGGCTTGCCGTAGGTTGTTCTTCCCCTCCTTCCCCCTCAATCCTCCAGCCAGCTCAGGTACATATCCAATGGGACTTTGCAGCTGAATTCGTCTTGCCTCCCCATGCCTCCTCTGATCACTACTTCTTTTCATTCCCTAGCTTTTCTTTACATTTTCCTGCCTCATATATGCAATTCAGTGACTTCCACCCTTTCAACACACTTCACCAACTTTCCAGCTACTCCAGAAAGGGGAGTTATTAACTCCCCCACCTTCCACTTTTCATGGCTTCTTTTGGAGCACTTACTGGTTACCTTCACAACCTACTCCCCTTCACCCATCCTTTTGACAGCTGAAACGGACATGGAAATTGACCAGACAAGACTACACACAGCTGTAAGTGCCCACTTGCACTGATGCAAAAGACCAACAAAAATCATTTTAAAAAATTGCAACCCCCAATTACACATTTTGGAGGCACTGAAAAAATATTTAAATTGCTGGGGAATGAGTGACAGTTGTTCCAAAATGCTGTTTCAACATCAGTGGAAGGGCAGTCACTGGCGAGATCGCCTGGTTGTGAACAGCCATGAATACACTGATCTGAATAACCCCCTTCATGTGCTATATGATTGAAGGGGATCCATGAGTCAAAAGGAGCAGCAACACCATGCTGTTGGGCCTGTCCCCAACATCACGCAGCTTTCCTGGCCTCACTCCACTATTTATTTATTTATGTATTTATTTGTGGTATTTGCATACTGCTGAATATAGTAAAATCCCTCAGAGGTTCACTGAGAAGCATCAGTCCAACATTTAAAATCAAGAGGATCATATCACCAAGGGTCCCACTTCCTTCCCCCACCCCTCAATTTTCGGTGCTTCTGAATTGTGGCACTGGGTCCCTCCTTTCCCTTAATATTATTTCTCCCCTGGTCTTTCACAACCTTAAAACAACTACCCCGCCAAAAAAAAACCTCTTTAAGGAGCAGCAAAAGGGAGTGCCATGATTAGTTTACTTACAGCCCAGGGAAAGCCAGGGTGAAAAGGTGCATTTTAGGAAAGATGCCACATTTTCTGCCACCTGGACTGCACGGGGAAGGTTTTCTAGAGGAGGAGTACTGCTACAGAGAAAGCCCACTTTCAGCCTGGAAGCTTCAGGAACAGGAACCTTGCATAATTGGGGTTCCAGATCCTGTGGAAGTGTGTAGGCTTCTCCCACTCAGACACTGATGCCTAAAGTATGGGTGTGTAGGGGGAAGTGGGGGAAGCCCAGAGAAAACATAGGACAGCAGCAGGGACAACAGCAAGACTTTGCTGTCCCATTCAACAAGAGGGACCCCCTTCATGTGTACCATTCATGGAGGGGGATAATGAACATTGAAAATTAGAGAGTAGTAGTACCCTCCTGTTGTGTTCCTACTGCTATCCAATATAATATGTCCCAAAACAAGAAGGGCACGCTGTGGGCAGATCTGGCAGGCTTCTATGAATGATCATCAGAGTTGAGTCACCACCATCCATTTTGATTACTCAGGTGACCTGTTAGGAGAAGGGGTGAATCTCATATGTCAGTGAATCTATCTTCGATATGGAGCAGTATATAAATATTGTAAATAGGGAAATAAATTATATATGTGTCTCTGTGTGTGCGTGTGTGCAGCACCTCTGGAACAGAGACTTTTTCTAACATGGGTAGAACAAGTCATTTAAGGTGACTGTATCTTGCATAAATGTTAAATCTGGAAAAGTAAATACACCAGTGCTAGAGGCTGGAATTTCATAAGAAAAAAAGCAAGGAAGATTAGTTGTTTCTGAGCTATTTCTTTCCATTATTACTAGATAGATGATTCAGAAAGCAATCCTTCCAGTGACCAAACCTGCTCAAACCTTCTGGGAAAAAATAGTTACTGCTTGAATTTCCGATGAAAAGACCTCTTGTGCATTCATCCCTGTGGTGTATTCATACCTGCCATGGGGTACAGCATTTTTTGGAACGTTACACAAACTTCCTTGTTTCAAACCATGCACTAGTTTGGAACATGCAAACAGAACTGAAAGAGACCTTGCAGCCAGTTCTGCGTAAGCAGGAAACCCAATATTTACACAATAATCAATAGCCCAGTGAGCCGAAAGACCAGCAATGACTTCTTCTACAAGGCTTCGCTTTAAATTGGTAGTAGAAGTTAGGAACTTCTCTTACGTTATCTAGACAGACTAATAAAACCCAAGATAGCTTTGGAATAGATACACAAACAACTAAGTTGGCTTCTGTCCTGATCATATTTCAAATATCTATACAGAATGAGGTTCTGTAGGACACCATCGCTCAGGAGATAAGTGATTTTACATTGTTATAAGAATTGCCTTGATGAAGGACTCGAATTAGTCCGAAACGCATCGGAAATAATAAATCCTTTTGGACACACAACTCCTGGTTCCACCACCTTGCCTTTTGGCTTTTTTGTTCACTCATTATCAGGGGTTTTCTTTCTATTTCAGCTCTAGTTTGTTAACCACACCAACAACCCATCCTCACCGGATTCAGATGATACGACGGTGTGCCTTTGCAAGAATATTTAAAATGGCCACTGGCACACACTACAGCCCACCATGACTTAAATAAACCATAGTGGGCTGCATGATCGTTTGAACCGGGTCCATGAGTCACATTCCTGGAACAGGAATTGCATATGTCTTGTGGCATGAATATGCAAATCTAGTATGGAGGGATCAGGAATGTGATGCTAAAACATGGCTACTGATGCAATAACACTTAAGACTGCAATCCTATAGCCAGTTAACTTGGAGTAAACCCTATTGAATTTGATGGGTATAAGATTGTGCTGTAAATCGCTCATAGAACTCTCTTTGGATTATAATTGTAATATCTTTGTGATTATTTAGCAATCAGTAAATATTTGCCTGCTCAATGTTTTAGTTGTGCTTTATGGTCCAAATTGAGTATATAGTCACTTGAACTATATACTCAGTATACTCAAACTATATACTATATAAAATTTCATGGCTTTCCTGTTCCAGCAAGTAGCACATCTTAAAACACCATTGGATGGGTGGTGATGTAAGCTGCTAACTCTTTAGGTGGTAACTTAAAGCTTGGTTTGAAGCCATGGCCCATTCCTAAATACATAGACATTTAGATTAATGTTTCAGGGTTTTGTTTTTTATCAGCCTGCTATACGGTTACTACTGAGTTAGCCGAGACCCTGAAAATGTAAATCATTTCCCTCAGTCCAAAGGAATGGAGAGGGGAATTCTCCATCTCTTTGATTAATTTCTCTAATCCGTAATTCTGCTTTGTGCTTAGAAACTCATTGTTGGTGGCTATAACATTTTAGACTATGAAGCTACTGTTTTACTCCCAGCAAACTGATAATGTCCAATAATTATAGGTATGGTATTTTTAGCTCTACTAATGCAAGTCTCACTGTGTGTTGTGGCAGCAACAGGACAATGGCTTGCTATTAAGGCAAATTCTTCCATTGTATACATCTATCAATATTGTTGCATTCACTCTTACCAATTTCTCTAGCAGTATTTATATCAACCCACCACCACCTGCTTGCAGCTATTATCTGATCTGACATGGGGCCATTTCCAATATTACCTTTCCATACTCTCATTTTGTAAATTGGTTTGGGGAAGTGACCAGAAAATTGAATTCCAAAGCATGGGAATAGGCAGATATGAATATGAGACTCATATCTATTAAAGCTCTCTGGACCTTCTCAGCTATTCGTCTGTCTGACTATGTAAAAGAGGTAATATCAACATATGAGTAAGGAAATGCAACACGGGGCTGCTCTGGACGTTTGGAAGAAGCAATGACAGAGAAAATGTGAGGGGCCATATTTCATCTCCCTATGCTTCCAGGTCTTATCTGAAAAGGTCAAAGATATACGTTGCACATTTCCCTTTGGAGGACTTATGCATCCCTCTGTATTTGGACATAGAATCATAGAATAGTAGAATTGGAAGGGGCCTATAAGGCCATCAAGTCCAACCCCTGCTCAATTCAGGAATCCACCTTAAAGCATACCTGACAGATGACTGTCCAGCTGCCTCTTGAAGGCCTCTACTGTGGTGTTGCCCACGACCTCCCTAGGTACAAGTTGCTAACATTTCCCCCTTTGGTCTTTCCTTTGGCCATCTGAAGTTGGTCATAGAAAGTAGTTCTTACAAAATGATGGTCATGGTTTTTTGTTATTGTTGTTGTTATTTATTTATTTATTGCATTTTTATACCGCCCAATAGCCAAAGCTTTCTGGGCAGTTCACAAAAATTTAAACCATTCAAAGTATAAAACAAACAGTATAAAAAACATGATATAAAATACTAGACCATGCCATTTAGCTAGGGTGTCAGAAAGTTACATCTGGAATTTCTAAAGGGGATCTATTCTGTTGCATTCAGATTATAGGGAAACACAGGTGTGTTTTCCTGTGTTATAGGCGATGAGTGAATATAGCATTCCACCATGTTAAGGCCTTAATTGGGAGGTGGGTCATTCTAGCGTTCATAAAATGGAAAATGTTTCACCAATCTTTCTGAAACTGAGACCTGCCAGAAAGAAATGCTGGTTTTACATACCCTGGGAGTTTCAAGAAGATTGGTGAAATATTGAGGGCAGGATGCCAGCTTAAAGAACAAAATGGGGGAAACCTCTCTGAACGAAAATGACACTCAAAACCTGTTGGCGACCGTTTTTTGCACACAAAAAGCTCCAAATTGTGACCCTTACCCTTCAATCCAGTGATGGGATCTTGTCCCTCTGTCCTTCTAGTTGGTGGAATGGCTTTTCTTTTTTCAAAATTCGCTTCCGTTGATTTTTAATGAATATTCCTTTGCCCCATTTTGCCCCATTAAAGTCAATGGAGGCCTCATAGAGCATAACATGCTCAGTAGCGTCGCTGTCCCCCCTCCCTCCTGTCTCAGTTAGATTGGAATGTTGGAAATAAGATGGCCATCTGGCTCATCTAGCAGCCATTTCCTTCTGCAGTTGAGCCAAGGCCCTGTCTGGGCCCTCTCCTTCTCCACAATGCTGTGGAGGCCAGGGAGGGAGAGAGAAATGATCTGCCTTGCTTGGAGGGAGGCCCTTCCCTGGCCTCCAAGGAAAAAGAAAACCTGGCTGTCTCAGGTAGGGGTTTGATAGAGGGATTGACTTTGTTGTGTGTCTGTGAGTGTGAAGAGGGAGGGGTGTGTGTGTGTGTGTGTGTGTGTGTGTGTGTGTGTGTGTGTGTTTGAAGTGTTGGTGCATCCTTCTTAATTCAAAGTAAACAATACATGGCAAACTTTCCTTTGGGGTGGCAGCTCCTCACCCAAGCCTCTTAAAGTTTAAACTTTATGGAAAGAAATATTGAGAGAAACTAGGAATAATTTTCATCAAGACCACGATGGAGGAGGAGGAGGTTAACCCTGGCCTATCTGCCATGCATGGTCTTGATTAAAATAATTTCTAGTCTCTCTCAATATTTCTTTCCATAAAGTTTAAACTTCTTCAGGTAGTGTGCATTTCTTTAAAAGGTGCTGAACTACATTTTAAGCTTTCTTCTATAGATGTGTGTGTGTGTGTGTGTGTGTGTGTGTGTGTGTGTGTGTATTTTGAATTTGAACACAGATATACAGTAGGTTTCTTTAAAAAATCTCTGGTATGAAGGAAGATGAATGGTTTTGGTGTTATAAGATACATGGCTGTACATTTTAGAAAATATTTTCCTTTCTCTGTGTACCTGCTTCTTATAAGCTAAATCTGCTGTTTTATGTTTTTTGTGAACCGCCCAGAGAGCTCCGGCTATTGGGCGGCTATTGGGTGGTATACAAATGTAATAAATAAATAAATAAATAAATAAATGTTTGTATGAAAGGAAAATGTTTTCTAAAATGTACATCCATGAATCTTATACCCAAAGCATTACTTCACACCAGAGAAATGGTTAAGGGACCTAGTTTTTGCTACAACCTGGCACCCTCCAGTTGCTGTAGACTTAGATTCACAGAATCATAGAATTCAATGCCCCTCAGTAGTTGCAGTAGTCCAGGGCATGTAGTCCTTTTCATCCTCCTCTTCATTTTATCCTCACAACAACCCTGTGAGGTAGTGTAGGCTGAGGGAAAGTGGGGGCAGGATGTGGTTGGGGTATGGGTGAGGGCTGGGGGGGAAAAGGAATTTTCCTAGGTTGGGTAGGTGTGTGTTTGTGGGGGGGGGGGATAACATGCTACGGCTAATGCTTAAATCCTTCCTGCAGTTGCTTATTTATTTATTTATTACATTTATATACCGCCCCATAGCCAAAGCTCTCTGGGTGGTTCACAAAAGTTAAAAACAGTAAACATTAAAAAAAATACAAAATTTAAAATCATCAAAAACATAAAAACAACAGTATCCATTTGCTTGTTTTCAAATCTTGCAAGTGATATCAAGGTTTGAAAACAAGCGACTGCATGAAGGATTTAAACATTAGCCATTGCATGTTTTAAAAGAGCAACTGTGTTCAAAAAATATATCACCTCTCCAAGATCCATTATTTGATATTCAGGGTTGCCAAACAATTCTACAGCTTGGATTGTTGGGACAGGAGTGGGAACTTGTTCCTGTATTCCAAAGCCTGCTCTTTAATGTGGCTTTCAGAATATTACATCTTATTTTAATTATCATTATTGTTATTATGGATGTGTGGATTCCTTGCTCTCACTCATCATCTTAAAGTCACTTTATTCTCTGTGGAATGGGAGAATGTGGGTCCATAGGAGTAGTTTTGCGTGGTTTTTTATTCCTCTACATCCTTTGTTACATACTGACCCTGTAGTCCAAAGGTGTTGGACAACAATTCCCATCATTGCAAGTCAGTATGTTCCATGGACAAGAATGCTGCGACTTGTACTCTCAAACATGTGGAGGGCAGCAGGCTATCATATGCAGAGGTGACTGTGGGGTTCTGGAAAACTGATTGGGGAATGCTGTTCTAGAGCAAGGGCAGGCAAAATGTAGATCTCTAGATGTTTTGGAATTCAACTCATAAAAGTCCCTGTCAGCATGGACAGCGATCAGGAATGTTGTGACTGCAGAGCATTTTCTTACGTGTTCAGCAATGTGAGATCAAAGGCAGAGCTATCGCCTAATAGATCCATGTGTAAGGATTATCTTAAAACTATTAATGAAAATGATTTTTGTCTTCACCATAACATGGGAGTTGCAGCGCAGCACATCTGGAGAGCACCAGGCTGGAGAAGGATGGTTTATACTTGGATCCTATACATGTCTTCTCAGAAGTCAGTTCTGCTGAGTTTACTAGGGCTTCCCCCCAAGTGGTACAGGATTACAAACTAATCTCATCTGAATGGAGTTCAAGACACCCAAACTAATCCTTTTCTGTTCGTCTATCACTCTAATGAGATGATGTATTGTGGAGGCATTGTGGGGAGTGAACAGTATATTTTGTATAAACACATTTTAAGAAAAAAAAAAACATTGGTTCTTTGAAGGGCAGGGTATTTACCAAAAGCTGAAAGTGCCAGCCCTTGCTCTGGTTCTACATCTCCAACAAATAGTGCCCCTTCTGTTATCAATCGTGCTGCTCTATGCGAGATGTGTGTGAGAAAAAAGATATTGCACAGCCCCTGTATTTGGTAAGGATATAGAACAGCGTTCCCTATCCTGCTGTCCCAGCTTTTCTGACCATGGGACATACTGACTTGCAATGATGGGAGTTGTAGTTCAACACCTTTGGAAAGCACCAGTTTGGGGAAGGGCTGCTCTAAACAAAAAAAGAGAAGTAGGTGGCCCTAAGTTGTTCGTCATCAGTTTCCCACAACCCCACAGTCACCTCTGCATATCCTATTCTCCATCCTGTCCTCATGGTTTATATCTGCTTTGGGAGAATGAGAATTTCACTGGCACTTTCTGCCTCCTTAGGGAGGATGTGGTGTTAAAGGCTTGTGAGCCTTAACTCCCAATTTCCCTGCTTTTTGGAGTTTGGTTGAAAACTGTAGAGCCTTAACATTGTTTTGTAAACCGTAGTTTTTTTTTTGTTTATTGTATATATATATAGTTTGATGTGCTATCAATCCAACAGGTCATTTCTCCCCCAAAGGATGCTTTCAGATGAGGCTTTATTGTGCAATCGACCTATCTCAAACCCAGAATTTTGTGGGGGTTCCAGGCATAGTCATCTTCCATTTGTAACCCTCTCGTGTTTTCCCATCACTTCTTCCTTCTTTTTTCTTACTACAACAACACCATTTAGGAGGGGAAAACAGAATAGCTGCATAATGCTTTCTCAGCTATTCTAATAACTGATAACGCTCAGAGCCATCTGTCTGGAAGCCCCCAAATTTGCGATATTACTTGCAAGGTAAACAAACAATAATACATATGCAGTGTGTGTGTGTGTGTGTGTGTGTGTGTGTGTATAAAATGTTTAATTGTAACAAACATTATTTTCAGTAATGCTGGTATATTGGTCCTATAGCAAAAAAAAAAAGTTATTTATTTATTACATTTTTATATTGCCCAACAGCTGAAGCTCTCTGGGCAGTTCACAGTTAAAAGTAACATTTCGGTTTTAGTTCCATCGAGACCATACCCGGAGTTGGTCTGAAATGTGACATAACAGGGATTTTGATAAATAATGAAGGCTCAGTAGCTGTGTCTATCATAAATCATTACTTAGTGAGTTTGGGTATGAACTACTACCCAAATACTAAGGCGTTTGAGAACATTTCTCATTGGAGACAGTGTTTTGTTGCTTGCTCATACACATATGAAGTCTTATTTTCTTTTCACATAAATCAGTGTAAGTCCATTAAGGATAATAGGGTTAACTCTGATTTATACCCTGAAATGTCTGAAGAGGGTAACATGTGTGGAGTTTATAAAGAGCAGTAGATTGGCTGTCAACAGTGTGAAAAGCCATGATGGATCACTGAAAACAAGTAATTAATTTTGGAGCACACATTTTCCAGAGTGTAACAGAAACTTATATGTTGTCCTTGAGTGTTGGAACTAATACTTGGAGCTCTATGATGCCTGAAAGATGTGCAGAAATTCATGAAGATAGATCATTTGCACCTGATACGCCATGTCTAAAGAAGGTTTACGGACATAAATTAATTCTTCCGGAATTGCTTGTAGTTTGTGTTTTCACTTTTCCCATTCTCAAATGAAATAAATAATGTTTTATTTTTGTCATGGGAAGTTGCAGAGAGAGAGAGAGAGAGCTATCTCTCGGCTTGGCTAAATGTTATAATCCTAAAATTTAATCCAATATCCAGGCACCTTCACTGTCCCGTGAACTTTGTTTTCTTTCCTATGAAAAACCATGTCACAAAAATTAAATCTGTTTAGTCTTTAAGTTTTTTAAGGTTGTTAATCCTAAAAACACTGGAGTATCCAAAGCATCATATTGCCAAGAGCCAGATTTCTTCTTTATATATTTCCTCCACAATAATTCTCTCTCATGCACATATACGGAGCTGGTAAAGTAGGATGGCTAGGAGGTTGAGCTATGAATCAGAACATCCCTGATTTGAGTCTTGCTCTTGCCATAACCTCACTAGGTCAGCTGAGGTCTCTCTCTACCACATTCCACCCCCATCCCCATCACCGCTATGAGAGATACTTTAACCTTGCAACAGTGTTATAAGGATTGCAGCTAGATAATGCATGTGGAACTTGACATGGCTACCCAGGAGTAGGCAACCTGGTGCACTCTAGAAGTTTTGTATTGCAAGCCCCAGAAGCCCCAGACAGCAAGGTCAATGATCAGGGTTTGTGGAAGCTGAAGTCCAAAACATCTAGCGGTTATCTACCTCTGAGCTATACAAATGTAAGTAAGTATTATTATTATTCAGTATTATACACACAGCTGCTTCCCAACCGCCAGAACACACACACACACACACACACACACACACACACACACACACACACACAGAGTTTACCACTTTTCTCCATTGCTGGCCCTTCTACTTTCCCTTCCTCGTAGTTTCCACCCTTTTGTTCCTTTTCAAATAATTCAGAAAAGCAGGCACTGTATAAATATTCACACAGGATTAGTTTACCTGTAGTCTGTTGGTAGGAGCAAGTGGAAGAAGCAAAGATGCCGTATCCTAAGATCCTGTTAGTTTGGGTTCACAAATAGATCACCTGTATGAAATTGGGGAGCTAGTGAGCAGAAGCAATGTTTGCTATTTATTACTTCAAGCCTAACCCATATGTCAGTCCTCTTTACTAGCTAATCATGCCTGCTGGTGGCACAGTTTTCCTTTGGGCCCTGAAGCCCAAACACACTGGAGACTCTTAAAATGTCCCTGGATTTCTGACCTGGCAGCAGAGATCAGATATCTGCCAGCTGTCTGCTAGCACATAGTCCCATCACTGACTAATTGATGCCTTACTCTCCTCAACCTGTTGCTCTATGCTACCATTTCACCTAGCTTTGTATGCATGCATCAACACACTGCTTCTCTAAAATGCCTTCTCTACTTTTTCTTAAATGTGAATACTATTGAGGCGCTGAGTGCTATTTTTTATATTTTTAAATCTGATTTTACTATTCTTCCTAGGTTGAATATTGTTTGTGATTAACGTTATTGTTGATTCTCATTTATTCATTATACCATTTTGGTGTGTTCTGGTTTTAGGTTTGTTATTGATTTTATGTTGTGAATAGGCATGTTGGAAGCCATCTTGAGGGGACTAATGGCAAACTACAAATATTTCAAATGAACTAATTAGTTAAACGTACACACAAAGGTTGAGTCAGTCTTCACTATCTTTCTCTGAGACACTGTTTATCTTTGCCACTTCCCTCAGCCCACTGGGCGGCAGTGAAAAGCTACCGTAGCTGCTGCCAGAGCATTTCAGTAGTTTTCCTGTACACACATACATACACACAGTAGCAGAAGTAAAGAGAATGAAGTTGACTGCCTGAGGGGTTCCACTTCAACTGTGGTGCTCAAGAACCCACTGATAGGGCCCACACAGAGGGCTCATCTACACCAAGCAGGATATTCCATTATGAAAGTGGTATGAGAGCAGTATATAAAAGGCAGGAGCCCACTACTGCTTTATAGCAGTATTGAAGTGTGCTGCAGGATCTACACTACTGTTTTATACTGGTACTGAAGTGCACTGACAAGTGTTGGGGCCCAGGACAGATCTACACCAAGCAGGATATAGTACTATGAAAGTGGTTTATGGTATGTGTCAATGAGCCCCAACAATTGTCAGTGCACTTCAATACCGCTATAAAGCAGTAGTGTGGCTCCTGCCTCTTATATACCTCTTTCATACTGCTTTTATAGTGGAATATCCTGCTTGGTGAAGAAGAGCCCCTACTCTTACCTGTGCCCCATTATGTATGCCAATGACTTGCTCAAATACCTCACTATTTATTTATTTGTTATACTTGCATGGCATTCTTCATTTGGGTAGCTCAGAGCTCCTAGGAGTTCCATTGACCATGCTCACACCTGGTTAGCTACAGCAAAGCTGGTGTTTCTGGACTATTATTTCATTGATGGCAAAGCAAGGAAAACACTTCTATTGCTACGAAGAACTTGAGGGTAAAAAAGCAACCCTGTGAGATGAGAGCAGTTATATTTTCCTCCTTTTCTTGATTGCCTAGCCTAGGCAGATGGACACAAGTGAAAAAGTTCCAAATTGGGCCTACCTGATTCACCTCAGGCCATTTGTGTACCGATGTTAGAAGGCAAGTCCTCAAGGGTTTTCCTTTTCACATTTGGGTGCAAGCCTGGAAGTTTCATGCCCACACACCGTACTTCCCTTCCCCATATGGCCAAACCAGACCTCAAAGGAAGATAAGAGCTTCAACTTACAACAACTTGTATGGCAGTGTTCCATTTCCACCGACATCTCTCCTTCATCATCGCCTTGTTCAAATGGCATTTTGTCATTTTGGAGAATGACTCTTTCATACATTTATTTTCAGTGATTTACACCTCAGTCCTTAACATGGTACTCAAATATACCGGTGCACTGATTTCCGTGGCATTTAATACTGCACAATGTATTCAGGATCAAGGTGTTAATCTGTTTTTGGAACCAGATGCAGCAGATAGAATTTCGCCCCTGTTATACTTTACCTAGAAGCTTTATTTTTAGCTTCTGAGAATGGTGTCGGATTATTCAGTAGCAGGTTCATTAATAGCACTGTATTTTTCCTGCTCCCTGGTCCCCTCCTTTTAGAGAGGCTTTTCCCAGAAGAGTCAATAGTAAAAGTACCTCATGGAAAGTTTCTTTCTTTCATATTATTCATCTCCTTATACAGGAGTTTGATTAAATCCACAGGGCACTACATTCAAAAGTTCTTGTTTTCACTGAAGAGCAGGCAAAGTTCCTATTCTGAATGTTCTTTCACAGATAAGCGTTTGGAGAACTGGTGGGAAATGATGAGATAGACCCCAAAATGTCAGTGCACAAATCCTAGATAAGTCTGACTCCCATAGGAAGAACTTATGCAGGCAGCTCTCTTACCTGTTACTTCTGTAAAACTAAGGCTGTTTCTACACCTGCCCTTTCCCCCATCTAAATGCCACACAGGGGATCCCGGGAGCAGGCAGAGACGATCCCTCCATTTTCCTGGGATAACTCTTAGGTGTAGAACGGGCCTAAGAGTCTCCTCTCCTTTTGATTTAGTTGGAGAGTTATTTATAGGACTGAATGATAAATCTTCCTAGCATTGTGGTTTTCATAGTGGGTGTTTAGCAAACTGGAACAAAAAACAGGGCGGTATAAAATTAGAATATTAGGTCACTATTTGGTTTGTTTTTTCTTAAAATAAAACTAAGCTAAATCCTCCTAGGAAGCTGTACTGCCCGATGCTGTACTAAAACTACCCACTCTCCTTTGTGCAGCTGAAGTTCCACTGATAAAGTTTTCTGGCCAGAACTTGGGATGTTCTAATTGGAAGGGACCGGCAGCACTTTGGCTCCTCTCCCAGTGCACTTAAAGCTGTTTTCTATCGCTGGCAAGCAGGGTACAGGCTAAGCTACTGCTTCTGACCCATTCCTGGGAAACCCAAAGGCCTTTACTCTGAAGCCCAGTGCAACATTGCAGCAGCTTTCATTTGCTCCTAGCAAGGCACAGCATTCCACTCCTGACTATGACAGTTGCATGGGTTTAGGTCTCTCTTAGTGGCTGCACCCAAGCTTTGGATCACCTCCCTAGGGAGGTTTGCCTAACCCCCTCTCTCTTGGCCTTTTTTCAGCAGAAGACTTTCTAGTTCCAACCCGCAACCAAGGGGGCGACCAGTGATTTAAAACAACAAATCCTTAAAACAAATTTTAAAAATAACAAGAACAGTAAAAACAGTAAAGCTACATAATTCAAAAGCCTAAATTCAAAAGGCGTTTCTTTGCATCTTTTCTAAAAGCCAAAAGTGTGGGAGCCAACTGTATGTAGTTCTCAAGGGAGCACATACCACAGTTTGAGAGCAACATAGGAGAAAACCTTTTCACGTGTGCCCGACAACAAACAGACCTCTCCAGGCCATGACCCCCTCAATAACCAGGCAGGTTCATAATGAGACAGGCAGTTTCTTAGGTAGCCGGATCGTAGGCTGTTTAAGGCTGTAAAGGTTAAGATCCTAAGCCATTTAGAGCTT